>NC_053425.1:101159406-101523801 GCF_007990345.1 Gossypium hirsutum | reverse complement strand
ATTCCCAAATTTTAACCAATTAATTCATCTTTTAATTATTATCACTTATAAAATATCTTCAATAAAATATTTATTCATCTAATACTTTTGAAAATAATTCTTCGATACAACCCATTTCATACCTTGAGGGTTGCTATGAAGGTTGAATAAGAGGGTTGAGCTTAAAGTTCCTGTGGTTTAAAACAAGAAATCAGGCAAAATAATGACATCATCTAGACAAGCACAATCGACTAAAAATAGAATTTGATAGTTATTTGAGATCTTAAGAATGTTAATGCCATTCATGTTTAACAAAAAGCTCTACCTACTCCGCTACACACCACAGTAAGGTGTTTGAATAGACTTTCTTGGTTGATAATCATTTTTAATGAACTTATAATGATCTATGATCATATGTTTCATACCTAAATTCTGCATATTTAACTATGAACTCATTAGAATTTGCTAATAAGTCATTTAATTAGTTTAGAATGCACTAGGACTTAAAAACAGTGGGAAATTTTTGCACTTTGAAAATGAATGACATTCGTATCGATACCAACACAAATATTTTTAAATATCAATACTTACGTAAAAATATTAATACCTTTCAAAAATTTCTTTTTTTTTGTTTTATTAAAAAATCTCTGACAATAATATTCCACTCCATTTTAACAAGGATCAACAAGTTTGCTAAAGGTTTTCATCGTTTTTCAAGCAATTCCGAGGTAAAAAATCTCAGTTTTTTATTTCAAAATTTCAACAATATTTATGATTAATCTTTGTTACAAATGTGCTATTGGATTGATTTAGAACTTTATATTTTGTTTCAACCTTACCAAAGTTCGATAATTCCTAACAATTCTAAGTGAACTTAGTGTGTCTAGAGTTCTAGTTTGTAAGCATGCCTATCAAGAAACATCCTCGAATTGATGCCTCGTCATTCATTCCTTCTAATGGTCCAATTAATTCTTTAAATGGTTGTTTCAGAAAATCCAATGAAAGATACCATTTTAATAGTCATTTCTCTACTCGTAAGATTAATGTCACTCGACCACTTGATTTTGATTTTTTAGCCTATTTTAACTTTGCTTATCTTCCTATTTTGGTCGAATGGCATTGGGTTGATATTTTTAAAATCTGTTCTCCAACCCATGCCAATCTTTGTTCGAGCATTCTCAAACATGATGAAATGGGTGAGACATTCGTTGCCATTAATTCTTTTCTAATGAACACTCCTATATGACTCACTTTAGAGATTTTTGGAGAACTTTTAAAACTACCACCGGGAAGCTTGTCTAATTAGAAAGGCCCTTATAATCCAGCCTTGACCATTCCGAGCTCGAACGCATTTGAGCTCAACGTCGATGATCATTTTTTTACACTTAATTCTTACATGGATATTACACCTTATTTCTAAACATGTCATTCTTTGATCCATCAATTATTGGTGGGTTGATTGTTTTTAAACAAATAGTTGTCCCAACCTAGCTTATCATGTTTAATGATATTACCAAGGTCATTAGAAAGAGCTTACCAGCACCCTCACCTTGCCTTTGGAACATACCTCTCTTATATTTTTAAACATCTCAAAATCCTAACCCGGAGTGATCCTTCCATGGCCACCTCTCATACTCCACTTAGCTTTAGTGCCTTACGTCATACTAGATATAAGAGGGATCCACGCACCGCACTTGGGTCAAGGATGTCAAGCCAACACCTCTTAAAGATGAAGATGCTGAGGGAGATCACGATGATGTTCCTTCTTCTCCCGAGCATGATCCTCCTCAACCTGCTCCTTCAGTTGGTCCTTCACATGTTGCTTCATTTTCTACCGAGACCACCACCATTATTGAGGCCATTAATTCATTGAGCGATGAATTTAGAGTTTTAGGGTTGAGGTCAATATTGAAAGAGCTTTGGCTGATTTGGATGCTAGTATAAATCTAATGCCTTATAAACTTGGTCTCGTGGAACCAAAATCCTCTAATATGAGTATTCAATTAGCTGATAGATCAATTAAGAATCCTAGGGGTATTATTGAGGATGTACTCATTAAAGTAGATAAATTCATATTTCTTGTTGATTTCGTTATATTAGAATGGATAAGGATATTAAGGTACCCATGATCTTAGGTTACTCCTTTTTTACCACTGCCAGAACTGTTATTGATGTAGGTAATGGTGAACTTGTGCTGAGGGTAGGTGATGAATAGGTTACTCTTCAAGCATGTGATGTTGTGAGAGTTTTAGTGAGCGAGATGATACTTGTCATTCTCTTGATGTCAATAATCATGCGGCTTAACATTCTTTGCAACAAATCAATCATGAAGACGTGTTAAAACCGTATCCTTTCAAGGTGATGAAAATAAGGACAATGAAGGAGAACGATTCAGCTCAATGAATTAGATGAATGGAAAACAAGATTGATGAGAACCTGAGAATTGTTCAAAAAAGTAACAAATCAACATCATGGTGTGCATGTACATAGGACGAACCAATTCAAAGTTGGTGACAAAGTACTACTGGACAATCTAGATCCAAGAATGTTCTCTAAAGAGTTGAAACCAAGATGGTCGAATCCATTTGTGGTACGAAACATATTCCCATACAGAACCACTGAAGTAACACACCCTGTAGCACCCCTAGCTCGTATCCATCGCCGGAATAAGACTACGGAGCATTATCGAAAGTTTACATTCACAATGAAAAATTATTCAACATATTCAAAATATAACATAAATCATAGCAATATTATTCAAACTCATACTTATTGTCCCTTATACGAGTCCTCGAGGTCCTAAAAACAAATTAGAAATGAATCAAGACTAAATCGAAAACATATAAAATTTTAGGAAAAATTATAAAATTTTCATATTGCAGAGGTGACAAGGTTGTGTGACTCACACGGCTGAGACACACACCTGTGTCTCAGGCTATGTGGGCATTTGAAGTAGGGACACACGGCTGTGTCCCAGCCCATGTAACTCTCTGGCTTGGGTCACTTGACCAAGCCACATGCCTGTGTGCCAAGCTGTATGCCCTCAAAATGGCCTCACACGTTTGTGTGCTAGGCCATGTGCTAGGCCGTGTAACTGTCTAACTTGAAACCCTTTTAAACCTACAGGGGACACATGGCCGTTTCGCATGGCCGTGTGTCACACACGCCCGTGTCGTTGGCCGTGTGGACAAAAAATAGTCCACTTCCAAGCCATTTTTCTCACCCAAAGCTTAGTCACTTACACAAACCAAATGCACATATTTTTATGTATTCAAATTGTACCTAACATATGCATATTCAAGAAAAAACAATATAATATTTAACCATACAACCAATATGCTTAAAAGGAACCTCAATGGCAACAATCTGACTTGATTAATCATTTGTTAAGTTTAACCATAAATCAATAATGTTCACACACCATTTTTATACCAACATTCACCATAATGTTCACACACCATTTTTATGTTTACAATCATCAATATGACTATTCAAAACCTATCATCACTACCTTAACAACTTGACCATAAGTTAACCATACCTAAAGCTACCAAAACTAGCCATTTAACAACAAAGTTCACTATCAAATTTCATACCTCAATAACCACAATCAAGCATATCAAAACAACATTCCATAGCATGCATTTGATTTACCATTCCATTATTCACCATTTAAGCACCAAAATGCCAAAATGACAACAATTAAAACATCACACTTACATGCCAACATAACAACCTAATCATCAACCAAAATACCATATTTACAAGCCAAAGCTATTTCATAAAAAAAAACCTATACATGCCATTATAACCATGAATCAAATCATCAAATCTACCAATATAGCAGATGGATAGTGTGATGGATCTCCGAAAGCTCAACCAAACGAGTGTAACACCCCGAACCCGAGACCGACACCGGAGTCGAACACGAGGTGTTAACAGACTTTAAACCCCTTATAAAAATATTTCTCAGACACTGCCAATCTGCGTACTAGTCGCTTTAAAAATCATATCTTGAGTTTCACAACTCGAAAATCAGTTTCGTGATTTTTCCCTGAAACTAGACTCATATGCCCATCTACATCTTTTTTCTAGAATTTTTGGTCGGGCCAATTAGTACAGTTTATTAGTCAAAGTCTCCCATGTTATAGGGATCGACTACCCTGACCTTTGCGCATTACGACTTGGATATCTCCTTGTACAGGGCTCCAATACTGATGTCGTTTGTTTCTATAGAAACTAGACTCAGAGAGGAATCTATCCATATATGGTATGACTCCTAATTATCTCTGGTTAATTTGTAATGAATTTCCAAAGTCGGAACAGGAAATCCAGAAACCGTTCTGGCCCTGTCTCACGAGAACCTGAATATCTCCTAACATACTATCCGTATGATTGTTTCGTTACTTTCCTATGAAAGTAGATTCATCAAGGTTTGTTTACATAATTTATTCACTATTTAATTCCCTTCCTACTATTTTTAGTGATTTTCCAAATCTACATTACTGCTGCTGTCAGCATCTGCCTTTAAGGTAGACTTTACCTATTTCATGGTTTTCATGATTCAACTAGCCCTTTTTGCATAAATAGCACAATTTATGAAAGTGACTAACCATCCCCATGGCCAATCCTTGTCAAGCATATCCACACCAAATGATTATAACAATATACTCAAACACATATAAGCCATTTTCGCATGGCTATCCAAAATTTATACAAGTCCAAAGGGTCCACGACCCACAACAAACGGGTAGTCCTATACATGCCATTTCGAAGTTCAACCAAAATTGTACCAAAAGGGGGCTTTGATAGTGTGGGCGACTTTGACCTCAAGATCCCGAGTCCGATAGCTGGAGAACCAAATCTATAAAACAGAGGAGCAATGAAACGGAGTAAGCAATTTATGCTTAGTAAGTTTTGAGCAAGGAATTCCAGCACAACAAAAGTATAGCATTCATATAGCTAAACGGATAATTTCATATGCACAAATTTACGATATCGTACTTGCTTCACATTATCAACCCTTATGTACATACACAAAAGATCAACTCAGCCAAAGGCCGGTAGCTCGTTTATCAACTGAGCGAATACTTATTTGTAAGGGCTCAACTAAATTCAAGCACATACGAAACATACCTCAATGTTGGGATGTTTCGAGAGTATTAACTGGAATTTTACAGCAAGTTCATTCATTCCCAAATCACGTACCTTCGGAATTTAACCGGATATAGCTCCTCGTTCAAATGCCTTCGAGACATAGCCCGGTTATAGTAATTCGCACAAATGCCTTCGGGACTTAACCCGGATTTAGTAACTCGCACAAATGCCTTCGGGACTTAACCCGGATTTAGTAACTCGCACAAATGCCTTCGGGCTTAGCCCGGAATTAGTATCTCGCACAAATGCCTTCGGGCTTAGCCCGGAATTAGTATCTCGCACAAATGCCTTCGGATCTTAGTCCGGATATGGTCACTTAGCACAAAGCCTTCGGGACTTAGCCCGGACATCATTCAAATAACCATGCACATTTAACAATAAATCATGACACATTCGTATTTCATTTTCGTTAGCAAAACTCAAACACAAGACACTTATCATTCTTGTGATTTCGGCTCAATAGCCACACACAAAGAGCATGATTTTGTTTGCTTAAAACATGATCTAATCAAATCTTAATTTAAGCTCTCTTACTCAAGAACTTACCTCGGGTGTTGTCGAACGATTCCGATAGCTATTCGACCACTTTTTCCTTCCCTTTATCGGATTTAGTTCCCTTTGCTCTTGAGCTTAATTAAACAAATAAATTGATTTAATCATTTGAGTATCGAAAAGAGGAACACAAGGCACTTAGCCCATATTTATACATTAGACATTAAAGTCACATATGTACGGAATCATGAATCAAACTCAACATTTTAGCTAATTTTTCCCCCTTGGCCGAATATGCATGTCTATTTTGGGGCCGATTTCAACACTTAATACATTCTACAAGTATGGTCACTTGTATTGACTAAACACCCTTTTGTTTCAAGTTCAAAACTTGGCTAATACACACATATACACACTAGTAAAGCATCCTCTCCCTTTCCATCAATTTAACACATGCATTGCTCATTAACATGCAAAAGTTATATTCGGCCTTAGCACACAACTTGCTAGCCGATTCTTCTCCATTTAGCAACCAATGCACATATGTGCTCACTCAAAAATGCTAAAAAGGAGGTTCAAGAATCATCAAGCCACCATCACATGCATCATTAACAAGCTTCATATTTAGCATGCAATGGCATTAACACAAACTCCACCTAGGCCGAATCTTAACTCATCCTCATGCCTCATCACCACAACATCAAACATCAACCAAGAATGATGCATCCATGGCCGAGTGTCATTTCCATCACATAGCAAGATTTAGACCATGGCTAGGTAGAACTCAAGCTAACAACTAAAACATGCATGCATCTCATGGAACATCATCAAACATACCTTAGCCTAGCTACATGCATGGCCGAACCTCTTCAACCTTTCTTCTTCCTTCCTCCTTAAAATTTTGGCCAAGGATGAACCAAAGGATGAGCATTTTTTTTCTTTGTTTTTTCTTTCTAGTTTCGGCTAAATGAAGATGAGAAAGGATGAACAAAAATTTTCTCCTTTCTTTTCTTTAGCTCACGGCAATGGGGGGGAAACAACTACACACATTTTTTTTTGTATTCATCATACTCCTTTTCATTATTTTATGCCCATGCCCCTTATTTTATTTTTTCCTACATACCTCACTAGGCCAACATGTTCCCAACATGTTTCCACCCTAGCATGGCCAACCACTAGCTCAAATTTTGGGTAATTTGACATGCAAACCCATCATTTTCACAACATGCATTAATAGACCATTTTAAATTAGCCTATCATATTTTCACCATGTCTCATATCAATCCCTATTTAATAATTTCTCATGCAATTGGCAAAATTGGAGAATGAAACTTCCACATACTCATGTACACACATAATAAGCATAGAATATGGAAATCAATTATTTTTATGACTCGGTTTTGTGGTCCCGAAACCACTTCCCGACTAGGGTCAATTTTGGGCTGTCACAACTCTCCCCCACTTAAGAAATTTTCGTCCCCGAAAATCTTACCGGTAAATAGGTTTGTGTATCGTTCTTTCATCGAGCTCTCGGTTTCCCAAGTAGCTTCCTCGATCCCGTGTTTGAGCCATAACACCTTCACTAACGGAACCCTTTTGTTTGCAACTCCTTCACTTCACGAGCTAAGATACGCATCGGCTCTTCTTCATAACTCATATCGGCTTGAATTTCAACCTCATATGGGCTAATTATGTGCGATGGATCAGATCGATAGCGTCGAAGCATCGAACATGAAAGACGTCGTGAATCTTTTCAAGCTCAGGGGGCAAAATCAATCTATACGCAACCGGACCAACTCGTTCGGAGATTTCGTACGGCCCAATGAATCTCGGGCTCAACTTGCCCTTACGGCCAAACCTGAGTACCTTTTTCCAAGGCGAAACTTTAAGGAACACTTTATCTCCCACCTGATATTCAATGTCCTTTCATTTCAAATCCGCATACGATTTTTTTTTTGACGATCTGTGGCTGCTTTCAGACTTTCACGGATTACCTTTACTTTCTGTTCGCATCCTTAATCAAATCAACTCCGAAAATTTTACTTTCACCGAGCTCGGTCCAAAACAATGGTGTACGGCATTTACGACCGTACAAAGCCTCGTAAGGTGCCATCTTAATACTTGATTGAAAACTATTATTGTAAGCGAATTCAATCAAAGGTAAATACCGTTCCCATGAACCACTGAACTCGAGGATGCAACATCTCAACATATCCTCAAGTATCTGAATTATCCGCTCAGATTGACCATCGGTTTGGGGATGAAAAGTAGTGCTAAAATGCAGCTTGGTACCCAAAGCTTCTTGCAATTTCCTCCAAATCGCGAGGTGAATCTCGGATCTCTATCCGACACGATAGAAATAGGTACCCCGTGTAATCTCACAATCTGAGAAACGTACAATTCAACTAGTCTATCCAATGAAAAATCCATACACACGGGGATAAAGTCAGCCGACTTAGTCAGTCTATCGACAACAACCCAAATCGCATCCTTCTTACTTGTTGACAATGGCAGTCCGGACACAAAGTCCATTGTGACTCGATCCCATTCCCACTCGGGTATCATGATCGGCTGAAGTAATCCTGAAGGCACTTGATGTTCCGCTTTCACTTGTTGACATATTAAACATCTCGAAACAAGGTCGGAGATGTCTCGTTTCATACCATGCCACCAAAACCAACGTTTCAAATCGTTGTACATTTTCGTACTCCCCGGGTGACTTGACATTCGGCTACAATGGGCTTCGTTCAGAATCATCGAAATGAGTTCCGAACTCCTTGGAACACACAAACGACTTCTGAACCTCAAACAATCATCATCAACTTTCTGGGCTTCATGAATTTGATGAATCAATAATGGTTTGGCTTTTAATTCAGCAACTAACACATTGTCAGGTAGAACAAACAAATGCACATTCATTTCTCGTAAAGCAACCAATGACTTCCGGCTTAAGGCGTCCGCAACCACATTAGCCTTTCCCGGGTGGTAATCAATGACAAGCTCGTAATCTTTCAACAACTCAAGCCAACGTCTTTGTCGCAGATTTAAGTCTCTTTGAGTCATCAAATATTTGAGACTTTTGTGATCTGAAAATACATGGCACTTTTCACCAAATAAGTAATGTCGCCATATTTTTAAAGCAAATACGATGGCAGCTAGTTCAAGATCATGGGTCGGATAATTTTTCTCATGTGGCTTTAATTGTCTCGACGCATAGGCCACAACTCGACCTTCTTGCATCAATACGCAACCCAACCCAAGTAGGGATGCGTCACTATAAATGACAAACTCTTTGCCTGATTCGGGTTGCACTAAAATTGGAGCTTCAGTCAAATAAGTTTTTAGTTGATCAAAACTTTTCTGACATTTCTCCGTCCATTCGAACTTAACATCCTTTTGAAGTAGCTTCGTCATTGGTGTGGCTATCATCGAGAAACCTTTGACAAATCGTCAGTAATAACCGGCGAGTCCCAGAAGCTCCGAACTTCGGTAATATTTCTTGGAGGCTTCTAGTTAAGTATGGCTGAAATTTTGCTCGGGTCAGCTCGAATACCCGATGCGGATACCACATGACCCAAGAAGCTAACCTCTCTTAACCAGAACTCACACTTACTGAACTTAGCATATAACTGCTTATCCCGCAAAATTTTCAACACCAGTCTCAGGTGTTCAGCATGTTCGGTCTCATCTCTTGAATAGACCAAGATGTCATCAATGAACACAACTATGAACCGATCCAAATATGGTCTGAAGATCCGATTCATCAAATCCATAAATACCGCAGGGGCATTAGTGAGCCCAAATGGCATCACTAAGAACTCGTAGTGACCATATCTCGTCCTGAAGGTAGTTTTGGGTATGTCCGAATCTCGAATTCGCAACTGATAATAGCCCGATCTCAAATCTATTTTTGAGAACACTGAGGCTCCCTTCAGTTGGTCGAACAAATCATCGATACGCGGCAACGGATATCTGTTCTTTATCGTCACTTTATTCAGTTGACGATAGTCAATGCATAACCTCATGGTTCCGTCCTTCTTTTTCACGAACAATACTGGTGCACCCCAAGGTGAGAAACTTGGTCGAGCAAAACCTTTATTCGTCAATTCTTGCAACTGAGCTTTCAACTCTTTTAACTCGGTTGGTGCCATACGATACGAGCTATCGAAATCGGCGTAGTCCCAGGTACAAGCTCAATACCAAACTCTACCTCCTGAACAGGTGGTAAACCCGTAATTCTTCAGGAAAAACATCCGGGTATTCACAAACCACCGACACAGATTCGGGTTTCTTTCTAATTCTTTATCATCCAGTACATACGCAAGGTATGCTTCGCACCCTTTTCTTACATATTTCTGGGCCAACATTGCTGATATTACAGCTGCATCCCCTCCAAGTCCGTAGACTCAACTCGGATTACTTCGTTATTTGCGCACCTCAAATCAATAGTCTTGCTTTTGCAATTCACAACCACATCATGCGCGGTCAACCAATCCAAACCAAGAATAACATCAAATTCATCAAACGGCAAAAGCATCAAGTCCGCCGGAAAACAGGAACCTCGAATTTCTAAGGGACATTTCTACACACTTTGTCGACCAGCACGTAACGACCCAAGGGATTTGACACCCGAATTACGAACTCAGTAGACTCAATGGGTAAAGTCTTACTGGATGCTAAGGTTTCACATATGTAAGAATGAGTAGAACCGGGGTCAATCAAAGCAATTATATTAGTATCCAAGAGAGTAAAAGTATCGGTAATAACATCAGGCGAAGAAGCATCCTCGCGGGCACGTATAGCATAAGCTCTAGCAGGCGCACGAGCCTCGGATCTGGTCGTAGCATCTCTAGATCCTCTCTGACCACCACCAGCATTGCCCGTATTTTCAGATGGTCTACCTCGAGCAGTGGTAGCACCCGGTTTCCCACTCTGATTTACATTCTGTTCAGACAACCTCGGGCAATCTTTAATGAAGTGGTCAACTGATCCGCACTTGTAACAGGAGCGGTCAGGGAATCTACAACTCCCCGAATGCCATTTACCGCAATATCGACATTTCTTCTGTCTCGACGTTCATCCCCAACACTGGCGACCGAAGTGCCTCGTGTACCCACAGGGGGTCGATCACGATCTCGTCTAAAAAGGCCCGAAGTGCCTCTCGACCAGCCCACATCATCTCGAAATTTCTTCGATGCCTGTTGAAGAGACTTTCCCGAGGATCTTTTACGAAACTCTCCAGTTCTCTCATCAACTTTTTGTTTTTCTTTTCTAAGCTCTTCGGCTTTACAAGCTCGCTCGACAAGTACTACGAACTTTCGTATTTCAAGAACGCCAACGAACATTTTTATATCTTCATTCAGCCCATCCTCGAACGTTTACACATAATAGCCTCGGACGAAACACATTCCCGAGCGTATCTACTAAGTCTAACAAATTTTCGCTCGTAATCAGTAACTGACATAAAACCTTGCTTAAGCTCAAGAAATTCCTTCCGTTTTTTATCAACAAATCTCTGACTGATATACTTTTTCCGAAACTCAGTTTGGAAAAACTCCCAAGTTACTTGCTCTCGGGGCACAACAGAAGTCAGAGTACTCCACCAATAGTAGGCAGAATCGCGTAGCAAGGAGATAGTACACTTTAGGCATTCATCGGGTGTACAAGATAGCTCATCGAGTACCCGGATAGTGTTGTCCAACCAAAATTCAGCTTGCTCGGCATCGTCACTATCCGTAGCCTTAAATTCAGTAGCCCCATGTTTTCAGATTCTGTCAACTGGGGGCTTATTTGACCTTATTTGGTCAGTTACCGGAGGTATTGTAGGTCCGGGGGTGGTATTAGTTGGGAATGGAGGTTGTGGGACAGCCGTATTAATTCGAATGTATTGGTTGAACCAATCATTCATCACGCTATAGAAAGCTTGTCTAGCTTCATCATTCGGGTTACTAGCATTAGGTTGAGAGTCCGCCGGCGCTGTCCCTTGTGCGGGAGCAAGCGCTACACTCTCAAGATCATCAGCTACCTCTCGGTCGGGATCAGGATCCATTACTATAAATAAACACATTTACAATTGTCTGAAATCACCACACTATCAAGTAATCACATAAAATGGCATGTATAGCTAGACCCAACGCATTACGGTAGTCCTAGAATCGACTAAACCGTAGCTCTGATACCAATCAAATGTAACACCCCGAACCCGAGACCGACACCGGAGTCGAACACGAGGTGTTAACAGACTTTAAACCCCATATAAAAAATATTTCCCAGACACTGCCAATCTGCGTACTAGTCGCTTTAAAAATCATATCTTGAGTTTCACAACTCGAAAATCAGTTTCGTGATTTTTTCCTGAAACTAGACTCATATTCCCATCTACATATTTTTTTCTATAATTTTTGGTAGGGCCAATTAGTACAGTTTATTAGTCAAAATCTCCCATGTTACAGGGATCGACTACCCTGACCTTTGCGCATTACGACTTGGATATCTCCTTGTACAGGGCTCCAATACTGATGCCGTTTGTTTCTATAGAAACTAGACTCAGAGAGGAATCTATACATATATGGTATGACTCCTAATTATCTCTGGTTAATTTATAATGAATTTCCAAAGTCGGAACAGGAAATCCAGAAACCGTTCTGGCCCTGTCTCACGAGAACCTGAATATCTCTTAACATACTGTCTGTATGATTGTTTCGTTACTTTCCTATGAAATTAGATTCATCAAGGTTTGTTTACATAATTTATTCACTATTTAATTCCATTCCTACTATTTTTAGTGATTTTCCAAATCTACATCACTGCTGCTGTCAGCATCTGCCTTTAAGGTAGACTTTACCTATTTCATGGTTTCCATGATTCAACTAGCCCTTTTTGCATAAATAGCACAATTTATGAAAGTGATTAACCATCCCCGTGGCCAATCCTTGTCAAGCATATCCACACCAAATGATTATAACATTATACTCAAACACATATAAGCCATTTTCGCATGGCTATCCAAAATTTATACAAGTCCAAAGGGTCCACGACCCACAACAAACGGGTAGTCCTATACATGCCATTTCGAAGTTCAACCAAAATTGTACCAAAAGGGGGGCTTTGATAGTGTGGGCGACTTTGACTTCAAGACCCCGAGTCCGATAGCTGGAGAACCAAATCTATAAAACAGAGGAGCAATGAAACGGAGTAAGCAATTTATGCTTAGTAAGTTTTGAGCAAGGAATTCCAGCACAACAAAAGTATAGCATTCATATAGCTAAACGGATAATTTCATATGCACAAATTTACGATATCGTACTTGCTTCACATTATCAACCCTTATGTACATACACAAAAGATCAACTCAGCCAAAGGCCGGTAGCTCGTTTATCAACTGAGCGAATACTTATTTGTAAGGGCTCAACTAAATTCAAGCACATACGAAACATACCTCAATGTTGGGATGTTTCGAGAGTATTAACTGGAATTTTACAGCAAGTTCATTCATTCCCAAATCACGTACCTTCGGAATTTAACCGGATATAGCTCCTCGTTCAAATGCCTTCGGGACATAGCCCGGTTATAGTAATTCGCACAAATGCCTTCGGGACTTAACCCGGATTTAGTAACTCGCACAAATGCCTTCGGGACTTAACCCGGATTTAGTAACTCGCACAAATGCCTTCGGGACTTAACCCGGATTTATTAACTCGCACAAATGCCTTCGGGACTTAACCCGGATTTAGTAACTCGCACAAATGCCTTCGGGCTTAGCCCAGAATTAGTATCTCGCACAAATGCCTTCGGATCTTAGTCCGGATATTGTCACTTAGCACAAGCCTTCGGGACTTAGCCCGGACAGCATTCAAATAACCATGCACATTTAACAATAAATCATGGCCCATTCGTATTTCATTTTTGTTAGCAAAACTCAAACACAAGACATTTATCATTCTTGCAAATTCGGCTCAATAGCCACACAAAGAGCATGATTTTAATTTGCTCAAAACATGATCTAATCACATCATAATTTAAGCTCTTTTACTCAAGAACTTACCTCGGGTGTTGTCGAACGATTCCGATAGCTATTCGACCACTTTTTCCTTCCCTTTATCGGATTTAGTTCCCTTTTGCTCTTGAGCTTAATTAAACAAATAAATTGATTTAATCATTTGAGCATCGAAAAGAGGAACACAAGGCACTTAGCCCATATTTATACATTAGACATTAAAGTCACATATGTACGGAATCATGAATCAAACTCAACATTTTAGCTAATTTTTCCCCCTTGGCCGAATATGCATGTCTATTTTGGGGCCGATTTCAACACTTAATACATTCTACAAGTATGGTCACTTGTATTGACTAAACACCCTTTTGTTTCAAGTTCAAAACTTGGCTAATACACACATATACACACTAGTAAAGCATCCTCTCCCTTTCCATCAATTTAACACATGCATTGCTCATTAACATGCAAAAGTTATATTCGGCCTTAGCACACAACTTGCTAGCCGATTCTTCTCCATTTAGCAACCAATGCACATATGTGCTCACTCAAAAATGCTAAAAAGGAGGTTCAAGAATCATCAAGCCACCATCACATGCATCATTAACAAGCTTCATATTTAGCATGCAATGGCATTAGCACAAACTCCACCTAGGCCGAATCTTAACTCATCCTCATGCCTCATCACCATAACATCAAACATCAACCAAGAATGATGCATCCATGGCCGAGTGTCATTTCCATCACATAGCAAGATTTAGACCATGAGCTAGGTAGAACTCAAGCTAACAACTAAAACATGCATGCATCTCATGGAACATCATCAAACATACCTTAGCCTAGCTACATGCATGGCCGAACCTCTTCAACCTTTCTTCTTCCTTCCTCCTTAAAATTTTTGGCCAAGGATGAACCAAAGGATGAGCATTTTTTTTTCTTTGTTTTTTTTTTCTAGTTTCGGCTAAATGAAGATGAGAAAGGATGAACAAAAATTTTCTCCTTTCTTTTCTTTAGCTCACGGCAATGGGGGGGAAAACAACTACACACATTTTTTTTTGTATTCATCATACTCCTTTTCATTATTTTATGCCCATGCCCCTTATTTTATTTTTTTCCTACATACCTCACTAGGCCAACATGTTCCCAACATGTTTCCACCCATAGCATGGCCAACCACTAGCTCAAATTTTGGGTAATTTGACATGCAAACCCATCATTTTCACAACATGTATTAATAGACCATTTTAAATTAGCCTATCATATTTTCACCATGTCTCATATCAATCCCTATTTAATAATTTCTCATACAATTGGCAAAATTGGAGAATGAAACTTCCACATACTCATGTACACACATAATAAGCATAGAATATGGAAATCAATTATTTTTATGACTCGGTTTTATGGTCCCGAAACCACTTCCCGACTAGGGTCAATTTTGGGCTGTCACAATCATGATCGGCTGAAGCAATCCAGAAGGTACCTGATGTTCGGCTTTTACTTGCAAACAGACTAAACATTTCGATACAAAGTCAGAAATGTCTTGTTTCATACCTTGCCACCAATAATGTTGTTTCAGATCATTATACATCTTCGTACTACCCGGGTGAACAAAAAGCCGACTGTTATGAACTTCATTCAAAATCATCTGAATCAACTTTGTATTTCTCGAAACGCATATTCGGTTTCTGAACTACAAACATCCCTCAGCATCCACTTGAAATTCTAAATCAGCGTTTAAATCACATTGAGCCCGCTTTACTATCAAATCATTATCAACCTTCTGAGCTTCATAAATCTGCTGAATAAATGATGGTCTTGCTTTTAACTCGGCTATTATCACCCCATCATCTGACATAACCATATGTGCATTCATTGCACACAAAGCAAACCAGGATTTTCAACGTAGAGCATCAGCAACAATATTAGCCTTTCCCAGGTGGTAGTCAATCACAAGGTCGTAGTCTTTTAACAATTCTAACCATCGGCGTTGTCTCAAATTCAGATCTTTCTGATTCATCAAGTACTTCAAGCTTTTATGATCAAAATAAACATGAAATTTTCAATGCAAACACAATAGCTGTCAATTCTAGATTGTGCATCGGATAGTTCTTTTCATGCGGCTTTAACTGTCTCGAGTCATAAGCTATAACTTTGCCTCCCTGCATCAAAACACAGCCCAAACCATTTAAAGATGCATCACTATAGATAACAAATTCTTTACCCAATTCTGGCTGAACTAGCACTGGAGCTTCAGTCAAAAGGGCTTTCAACTGATCAAAACTTTTCTGGCACTTTTCGGACCACTCAAACTTAACATCTTTCTGCAGCAGCTTTGTCATCGGGGTTGCAATCATAGCGAAACCTTTCACAACCCGTCTATAGTAACCAGCAACTCCCAAAAAACTTCTGACTTCAGAAACGTTTCTCGGTGGTTTCCAGTCTAGTATTGCTAAAATCTTACTTGGATCAACCCAAATACCTAATGCCGAAACAACATGTCCCAGAAAGCTAACTTCGTGTAACCAGAACTCACATTTACTAAACTTCGTATACAACTATTTCTCTCGAAAAGTCTATAATACAAGTCTCAAATGCTTGGCATGTTCGGTTTCATTATGGGAGTAGATCAATATATCATCAATAAACACAACCATAAAATGATCCAAATACTGTCTGTAGATTCGATTCATCAAATCCATAAAAATAGTAGGTGCATTAGTACGTCCAAAAGGCATAACTAGAAACTCATAATGTCCATACCTCGTTCAAAAAGCAATTTTAGGCACATTGGAGTCTCTAACTCGCAATTGATAATAACCCGATCTCAAATCTATCTTCGAAAACACTGAAGCCCCTTTCAACTGATCAAACAGGTCGTCAGTCCTTGGCAACGGATATTTATTCTTTATAGTTACCTTATTTAGCTGGCAATAATCAATACACATTCTCATAGTTCCATCTTTCTTTTTTCACAAATAGAACTAGCGCACCCCAAGGAGAGAAACTCGGTTGTGCAAAACCTCTATCTGTTAACTCTTGTAACTGTGCTTTCAACTCTTTTAATTCAGTAGGTTCCATCCAATACGGAGCTATTGAAATCGGAGTCGTCCCCAGTACTAACTCAATACCAAACTCTACCTCTCAGATAGGTGGCAAACCCAGTAATTCTTCAGGAAACACATCCAGATACTTGCACTCAACTGGTACAGATTCAATCTTATTTTCAGTCACTTTACTATCAAACACATAAGCAAAGTAAGCTTCACATACTTTAGAGCTAACATCGCATACTTCCTCAGATTGAACTGTTGTATCTTTTGTCCCTCTCTAACAGCCACCTACATTACCTAAATTCATAGGTGGTCTGCCTCGCACTGACATATTACTTGGTCTTACATTCTGAACAGTGTTTTGCTCGGCAAACATCGGGTAATCTTGGATAAAATGATCCATCGATCCACATTTAAAACAAGATCGTTCATGCAATCTGCAATCTCTAGAATGCCATTTACCACAATGTTTGCACTCAACTCTTTTCTGTCAAACATTGCCAACACTTGCTATCGAAGTGGCTCGTGAACTCACAGGGGGTTGGTCTCAATCTTGTCTAGAAAAGTCTGAAGTAGCTTTAGATCGACTAGAATTATCTCTAAACTTCTTCAATGCTGAGTGAAAATTCTTACCCGATGATCTTTTACGGGAATCTCTAGCTTCAAAATCAGCTTTTCTTTCCTCTTTTCTAAGTTCTTCAGCTTTGCAAGCTCGCTCAACAAGTACTACGAACTCTTTTATCTCAAGTATGCCTACTAGCAATTTAATGTCTTCATTCAAATCGTCTTCAAATCTTTTACACATAATCGCTTCAGTTGAAACACATTCACGGGCATATCGACTGAGTCTCACGAATTTTCGCTCATACTCTGTTACGGTCATACGACCCTGTTTCAATTCCAAAAATTCTTTTCGTTTCTGGTTGATAAATCTTTGGCTGATGTATTTCTTACGGAACTCAGTTTGAATGAATTCCCATATCACTCACTCTTTTAGAACCACCTGTGTCTCATAGCAGGGATATGGCACATTTTAAGCACTTATCCGGGGTATACGATAATTCATCAAACACACAAATAGTATTATCAAGCCAAAATTCAGCTCGCTCAGCATTATCATCATCAGTAGCTCTGAATTCTTTAGCCCCGTGTTTTCTAATTTTATCAACAGGAGGCTTGTTAAATCTTATCGGATGAATCATCAGAGGTACCACAAGTATCAGAGATAGATTATTCAGGGGTGAAGGTTGTTGTGTAGCCGGGTTAGTTCGAATATATTGAGTAAACCAATCATTCATCATTTGATAGAAGGTTTGTTTAGCCTCCCCCTCATGGCTACTCGAGATAGGTCGAGATTCAACTGGCGCTGTCCCTTGCGCGAGAGCAGGCGCTACACTCTCGACATCATCAACTACAGCTCTGTCGGGATCTATTTACTATATGAAAGCACATTTTCAAATGTCAGAAGTCATCACACTATCGTAATAATATTTATGGCATGTATAGCTAAACTCACACAAGCTACGTAACTCCTAGAATCGACTAAACCGTAGCTTTGATACCAATAAAATGTAACATTCCTAACCCGTATTCGTCGCCAGATTAGGGTTACGAGGCATTACTAAACATAAGTATAGTTTTGAACATTCTCATTTGCTAACACAAGTCATATTCATAAATATATATAAACATATTTACACTTATTAAATATACAATTTACTAACAAAACGTATCTAATACTTATTCAATATTAAACTTCATAATTTATACCTATTTTACCAACCACATAAACATCATATACACATATACACTTCCATTACAAACCAAATCATAATGACAAACATCATTTAATTACACATACATACACATGTACATGTATGTAATCAACATCTTACTCGACTGTCCAAATTACAATACCTTTACAAGATATAATATGTCTTAAATAACCTTTACCATATTCGAACTGTTATATATATATATATCATCAATGCCCATACACATTTAACACCTATACCACACTTATCAATCAATTTCATCTATATACTTTATCTATATACAATTAAAACTGAATCATTTAACTATACTTATGAAAATTTATATACACCATAACCAACTTATCAACCATAATCAAACCATTTCCAAAACATATACTACAAATCACATATACCATTCGTTCATAGTATATAAAATTATAACCACATCCATTAACCACTAATACCACATATAAATTAAACCACAAGTTCACTTCATATCATTTATGGTATTTATATATATATACCTTGACCGAACTTCATCACCTTTAGCACTTATATTTTTATCACCTAAATTAATCACATAACCAAATCATCAAGATCATATTCAATTCACTCCATCGTCATTCACGCATAGCACACTTAAATATTATACCTGAAATAACATAAATTCATCAATCAACTTAGCCATTTTCGCATGGCTTTAGTTATACATACTATAATTCAACATTTCATAATAAAACACATTTAAGCCTATATATGCCATAATTTAAGTTCAATAATTTAAATACCACAGCTGTGGATAGTGTGGTGAACTTTGCTGATGATCCCCAAGCTTGTAACTTGAATCCAAAATCTATAAAACAAAAACACATATATATACACAGAGTAATGATAAACCGTAATTTATACATATTTTTATCCCATGCTTGACCCATTTATGAATGGTTTCTCCTTAGATTTGGTGAATTCGATGCTCCTAATCCTTTAATTTCATGTTTTATACTTAGGAGAGCATAAAAGAGTAAAAAGAGCAAGAAACGGGCCAAAAACGGAGAAAATGGACCCACATAGGAAATCAACACGGCCTGGACTTCCTCACACGGACGTGTCACATGACCATGTCTATTTGGCAGGATTGAAGCATGACTTACACGGGTAGACTACACACCCATGCCTATTCAACAGCCTTGACCACGGGCTAGAGCAATTGCACACGGGCGTGTCCCTGCCGAGCCCAAGTATAGTCCTATTCAGAAAAGGCCAATTTTTAGGGCTCTTAGGCATCCAAAAGCCTATTTAAACACCTGATGAAGCACTCAAGGAAAGCCGATTGATCCATCTCATAAGCCGAATTCATCATCAAGACTGAAGATCTCCCTTCAAGTTCCTTCAGGAGTTTTGGGTTTTCTTATGTTTTTTTATCTTTATGCTTTTGAGATGTTTTCTTTCATAAGTATGAATTAAACCCCCTAAATACCTAAGGGGAATGAAACCTAAGACGTATCTTGTTATTATTATCTGAATTGTATGATAAATATTTGACTTATTCTTGATTATGTGTTCTTAATTCTTGTTTTGATATTCCAGGATATTGATTCAAGTTAAGCTCTTATTTAGAGGAGGAATAGACCCTGTCTAAGAGTAAATTTGTCATAATTAAGTAGAGTTGATTGCACGCCTAGAGATAGGGTGATAAGGTTTAGCCAGATTAGGGTGAAACCTAATAAAGGAATCTATAAATCGAGTTAATGTAATTCTAAGGTGTTAATTAGAAAGAGATTTCAATTATTCAACCTAGGGTTAGACATTATTAGTCTCAAGAGAGATAATAATATAACTTAGGGATTTCTATGGATCAAGTCAAATGAATAAATCGTCTGATTCAGAGTCAAATAACAAGTGAAGTCTAAGTGGATTTTTCCTTAGGTATTGTCTTCATCAATTGAATTTTCCCAAAAGTATTTTCCCAAATTTTCTTACTACGCATTCTTAGTTAGTAATTAGTTTAGATAACCAAACCTCTTAATTTTTAGGCTAGATAATAAAAAAGAAGTAAATACTTGTACTTGTAGTTCCTTTGGGTTCGCCAATCCGATCTTGCTGAACTATACTACTGTTCGATAAGTACACTTGCCTTAGTCATGATAATAAGTTAGTCTCAAGAATGATTATTTCATAAATCTTTAAAACCTATCACGAATATCACGTCTCAAGTTTTTGGCGCCGTTGCCGGGAACTAGGATATTAGGAACACTCGATTTTTATTACTTCAGCCATTTTACTTTTATTATAATTTAAATTTTTATTTTCTTTTCTAATTCTTCATTTATTCTCTTTTGACAGGTTTTTCTAGTTTAGGACCAGAAGAAACCCATCAGGACCACTACTTTTTTATGGAGAGATCAACTGCATAGTTCGCAGAAACCGAAGAGAAATAAGGCGAAGCTTACGATACACAGAAGAGTAAGAGGACGATACTTCAACCACAACTGAGGAGATGGCTGAAAACCAAGAAAACCCGCTACCTCCTGCGATTGCTGTTAATCAGAATCCTGCTCCTCACACTATGTATGATTATTCTAAACCTTCTTTAACAGGAACTGAATCGAGCATAGTTAGACCTGCTGTTGTTGCAAATAATTTCGAACTAAAACCTAACACCATTTAAATGATCCAACAGTTTGTTCAGTTTGATGGTTTACAGGACGAGGATCCCAACGCTCACTTGGCAAATTTCTTAGATTTTTGCGACACTTTAAAAATTAATAGCATTTTTGATAATGCCATTTGCCTTCGGTTGTTTTCCTTTTCGTTAAAGAATAAGGGTAAACAGCGGTTGAACTCGTTGCCACGAGGATCAATCACTACTTGGGAACAGATGACTGAAAAATTTTTATTAAAATATTTTTCACCATCTAAAACAGCTAAATTACGTAATGATATCTCCTCTTTTGTGCAGATGTATTTAAAAACACTCTACGATGCATGGGAGAGATACAAGGACCTTTTACAAAGATGCCCTCACCATGGGTTACCACTCTGGCTACAAGTCTAAATGTTTCACAATGGCTTGAACCTTTCGACTCGGCAGATGGTTGACGCAGCTGCTAGTAGAACAATTAATAATAAGACACCTGAAGATGCCTATGAATGTATGGAGGAGATGTCACTGAATAACTATCAGTGGTAAGTCATGAGGACAAAGCCAACGAAAACAGCTGATGTTTATAACGTCGATTCAGTCACCATGCTCTTTAATCAGGTAGAACTTTTGAATAAGAAAATCTATGGATTTCTTAGTTCTTTACAGGTTCACCCAGTAATGCAATGCGAAGCAAGTGGAGGTGGATCAAGCAATTTAGAATCCCACTCTATTGCCACAACATGGAGAACGAGCAGTTAAATTAAAAGGGTAATAATCCTCGATCTCAAAATAATCCTTATAGTAATACTTACAATGCAGGTTGGAGGAACCACCCAAATTTCTCATGGGGAGGCCAAGGGAACCAGAGACCACCACCTCCAGGGTTCCAACAACCACCCTACCAACAAGAGAAAAAGTCGAACCTTGAAGAGATGCTAACAAAATTCATCTCAGCGTTAGATACTCATGTTTAAAATACCGAGACAGCACTTAAAAATCAACAAGCTTCGATCCAAGGGCTCGAAACTCAGATAGGTCAGCTCGCTAAATTGATATATGAAAGACCACCAGAAGCCACTACAAGAAGCTGATAGAAAGGAGGTTGAACACGAAAACAATGACAACTTAATGCCAAAAGAAAATAAACCACCAATCCCATACCCAGCAAAGTTGAAGAAAGACTGCATGGATACACAATTCGATAAATTTCTTGAACTTTTTAAACAACTGCATATTAACTTACCTTTTGTTGAAGCTATATCGCAGATGCCTACATATGCAAAATTCTTAAAGGAACTTCTAACAAACAAAAGAAAGTTTGAAGACTTATCTATAGTGGAGCTTAATGAAGAGTGCTCAGCCATACTCCAAAACAAACTGCCAACCAAATTGAAAGACCTAGAAAGTTTTACTATTCCCTGTTTAATTGGTAGTGTGAATGTTGATAAAGCACTAGCTGATTTAGGCGCCAGCATTAATTTGATGCCATATAAAATGTTTAAACAACTTGGTCTGGAGGAACCTAAACCCACTAGGATGAGTATTCAAATAGCTGATAAATCTATTAAATATCCTAGGGGAATTATAGAGGACATACTTGTAAAAGTAGATAAATTTATATTCCCTGTTGATTTCGTTGTGCTTGACATGGATGAAGATGTTGAGGTGCCTTTAATTTTTGGTCGGCCATTTTTAGCAACTGCTAGAGCTGTAATTGATGTGGGTGATGGTAAATTGGTACTTAGAGTAGGTGATGAAGAGATTATTTTTAAAATTTATGATGTCATGAGATTTTCTAGAGAACAAGATGACTCATGTTATTTTATCGACTCTATTGATCATGCTACTCAAGATTATTTTCAGGAAATCGCACACAAGGACACGATGGAACCGTGTCTCGCCCAAGGAAAGGGGATGGATGATGATTCTGAGATAGCAACCGAACAAAACTCTAATGAAACCTCCCCAAAACTAGCAGAATATGAGGGAATTAAGGTAAAAGATGAACTTAAGCAAAAACCCTCTATTAACGAACCTCCCAAACTGGAACTTAAACAATTGTCGAATCACTTGTAATATGCATTCCTTGGAAATAATTCCACATTACCGATAATTATTACATCCAACTTTCAACCCAAGGAGAAAAAGGAATTACTCCAAGTTTTGAGAAAGCATAAAAGGGCCGTAACTTGGAAAATTTCTGACGTCAAAGGGATCAGCCCTTCTTTTTGCACCTACAAAATTTTAATGGAAGATGAATATAAACAATGCGTGCAAGCCCAAAGACGACTGAACCCCAACATGAAGGAAGTTGTTAAAGCTGATGTAATTAAACTCGTAGATGCTGGAATTATTTATCCTATTTCTGACAGTTCTTGGGTGAGTCCAGTGCAGGTTGTTCCTAAGAAAGGAGGCATGACTGTTGTAGCCAATGAGAAGAATAAATTAATCCCAACAAGGACAGTCACAGGTTGGAGAGTGTGCATTGATTATAGGAAGCTAAATGATGCCACGAGAAAAGACCACTTTCCCCTTCCATTCATTAACCAAATGTTGGAAAGATTGTTAGGACACATGTAATACTGCTTTTTAGACGGACTCTCTAGCTATTTCCAAATCCCAATAGCTCCTGAAGATCAAGAAAAGACGACATTTACATGTCCATATGATACGTTTGCTTATCATAGAATGCCTTTTGGATTATGTAACGCTCCTGCTACTTTTCAGCGCTGCATGATGGCCATTTTTGACGAACTCATAAAAGACGTCATGGAGGTATTTATGGATGATTTTTCAATTTTCGGTAACTCTTTCCATCTTTGCCTAAAAAATTTAAAACGAGTGTTAATAAGATGTGAGGAAACAAACCTTCTACTTAACTGGGAAAAATGTCACTTTATGGTTCAAGAAGGTATTGTGTTAGGGCATAAAATTTCTAGTAGAGGGATTGAGCTTGATAAATCTAAAATTGAAACCATTGAAAAACTATCCCCTAATTCGGTTAAGGCTATTAGGAGCTTCTTAGGACATGCTGGGTTTTATAGAAGATTTATTAAAGACTTTTCTAAAATAGTTAAGCCTTTGACTAAATTACTAGAAAAAGATGTGCCTTTTAATTCCGATCAGGAGTTTTTAGAAGCATTTAATACTTTAAAGGATAAACTGACTAAAGCTCCAATTATAATTGCACCTAATTGGAATTCACCTTTTAAACTAATGTGCGGTACGAGTGATTTTGCAGTAGGTACAGTTTTGGGACAGCGAAGAGATAAACATTTTCAACCTATCTATTATGCTAGAATGACTTTGAAAGTTGCACAAAAAAACTACACCACCACGGAGAAAGAGCTGCTAGCTGTGGTTTTTGCATTCGATAAATTTAGACCATATTTAATATTGTCTAAAGTTGTCGTTTATACTGACCATTCCGCTCTTCGCCACCTTTTGAATAAAACTGATGTAAAACCTTGACTCATTCGATGGATCTTATTATTGCAAGAATTTGACTTGGAGATTAAGGATAAGAAAGGAGCTAAAAATCTTGCGGCTGACCATCTCTCCAGGCTTGAAAAATCAAGTACCAAAGAACCAGATGACATTGAAATAAATGATTCATTCCCTGAAGAACAATTTTTTTCTATATCTGATTCTGAGGTACCTTAGTTTGTAGATATTGCAAATTTTTTAGCTGCTGACATTATCCCAAAAAGGTTGACACATCAGCAAAAGAAGCGATTCTTCACTGATGTGAAAAACTACTTCTGGTAATACCCTTTTCTTTTCTGTAAATGTGTAGATCAAATCATTAGGAGATGCGTTACAAGGATAGAAGCATTGAAAATCTTGGAACATTGCCACTTAGGACCGCCTGGAGGACATTACGGTGGAAATAAGACCGCACATAAAGTCCTCGAATCAAGTTTTTATTGGCCCACTCTATTGAAAGACACCAACAGGTATGTTACTTCTTGCGACAAATGTCAAAGGACAGGTAAAATATCCAAACATGATGAAATGACTTAGACATATATGCTCTCATGTGAAATATTTGACTTTTGGGGTATCGACTTCATGGGTCCATTCCCTATTTCATTCGGGAA
This sequence comes from Gossypium hirsutum, assembly GCF_007990345.1. Lineage (NCBI taxonomy): Eukaryota > Viridiplantae > Streptophyta > Magnoliopsida > Malvales > Malvaceae > Gossypium > Gossypium hirsutum. Next base: position 101,498,626 of record NC_053425.1, on the reverse strand, counting down.
TAAATACATCTTAGTAGTTGTTGATTATATGTCCAAATGGGTAGAAGCCCAAGCTTTACCTACTAATGATGCTAGAGTAGTAGTACGATTCCTTAAGAAACTTTTCTCTCAATTTGGTACACCTAGAGCAATTATCAGTGATAAGGTACTCATTTTTGTAATGCCCAATTTGACAAGACCCTTAAGAAATACGAAGTTCATCACAGAACAGCTACCCCTTATCACCTTCAAACTAGTGGCCAAGTTGAAGTAGCCAACTGAGAGCTTAAACGTATCCTAGAAAAGAAAGTAGAATTAAACAGGAAGGATTGGGCGATGAAGGTAGATGATGCTTTATGGGCTTATAGAAATGCTTGTAAGACTCCCATAGGAACATCACCTTACAGACTTGTTTATGGGAAAGTTACCACCTACCGTTTTGAGTTGGAACACAAGGCATTCTAGGCTATAAAATTTCTAAACCTTGACCCCAAACTTGCAGGTGAAAACAGGTTGATGCAGTTGAACGAGTTAGATGAGTGGCGAGCCAATGCATATGAAAATTTGCGCCTATATAAAGAAGTGACGAAGCGCCACCACAACGCCCGTTTAAAGCAACGAATGCAATTTAAAATTGGAGATCTTGTCCTATTATATAACTCGAGACTCAAATTGTTTCCTAGAAAGCTTAAATCACGATGATCAAGTCCTTTCATAGTTCAAACTATATTTTGCATATGGTACAGTAGAGGTAAGTCATCCATCACAAGGCACTTTCAAGGTAAATGGACATCGTCTCAAAATGTATAACGGTAAGAATTTCAAAGACAATAAAGAGGAGCTACGACTCCATGAAGTTACCTAAATACACCCACAACGTAGAGTTAAGCTTAGACTATAAAGAAGCGCTTCTCGGGAGGCACCCCGAGCACTAACGGTGCTAACTTCTCTAAATTTTAGTCTTTAATATTAAATTCACTAACTGAGTCAATAAACACAGGAATTTCAAAGCCACACGGCTAGGAACACGGGTGTGCCGTAGGCCGTGCACATACCACAGGATGAAATACGGTCGTGCGCTGCGGCCGTGTGAAAATAGGGCAAAAAAGATTTTCCCCAACACGAGATGCAATACGTTGTCACGACCGTGCGACATGGCCGTGGGTGAAACTGCCAAAATAATAAGGGCGTACGACATGCCTGTGTTTTGAAACCATGGGCAAACCTGTCAATTTAGTACAAGCGTCTAATCCAGCCCCATGGTCGACACTGTCACAATAACATGGACGTGTGCCTGCATACACGGGCGTAGGAGAAGCGATCGAAGATTGACACGGCCATGCAATATGGTCGTGTACACCAATACGCCTAATTTTGAAACCCACGAAACGCAGGGGCTGAAACGAAGGCACGGCCGCGTGCCCCAATTTCTCTATAAACACCTATTATCTATTTTAGCTTTATCTTTATATTTTGAAATTACTTTTTATTTCCTATTAACACTATTTTATCTTGAGTTTTTACAATTTTTATTTTCGGCTATTACATTACGAGTAAACATGCTTCATTATATTTCCTAAAGAGTTCCTAATTTTATCACAGTCATAAAGAGCTCCAAAGCTCATCATCAAGCAGGAACTAAAAACTCCAACGGCGCAAGACTTATGGACTAATGAACCTCTACCACCACCGGAGTATCCTCCTCCACTCTCATCATTACCTTAGCTAATTATTCTCCATAACTATTTTTCAAGGAGTTCATTCATCATTCAGGAAATTTCACTTCTCTCCCTATCTTATGATTATAAATCTATCTTTGTCAATATATCTTTCTTTGTACATTGAGGGCAAAGTACATCTTAAGTGTGGGGAGTCTTTTATATCATCATTAGAAATCCCTGAATTTTGTCTTATTCTCATGTGAATCACTCATATCACTATTAAAATGAATTTTGATTAATTTATGATTTTTATTGATATGTCTTGAATTAAAATATAGGTATTTATGCATTGATTGTTTAAACTTTAAGACATTAGGAAATCAAGCACGATAAGTTGATTTTTGAAGAATTAAAAACTTTTAGGTTGTTTCTCTAAGTTTAGGTATTATCTTGAGTTGAAATTCACAAGTTTGAACATCAAAAAGCCATAATTTTTGTGAGATATTGAGCCTTCAGAGCATATTTTATTCCTTTCGTGCTCACTTTCATTATGAGTGCGTCAGTTTTGATTTGTTATTCTAGAACTTGCTTGATTATGCATATCAAGACCACATCATTTGATTTGATATGTTAAGATGATAAAGGCACTTAGGTTTAACCCACTCACTCTACAAAACCCTACCTCCATAATTAACCCTTAGTGAACCCCTTTTGAGCCTAACAAGCCATTAATTGATTTACCCTCAATATTAACCCATAACCTAATATTGTTGAAATCCCCTAATTTGATCCATATTTTTTTCGAGATTTGATTTGAAAAAATTGCTTAGTTATGTTATGTTTTGTGCTTCTAAATATTTAAATTGTTCTTAAAAAAACACAATACTTACATACATATTAGTAGTAATTCATCATTTTTGATCTTGAGTGTTAATTTCATATTCTAAGAAGAAGCTCACTTGTATTCAACTGATGACTAGTTATTTTTCTAGCTAGGTAATTTTTCAATTCAATCTAGGTTCTACCATCTTCTTTCAGCTTGTGACCACACCCCCTAACCAAAGCCACGTTACAACACTCTAAAAAGACCTTTTTGATTGATGTACTCAGATCAATATATAATGGTGGAGATTTGATTTTCAAGCAAGCCTATGGTAATAACTTTTCATATTGACTAATGATGCTTTTATTGATTTCCTTAAACACCATGAGTGATTTGAGTGAATCTTTAGTGAGGATGTTAAACTCTATGATATTTTGATCAAAGGTAATCACTTCGATGAGGGGAGACACCTATGTTTTCATGATAAAATGCTCAACTTGGAATGTTTGAAACTTTGATGTACTTTTAGTTGAATTTTCAATGTATGAGTACTTATGCATTATTTTGAGATATTATTGATAGGGATTATAAGTTGAGAACAATTTATTTTGATTATGAGTTGAGGATTTTTGCTTGAGGACAAGCAAATGCTTAAGTGTGGGGGTATTTAATAAACCCTAATTTATACATATTTTTTTCCCATGCTTAGCCCATTTATGAATGGCTTCTCCTTAGATTTGGTGAATTTGATGCTCCTAATCCTTTAATTTCATGTTTTATACCTAAGAGAGCATAGGAGAGTAAAAAGAGTGAGAAACGGACTGAAAACAAAAAAAAAATGGACCCATGTGAGAAATCAACACGACCTGGACTTACTCACACGGGCGTGTCACACAACCATGTCCATTTGGAAGGATTGAAGCACGACTTACACGGGTAGACTACACGCCCGTGCCTATTCAATAGCCTTGACCATGGGCTGGAGCAATCGCACACAAGCGTATCCCTGTCGAGCCAATTATAGTACTATTCGAAAAAGGTCAACTTTTAGGGCTCTTAGGCATCCAAAATCCTATTTAAACACCTGATGAGGCAGTTAAGAGGGGGACGCAGAGTAGGAAGCAAGGAATTACTCAAGGATAGCCGATTGATCTATCTCAGAAGTCGGATTCATCATCAAAACTGAAGATCTCCCTTCACGTTCCTTTAGGAGTTTTGGGTTTTCTTATGTTTTGTTATCTTTATGCTTTTGAGATGTTTTCTTTCATAAGTATGAACTAAACCCCATAAATACCTAAGGGGAATGAAACTTAAGACAAATCATGTTATTATTATCTGAATTGTATGATAAATATTTAACTTGTTCTTAATTATGTGTTCTTAATTCTTGTTTTGATATTCCAGGATATTGATTCAAGTTAAGCTCTTATTCAGAGAAGGAATAGACCCTGTTTAAGAGTAAATTTGTCATTATTAAGCGGAGTTGATTGCACGCCTAGAGATAGGGTGATAAGATTTTGCCAGATTAGGGTGAAACCTAATAAGGGAATCCATAGATCGAGTTAATGCAATTCTAGGGTGTTAATTAGAAAGAGATTTCAATTATTCAACCTACGGTTAGACGTTATTAGTCTCGAGAGAGATAATAATATAACTTAGGGATTTCTACGGATCAAGTCAACTGAATAAATCATCTGATTCAGAGTCAAATAACAAGTGAAGTCTAGGTGGATTTTTCCTTAGGTATTTTCTTAACCAATCGAATTTTCCCAAAAGTATTTTCCCAAATTTTCTTTCTGTGCATTCTTAGTTAGTAATTAGTTTAGATAACCAAACCTCTTAATTTTTAGGCTAGATAATAAAAAGGAAGTAAATACTAGTAGTCGTAGTTCCTTTGGGTTCGACAATCCGGTCTTGCTGAACTATACTACTGTTCGAGAGGTACATTTGTCTTAATCGTGATAATAAGTTAGTCTCAAGAATGATTCTTTCATAAATCATTAAAACCTCTCAAGAACGATTCTTTCATAAATCATTAAAACCTGTCACGAATATCACATATCAAGTAAGCTTTTATAGCTTAGTAAGTCATAAGAAAATATCAACTCAATAATATATTCAACTCCTTAAAATTTAAAATAAACTAATTTATTATATCAATGTCATATTTAATTTCAACTTGATCAATCCATAACCACACATGTTTAACATAACTATCACCTTGGTCGAATACTTATAAGGTTAACAATTTACAAATTTTCATTCAACTTTCAAAGCCAAATATCATTATACATTCAAATATACTTCCACACATTTACACAAGCTCACTAAACAAAATTTAACTTCATATACTAAAATCACTCATGTGGCCGAATATACAAGGTCCAATATAGCATCACATATGTACATACCTATATGGCCGAATATACAAGATCATTTAGCTCAGTTTACTTGCTCAATTACCACATCAACATGAAGTCTTATAGGCATAGGCTTGAAAATAAATCACCTGTATAAAACCTACTAGGCATAAGCCTGAATCACACACCGGCACAAGGCCTACTAGACTTGAAGTCTGATTTTATTCACCGGCAATAAGCCTGCTAGGCATAAAGCCCGATTAAATTCACCAGCACAAAGCTTGCTAGGCTCGTAGCTTAAATATCATTATTATAAAGCTATCTCATAAACAATTCATATATCGAACATTTCAAATATTCCACATAATTCATACTGTCTTCCAAAAATTATAACTTAATCGAGTCAAACTCAAATGCATTATCTCTATGCTTTATCACATTCGGCTAACTATACCATAAATCCATAAATTCCAAATCAACAAGTTAAACTACATTACATTCAAAATTTACGATGTCTAATTACTTAAAGACTTACCTCGGATATCGACGAATGATGTAAATCAACTATTCGACTATTTTTGTTTTTCTCCGACCAAGTTCGATTTCTTTTGTTCTTGATCTATACAATTTCAAATTAATCTCATTCAAACACAATTTCATTCAATTTAATCCAACAACACATAAACAGGCAAATTACCATTTTACCCCTAATATTTTTTTTATTTTTTACAAATTAGTCCTACTTGCCTAAAACACAAAACAAGCAAAATTTGCTCATACTATACTTAGGCCGAATACTCCCCATACCCAAAAAAGTCCTCACATTTTGTTTATTTTTTATTTGAGTCCTTCAATTTATTATTTTTGCAATTTAGTCCTCATTACTCAAAATCTTCAAAAACTTCAATACAAAACATGTTAATCTAAAACATATTTTTGATATTTCATCATCAAACATAAGAAAGCACAAAAATTCATCAATGGCATAGCTCAAAATATGCATCAAAATAAAAAATTTAAGCATGGGTCGGATAGTACTCGAAGCAACGATCTCAAAAATGTAAAAATTATCAAAAACCGAAGTGAAAACATACCTTGATTTAGCTTGAGAAGTAGTTGAATGTTCAAAGCTTTATAAACCTTTATTTTCTTTAAGTTTCGATCATAAGAAATCAAATGACGAACATGGCTTTAATTATTATATGTTTTATTATATACATATTATTACATAATTTACATATTTAACCTTATGTTAAAAATATAAAACCATTTTAAATGCATGGTCACAACCGTCCATGATATTTAACTAAGGTAAAATTACATTTTAAATGCCTCCACTTACAAAGACATATTCATTTTAGCCCTTTTACAATTAACCGTCAAATTTTAATTTTACGCGATTAAGCCCTTTTATTTAATTGGACTCAAACGACAAAATTAAATTACGAAAATTTCATAGGCATAAATTCACACAAAATAAACACAGAAAATAATTTTAAAATATTTTTTGACTCGGATTCATAGTCCCGAAACCACCGTTCTGATTAGGGTCTAAATCGGGTTGTTACAATAAAAGTCTTAAATATCTTATGACTCTAAAGGACGTGAACTTGAGGCAAAGAAGGTGGCTTGAATTGTTGAAAGATTATGAGCTTGTGATAGATTATCATCCCGGTAAGGCAAATGTGGTTTAGGGTACAATTCTAGCAGAGTTAAGAGATAGACAGACTTTTCTTCAACAGATTTGTGATGCTCAGGAAACTGAGCATGGTAGTAAACACACGGGCAGAGACACGGCCGTGTGTCTCAACCAGCACCTATGATGCCTCAACATATGGATTTCATGAGATTTACTAAAACACTTATTGATAGAATTCGAAAACAAGGTGCCGAAGAATTTAGGGCAAATGCTAATGATGACCCCGAAAGAGCAGAGTTCTAGTTAGAGAACTTGATACGGGTATTTGATGAATTATCATGTACACCCGAAGAGTGCTTAAATGTGTCATATCCTTATTGAGAGATGCGGCGTATCACTGATGGAGAATGCTGATATCTGTAGTACCACCAGAGAGGGTCACTTGGGAATTCTTTCAAGAAGAATTTTGAAAGAAATACATTAGTGAAAGATTCATCGAACAGAAGCGTAAGGAATTCCTTGAATTGAAACAGGGTCGTATGACAGTTAGTGAATATGAAAGAGAATTCGTCAAACTCAGCAAATATGCTCAGGAGTACATACCCTCCGAGGCTAAAATGTGCAAAAGATTTGAAGATGGACTCGATGAGGATATTAAGACATTAGTGGGTATTCTCGAGTTAAAAGAATTGTCGTACTTGTTGAACGGGCTTATAAAGCCAAAGACTTGTTAAATAAAGGAAGATGGCCAAGTCTGATACCAGAGATACAAGAAAGAGGTACATGAGTAAGTCATTACCATCGCAGTCTAAGAAATCTAGAAAGATGTATTCTCGTTCACATGTGTCATCTGGACATTCATACGGGAATCGTAAAAAGTAGAATTCGAGTTTTAGATCTCAGGCTACATCTATGGGAAGCGTGGGTAATGCTAAACCTTCCAAGGTTGAATGTCTGCAATGTGGTAGGCGTCATTCTGGCAACTGTAGAGGGAGTGAAGGATCTTGTTTTAAATATGGTTCTCTAGACCCCTTTATTAAGGATTGTCCCGAGATGATGGAAAAAGAAAGATTTCAAAGTCCAAGACCGAGTGGCACAGCTTCTAGGGGAAGGCCCACGAGAAATGCCGGGAATGGATCCAGTAGTAATTATGTGACGCGAGATACAACAGTGAGGTCTGAAGCTAGGGCTCTAGCTAAAGCCTATGCCATACGTGCACGCGAAGATGCAACTTCTCTTGATGTTATCATTGGTAAATTTTCTTTCTATGATACTAATGCTATTGCTTTGATAGACCCTGGCTTCACTCATTCGTATGTGTGTATGAAATTGGCATCTAGTATGAATATACCTATTGAGTCTACAGAATTTGTAATTAAGGTGTCTAACCAGTTAGGAAAGCATGTGATAGTTAATAAAGTATGTAAGAAATGTCTGTTGATGGTTAAAGATCATTGTTTTTCGACCGACTTGATGTTGTTACCGTTTGACGAATTTAATGTCATACTGGATATAGATTGATTGGCACTACATGAGGCTATAGTGAATTGTAGACAGAAAGTTATGGATCTGAAATGTGAAAACGGTGAAATTCTTTTAGTTGAATCAGATGATGCAAATAAGTCGCCAATGATGATTTCTTCAATGATTGCTCAGAGATACTTGAGAGAGGGGTGTGAAGCTTATTTGGCATATATATTGAATACAAAAGAATCTGAATTGAAAATCCAATCAGTGCCGGTTGTGTGTGAATATCCGGATGTAATTCTGGAGGAATTGAAGGGTTTGCCTCCAGCTAGAAAAGTGGAATTCAGTATTGAGCTAATGCTAGGGACGGAACCCATCTCTATTGCCCCATATATGATGGCCCCAACTGAACTGAAAGAATTGACATCACAATTGCAAGAGCTGACCGACAAGAATTGAAATCACGGTTGTAAAATCTGGTTGGGAGCGTTATTTACCATTGGCCAAGTTTGTGTACAATAATAGTTTCCAATCAAGAATTCAAATGGCTCCTTATGAAGCTTTATACGGTCGGAGATGTAGAATACCAGTATGTTGGTCTGACCTGTGTGATAAGTGATTGGGGTTGAATTAATTCAAGAAGCAAAAAACATTGTGAAAGTGATTCGAAACAGATTGAAAGCGACTTCGACAGACAAAAATCTTATGCAAATTTGAAACGACGAGACATTAAATTCTTAGTGGGTGATAAAGACTTTTTAAAAGTATCCCTGTGGAAGAAAGTTTTACGTTTTAAAGGAAAAGGGAAATTAAGCCCTCGCTTTATAAGTCCATATAAGATCACTAAAAGAGTCAAACCTGTTGCATATCGACTAGCATTACCAGTAGAATTACAAAAAATCCATAATGTTTTCCATGTATCAATGCTCAGAAGATATCAGTCATATCTGTCCCATATCTTATCGGTAAAAGAAATTGAATTATAGTCTGATCTGACATATGAAGAAGAACATGTCAAAATCTTAGCTCGTGAGGTAAAAGAATCACTCAACAAATGAGTTCCATTAGTGAAATTTCTTTGGCGTAGTCATAACATCGAAGAAGCGACGTTGGAGTCAGAAGAAACGATGAAGTCGCAATACCCTCACCTCTTTTTAGGTAAATTTTGGGGATGAAATTTCTTAAAAGGAGGAGATCTTTAACGTCCTTTAAGTTGGGAGTGTCAGGAAATATACTTCCAAGACCCTGTCTTCGTGTATCGAGTTTAAAAATATTAATATTATAATTTCGAAAGTTACTTTAGAAGTTACCTAAATATTAAATTGATAATTTTAATTGTTAGGGACTAAATTAATTATGAGAAAGAAATAATAGTTATTATTAAATAGCAAAGTAGGACTTGATTAAAGGACTTATTCAATAAATAGGCCATTACTTATATAAGTTTTCATAATGGAAGTTTATGATAGTATATATATACTAAATATATATTATTGAAACAATTGGTAATTAGAATATATAATAAATTATAAAAAATTTAAAAGAAATGGTTTAATAAGAAAAAGAAATAGTTGCAAGCACTATTCAATTAAATAGTCCATTTTTTTAGTCATATGGGGTTAGTGGATGAGCATGAGAATAATATATGTATAGGTGATATCATTAATAATTATAATAGAATAACTATTATATGCAAGAGAAATAAATAAAAGCAAAAGAAATATTAATGATTATAGGAAAATAAAATAATAAAGAAAAGTGAGGGGGGGGGGAGGGAGGGGAAATGTTTTTCTTCTTTCTTGTTACTGCCGAAAAACCATTGAAGGCAAAAGGGAAAAGCTTGGTTATTTTATTTGATATCTTTGAATGCATGTAAGCATTTCTCAAAGGGATTTTCATTTTTGTTATATTTTTGAGTTGGGAATAGATTAATTTAGCTAATCTTTATGCTAGAATGGAGAATTTTTGGAAGTAATGGATAATGCCATAGATGTAGTTTAAATTTTCTTTTGGATTTAATGGTGAGCTTAGATGCATGGATGTTTTAGGTAAAAACTTGTTAAGGATAATCTTATAATTTGCACATTGGTAGTATATTCAATAATGAGATTGAGTTTAATGTTGTTGGGAGAAATTTGGCATGCAAAGGCTGTTTTTCTTTGAATGTTTATGAGCTGGAAAAAAAATAATTAAATGAAGTAGAGATGTTAATTTCAATTGTCATTTTAATGTCATTGTATGATTATTTGAATGGGATTAATGGTTAAGGATGTAGCTACTATTAAATTTTTAGATAGCATGGTAATGAGTGATAAATTCCAAGCGTGTAAGGATTGTTGAGAATTTTATATATATATATATAAATATACTGGGTTGTATGAGGACATTATTGTAGAAATCGGATGTCTAGTTATATTTGTGGCAAGGGTTAAGTTGATCGAATAACAATTGTTAATAGTTAAATGTGTAGCTATAATTGTCAAGTAATTGATTTAATTAAAATTAATATTTCTAGATTGAGATACGATAGCTTTCGTTGCCAATCGTGGAAAAGAGAAAGCTACTGAATAATTGTTCACAAGCAAAATTCCGATAAGTTCATGAACTCGAACTTAATTTTTATAATTACTATTTAATTAATTAATGTGAAATTAGTTCTTGATATAAAATGTATATATATTATCAAATTAATGTTAAGGAAAAGGAATGAGGAATTTTTGGAAGTAAATAATTGTACAATCGTCGATATATTCGACTAGAGTTGGGCTCATTGTGGATTTTTGTTGATATATTCGACTAGTACTGGATGCAATTGTAACGCCCCAAAATTTGGGCCTAAAAGAGTTGGGTTTTGAGTCTGGGATTTGGATAGAAGAAATCCTGAATATTGGAAAGTTTTAAATATTACTAGTGTTTAAAAAATATATATATATTGATAAAATATTTCTGTTATTATTACTGATATTTTTATGAAAATTATAATTATTAGATACAAATATATTTATAAAATTATTGTTGTTAATTTAGTGTTTAAATTAAATTATTATTAGAAAATTTTACTGTATCTATTTTTATTGATTTATGGAAATTATAATTATTATTATTATGAAAAAATATATATATTATTGTAGTTGAAATTTTCATTGTTATGGTTATTATTATTATTATTTAAAAATATAGAGGATATTATTATTAATGTGGTGTTTAAATTTAGTTTTTAAATAAATTTAGAAGTATTTAAAGTGTGGGAAAAATCTTGGTTCGATCCAAGACTTTAGCAAAGAAATTAGTTTTTTTTCTTCTTAGGGGAACTGGGCAATAAGGCTTTAATAATAAAGTAGCCTAAATTAGGCAAAAAGGGAAGCTTGGTCCAGCAGCAGTGGCGCTAGGAGGTTGTCGGAGTGCCTAGGTTCAAGGCACGGTCTGCGCGTAAGTTGCTTTTTATTTTAGAAGCCAGGTTGAGCTAAGGTAAAACTTAAGTATAGTTACAACCGAGTTATGCCACTAAAAGGCTTGTGGTGCAGTGGCAGCAGTGCGTTAGGAGTCCCAAGGTGGCTCGGGTTCGAGTCCAGGCGCATGTATGTTCTGTTTTATTTTTAAAAGAACTCAGGAGGTCAGCAGGCAAGGTTTAAAAGTAAATGCCATGCTATTACATCAAAGAAGAAGGCCCGTCCCAGTGGTCAGCAGTGTGTTGGGCACCCTGGAAGTCCCGTGTTCAAGCTGCGTTGCGTGCAGGCGGGTGCTCCTTTTTGATGTGCGCGCACGAAAAAGGCCGTACAGGATTGAAACTCCCCCCAGCAGCAAGGTGCGAGGTGAGTCAGCCAAGCGAAGGACTCCTGCTGTTGTTTGCGCAAGGAGAGTTTGAATTAAATTCAAACTATGTTGTTGGCTATAAAGAAGGAGATAGGCACGAGATTTAAATTGGGATTATTCTTAGCTAATTAGCCGAATTTGTTTCTTTTTATTTTCAATTGATTTTTATGTTGCTCATTCACTTTTCACAAAATCTTCTCCCTCATTCTTAATTTATTTATTCCTTTGATTTTCTTTCCCAATTAGCCGAATCTTAATCTCTTCTCTTTTGATAACCTTTTCTATTTTTGTAACCCTTTCTTCTTCGATTTTCTTTTTTAAAACCAAAATAAGCATACCTCAGAATGAGTTTTAGAAGCCGAAACTAGATCCTTTGTTGTTAATTTTCTCTTGGTTCAAACTCCTTCTTCCTTCCATTATTTTTAAGACTATAGCCGATTGCCTCAAATCCCGAAATCCTGAAAACTTGATTCCTCTTGTACCGATTTCCTTAGCCAATTCTCTTATTTTTCTCATTATCTTTGGCCGATTCTCTCATCCTCTAAACCCCAAGTTTCTGTCGACAGTACCACAGTAAAACCCTCATATTTTATCTTTCTCTACACTATTGCAAAAAAAACTGAAAATCCCACACTATCCTAGGGACATAGCCGAATACTGAGATCACTGAAGGCTCGACTTTTGTTATCGTTTGAGGGCTTAGAGCTGCATCAGAATCAAGTAGGAACTAAGGGGGGAACGTTGACTGAAAGAATCGGTGGTAAGTCTTTCCAACTTAGTCTATCTTTCGTATTTTAGAAAAAAAGCCAAAAACCCTAAAGGTTAGGGAGGCTGTCAATTTGGGTTTATAGCCCTAAGGGTTGTGATAATTACTTTATTTTGATAATAGTGTGATCTAGAGTCTGTTGATCAAGGGCTTGGACAAGTGGAACAACTGGATCTAAACCTAGTCGCTAACTTCGGCAAAGGTAGGATCACTAATGCCTAAGGTGTTATTGGCCGAATATGGTAAGGAGTTAATATGTAGTTCATTTTCGATAGTTAGATTAACGTGGTAGTAATACAATTGTAGGCAGTTCGTGCGTGGATCTCATCAATGAATCGTCATAAAATAGGTGTGTAAACGACACCCACTCATAGACTAGATCGGCAAAAGCCGAAAAGCTAAAAAGCCGGCATTTGTGAACTTGCGAGCGTGCGAGCGCTTGTGAGGTGGTTTGGTTGTTAATTTTGGTAATCGCAAGCAGTATGATTGCAGAGTGCGTAATTTCATGCACTTCGGTACATTTGGTCTTAATGGGCTGAAAACGAGTTAGTGGGCCAACGGGCCTAATTCGGTAAAAACACTCGGTAAGTGCTTCTGTTAATGTGTTAATGGCTATAATATGTATGTAAACTCTAGAATAGTAAATTTTACTGAAATACCCCTAAGTATGAAAATTACCATTTTACCCCTAGGTGCAAAATGACTGTTATACCCCTAGGGTTAATTTTGACTGAAATGCATGATATTCTGATTATGTTTGTTGTATGCCATAACATGTATATCTGTTGCATGGGGTTGGGTTTTGTTATGGAGGAAGAACCCGTTCTGGTGGCTGTGCCACATATTCTGATATAAGCAGCTTTGCTGCGGATTATAGTTAGTGTCGCAACTGGTGCTAACACTGTAAGTGTAGGGATGGCGTGGGTGATTTATTCCCCACAGGAAGTGTAGGGATGGACGGAGGCAAGTGCAGGGTTGGATGGGGTTATCATGCATTAATCATATGAGACTGTATTGAAATGGGCCCAACTGTGTTGATATGGGCAAGGCCCAATATATCTCGACCTGTAATAGGGCTACGGCCCAGATTGATACTGATATGGGCTAAGCCCAATATACTCTGATACTGTAAGGGGCTATGCCCCAGATTAATATTGGTATGGGCTAAGGCCCAGTTAACACTAAATTCTGAATAGGGCTTAGGCCCAGTAAAGCTTGAACTGATTTGGGCTCTGGTTGGGATACTTTACACACTGAGCTTTCCAAACTCAACCCCCTTTTTCCCATCTTTGCAGGTGAGCCTTAGATCGATGGACTTGGAGCTGGGAGGGATTCAGAGTGGCCACGAAGATTAAGTTTTGTTTTCTTTAAAATAAGTTTCGCATTTATTATTTTGATTATTTTTATTCTGGTTAAAGTTGTAATAAGGCCGCTCTTTTTATTATTTTTAATATTTTGGGTTATTAAATTGGTTAGCTCTAGGGCGCGTTTTATAAAAGTTACTTATTTTTAAAATATCACGATAACCGAGCAAAGCTTCCGCAACGTAAATGTTTTCAAAGGAAATAAATATTTTAAATAGACTTAAACTTAATCTGTTGTTTGTGGACAAATAATAAGCTTAAAGTGTGGCAATAGATGTATGCATGTCTAGGATTGGATCATGGAAGAGCTAGGTACTTAAGCAGTCTAATTGACTCGCCTCTTCTTTTCTTGAATCCTACCTGGTGCGTAGTATCCATTCACTTTAAGCCATGACAAAGAAGGTTTGATTTTTTTTCGATACTTAACTGTTTTTTTAAAATAACATGTTTCTACCACTACAAAGGTTTACAAGTTTTCAAAGTTTCCCATAAGATTTTACAAGGTTGTTAACAATACTTTGATTATTACAATGAATCACGTTTTGGAAAAAAAAAAATAAGGCTAAGGTTTTATTCAAGTTTAAACGGTAAAAGTTTCTAAACATCAAGAAGGGTTTTCAATGAAAACATGGTTTTTCGAAAAACACTTCAATGTGACACGCCGGATTCGGTCGTAACGTCTGGGCCGGGTTTGGGGTGTTACAGCAATCTTTGTTAGCTTGTCTAACTAGTGCTTACCACACAACTGTCGGTTTATCTGAATAGGGCTGGGCGCAAACACCCTTTGTTCATCCAACTAGAGTTGGGCTCACAATTATTATCGTCGGTATACCCAACTAGCACTGGGTGCAAATATTTTTGGTTTATCCAACTAGAGCTGGGCTTACATTCAATACTATTGGTTAATCTAACTAGCGTTAGGTGCAATCTCCTCTACGGTTTAACGCTAGGCACTGGATGCCACGTTGCTAATAGATCTTGTGACAAGGTTACTTGAATTATCGAAAGAACTAAAATTTTTTTTGGTTAAGTTATAATTTCATATTAATATTGTTTGTTCTTGTGGTTAGCTGATAAATGGAACCTATTAACGGTAAATTGATTTATACCTTGTAGGTTAGATAAATAGTAGAACCAGACTCGACATCCTTCAAGAATCCCGTACTCAATGTTGGTGACGTTTTCTTTTGTGTTTTAGGCATGTACCTAGGATGCAAATTTAGTGATAGTATCCCTTTTGTTTAGTAAGTTCTAGGGAATATGAATTTTTAAGTGTATAATTGTAAATACATGTTTAAAGTTTTATGCAATACTTGAAAGTAATGTTTGCTTAAATGATTTGGTTATTTTGGTGATTTACCTAGGTTGTTTATTTCGTAGATAAAGTAAAGCTATTCTTTGTGTCACTTGGGTTGTGAATTGAATAGGAATGATATATGTAGATTGTGCATTTAGCAAATTCAATTATTTGTATATTTATGTTTATTGAGATACCTATGGATGGTATATTAGTTGTTGATGATAGAATTATATGTGGTGTCAATAAGGGCACATTGTTTAGGCATTTAAGATGCTTTCTTGAGTATGTTTGACAATGTTTGTTGTTACTTAAGACCCTTTTTAGATGTGCATAGACGGGTAAAGTGATCACGCTTGAGTGGTTTTGGAAAATGCTTGTTTTAGGTAAAAATTTTGTCCATATGGCCTAAGACACGGGTGTGTATCTTAGCCATGTGTGACTCACGGCCTAGAGACACGCCCAAGTGTCCCCTATATGCTCCTTTGCATGCTAATCAGGCAGTTACACGGCCTAGCATACGGCCTGGCACACAGGTGTGTGAGGCCATTTCAAGTCTCACAGGGCTGGCACACGGGTGTGCGGCTTGACCGTGTGACCCAAGTCTGTGAGTTACACGGGCACTGATAATACTCTAAAACGACATATTTTAGTGCTAATTGCATGTTTATTTTGAGTATGATTCTACTAATTTGGGTTACTTTATGATCTTTTATCTTTTAGGGATTAAATTGGAGA
Source organism: Gossypium hirsutum (assembly GCF_007990345.1). NCBI lineage: Eukaryota > Viridiplantae > Streptophyta > Magnoliopsida > Malvales > Malvaceae > Gossypium > Gossypium hirsutum. The sequence continues at coordinate 101,482,719 of NC_053425.1, read as the reverse complement.
CAAAAGGAAATTTAAAGGCAACAAGTGCAAATTTGAATATATAATGGGCCAACATGCAACGTAGGGAAAAAGGTGGTGCCAAAAATGTAAGTATGGAAGACATAAGGGCAAAAATGCAGAAGAAGAGATTTTATAGCACAAGACTCTATTTAATGTTTTATTATATTAGGATAATTATTAAGGATAATTATTTAGATTTAAATTTAGGATTTTTTTATTTATCTTTAATTATCTTTATTTATTTGTATTTATCTTTTAGAATTTAATTAAGAATAGGCTAGATTTCTTAGTACTATAAATAGGGGATGAAGTGACACAAATTTTGTCCATCTTTGGTTGTAAACACTCTCTCCCCCATAAATTTAGTCTTTTTGTTCTTCACATATTTTCTTTCAATAAAAATTCTCTTTCCATTATTTTTTCTTTTTTCCCAAAAATCATGAGCCACTAAATCCATCTAGCCAAAGGTTGTCAAAATTCCCCAAAAAAGGTTCATGAGGCTTATAATCTGCGCTTAGCCTTCTCAACAGGGTATTCATCGCTTCTCCGCATTACAAGGCTGATGCTTCCGTTCATGTCCCTTAATAGGTGATCTTTTCAACTTCTGCAAGGAACAGCCGCTTTGTACGTTTTGGGAATGTTGCACAGTCAGTTCGTTAGCTTTCTACTTCAGAGGTTGGCGAATCCAAGAGACAAAACAGCGTGGTATTCGTCGTTGGAAAGTGATGATCTAGCAGAAGATAGTCCCACAAAAGCGATTATTAGCTAGAGTCAGGTTTCGCCAAATCTTAAGTTTAAATTCTTAGAGCTGGTGGTCATAGGCGTCCTCTTCCACTATAACTGGCTTATCCTGCTTGAGAAGGTTACTTAAAAGCCAAGGATTGAACCCTAGGCGGATCGAGACAACCGGAGGCTGGAATCTCTCCATATAAGAAACTCTCTCTTTTCTCAAACTCTGTTTATTTTTATATTCTCCATTTTAATTTTCACAATTTATTTAATTTCGTAATTTTAATTCGACTTTAAATTCTATTTTTATTTTATTTCGAAATTCTTAATTCTGTTTTTTTTATTTTTCAGGAACGCAAGTTTTATTGGCTAAGAAATTGTCCAGGATTTCAAGGAACGAGTATTCGTACAATTCGGTCCTTGAGGATTCGACCCTACTTCCCATTTACTGTTATTTTTACTATTTTACAGGGAATAGGATATTTTTGGTGCTCTCAACGACTGCATCAAATTTTGGCGCCATTGCCAAGGACTGGCAACGTACTAATCTTGTTTTTTGTTTCTGATGACCAGATCTGCTCCAGGTACTCTTGCGTTTGATTCAAAGATTGAAAAGACTACGAGAGCTAATCGCAAGGAAACAAAGCTAAAGGAAACAAAGCTAAGGAAAAAGCAATCAGCGGTGGTTGGACTCAAAGTAATCCACTGTTAGAAATCAAAATCGACGACGAAGCAGAGTCTAGGGTTAACGAAAACCCTACTCAAACATTTGATTGCAAAAAAGAAGAAGTCAATTCCCCAGAAGAAGTGCTTAACGCTAGGGTTAACAAAAACCCTAATCTAGCACCTCAACCTATGGCTCAGACAATTCGGTAACTAGCCAAAGTGCCCGTAGAACAACCTCCACTATGCATCACGTATCCTACTATAGATACTAATTTCGAACTAAATTCAGGGTTAATTCAACTACTGTCAACTTTTCGTGGGCTGCAAAACGAAAATCCTTATAAGCATTTCAAAGAGTTTCATATGGTTTGTCTTAGTATGAAACCTCAGGGGGTAACTAAAGACCAAATCAAATTGCACGCTTTCCCTTTTTCCTTAGCAGATTCTGTTAGGGAATGGTTATTTTTTTTACCTCCTGGTCCGTAACGACTTGGGATGATCTTTCTCATTTGTTTCTCAACAGGTTTTTTCCAGCATCCCATGCAGCTGAGTTAAGAAGAGAAATTGTGGGAATAAGGCAAAAAGACGCAAAGTCTTTGTATGACTATTAGGAGCAATTTAAAAAGTTGTGTGCAAGTTGCCACGATATAACGGAACAGTCTTTGCTCAAGTACTTTTATGAAGGCTTGAAACCCATGGAGATGAATATGGTAGACGTCGCTAGTGGAGGAGCGTTGGTCAACATGACTCCACAACAAACAAGAGACTTAATCTCCACGATGGTTGCAAATACTCAGCAACTTTGGGCCAATCCTGAACCCCCTGGAAGGGTTCACCAGCTAAGTAATTCAACCTTAGAAGATACAGTTGATAGACTTACTAATAATATAAGTTCTCTTGTTCCAGAAAAAGAAAAGCCAGCCCAAGTATGCGAAATATGTGCTACACCTGAACATACAATTGATGCATGTCCCAGTTTGTATGATGATACTATGGCTCATTTAGATGCTGTGGGAATTTCCCTAGGCCACCACAAAGGCGATAAGACCCTTACGCTAACACATACAACCCAGGATGGAAGGACCACCCGAACTTAAGCTATGGAGCCAATTGATAAACCGTAATTTATACATATTTTTACCCCATGCTTAACACATTTTATGGATGATTTTTCCTTAAAATTGGTGAATTCGATGCTCCTTATGCTTTAATTTCATGCTTTAACAAAAAGACAATCGTTACTAGTACTTTTAGTTCCTTTGGGTTTCACAATCCGGTCTTGCTAAAACTATACTACTGTTCGATAGGTACACTTGCCTACATCGTGATAATAGTTAGTTTCAAGAATGATTAATTATAAATATATAAAACTTACCTGTCACGAAAATCGCGATCAAGTTTTTGGCGCCTTTGCCAGGGAACTAAGATATTAGGAACACTCAATTTTTATTACTTTAGTCATTTATTTTTCTTGCAAGTTAATTCTATTTTATTTTTATTTATTAATTTACTTTTTCTTTATCTTGGTAGGTTTTTATAGTTTATGACTAGAAGAAACCCGTCAGGACCACTACTTTTTGACGAAGAAATCAATCGCACAATTCGTAGAAACCAAACAGAAATAAGGCGAAGCTTAAGATACATAGAGAACAAGTAAGAGGAAGATATTAAAACCGCAACTGAGGAGATGGTTGAAAACCAAGACAATCAGCTACCTCCTGCGATACCCGTTGAACTAGCAAATCAAAATCCTGCTCCTCGTACTATGTATGATTATGCTAAACCTACTTTAACAGGAGTTGAGTCAAGTATAGTTAGGTCTGCTATTGCTGCAAATAATTTTCAACTAAAAACTAACACTATTCAAATGATACAGCGATTTGTTCAGTTTAATGGTTTGCAGGATGAGGATCCAAACACTCACTTGGAAAATTTCCTGGAATTCTGTGATACATTTAAAATTAATGGCGTTTCTAATGATGCCATTCACCTTCTGTTATTCCCTTTTTCATTGAGGAACAAAGCAGTTGAACTCGTTACCACAGGGTCAATTACTACTTAGGAACAAATGACCGAAAAATTTCTATTAAAATATTTCCCGCCGGCTAAAATAGCCAAATTACGTAATGATATCTCTTCGTTTGTGCAAATGGACTTAGAAATTCTTTACGATGTATGGGAGAGATCTAAAGACCTACTGCGAAGGTGTCCTCACCATGGACTACCTCTATGGTTGCAAGTTCAAACATTCTACAATGGTATGAACCCCTTGACAAGGCAAATGATTGTTGCAGCAGCCGGGGGAACCATCAACAACAAAACACATGAAGAGGCTTATGAATTTATTGAAGAGATGTCACTGAATAGCTATTAGTGGCAAGTCATGAGGACTAAGCCAACTAAAATAGCAGGCGTTTTTAACGTCGATTCGGTTACTATGCTGTCAAACCAGGTAGAACTTCTAAATAAAAAGATTGATGGTTTACTTGGTTCTACTCAGGTACATCCAGTAATGAGGTGCGAGACGAATGGAGGAGGAGCATGCACAGAGTATCAACCCCTCAACCCTAGCATCGAGGAGGAACAAGTCCAATATATGGGTAACAATAACTCTACATCCCAAAATAACCCATATAGTAACACTTATAATGCAGGTTGGAGGAACCATCTCAATTTCTCGTGGGGCGGTCAAGGAAATCAAAGACCACAACATCCTCTGGGTTTTCAACAACCACCCTATCAATAGGAAAAGAAACCAAACCTTGAAGAGATACTGTCTAAATTTATCTCAGTGTCAGAAACCAGTTTCCAGAACACCGAGACAACATTTAAAAACCAACAAGTGTCGATCCAAGGGCTCGAAACTCAAATAGGCCAGCTTTCCAAACTAACCTTCGAACGACCACAAGGTAGCTTGCCAAGTAATACTGAACCCAACCCAAGGGAACAGCTCAACGTGATTAATGTTCAAGATGAAGAAGGATTCGTTGAGCCTGAGCCAGAACCGAGGCAAGAAACTGTGGTGAGTAGAGATCAAGGTGAGGTAGGTCATAATAAAAACAAATCAATTAATGTCGAATATAAACCTCATGTGTCATACCCCAACGAAACAAGGAAAGACCACTCAGATGAACAATTTGGTAAATTCCTTAAACTCTTAAAAAAATTACATATTAACTTACCGTTTATTGAAGCTCTATCACAGATGTCAAACGCAATGAAATTCTTAAAGGAGCTTTTAACAAATAAATAGAAGTTGGACGAGGCATCGCATGTGGAGCTAAACGCAGTTTGCTCAGCTATTCTACAAAATAAACTACCCAACAAACTAAAAGATCCAAGGAGTTTTACGATTCCTTGCTTAATTGGTAGTTTAGATGTTAATAATGCATTAGCTGATTTAGAGGCTAGTATTAACGTCATGCCCTACAAAATGTTCAAACAATTAGGTCTTGGGAAACCCAAACAGACTAGGATGAACATTCAATTAGCAGATAAGACTATAAGATTTCCTAGGGGTATTATTGAAGATGTGCTAGTTAAAATCGATAAATTTATATTTCCCATTAACTTCATTGTTCTAGACATAGAGGAGGATAGCAACACTCCTTTGATTTTAGGACGGCCCTTTTTAGTAACTGCTAAAACGATTATTGATGTTGGCACAAATGAGCTCACACTCTGTGTGGGAGACGAAACAATCACCATTCAAGCTCGCAATTCTAGTAACACATCAGAAATTGAAGGTGATCGTCTAAACCATTCTACTAAAACTGACAATATGGTGCAACCTATTTTGTAGGAAATAAGTCTGAAGGAAGTACATGAGCCATTCTCAAGTAGTAGCAGAGCCTATTCATAAAGATCGAAGGCTACAAATCGAGGAGCTAGATGAATGGCGGACGCATAAACCAAGAACACACGATAAACAAAAACTATGCCAGAACGAGCTCAATACCTTCCTAAATCAACTTAAGGTTGGAGATAAAGTATTATTAGATGTCGCAGATCCTCACATTGTCACTACCAAACCGAATGAAGAAATCCCTCTTACGGTACTTAGCATTTTCCTATTCGGTATAGTCGAGGTAAGTCATCCCAAGTTCGGCACTTTTAAGGTAAACAACACCTGTCTAAAACCTTATTTTGATGAGAATGATAGTAGGAATAAGGAGTATATACTCCTCGAACCACCATGACCATTCAATGGAGAGGTAAGTCGAGCTTAGACTATAAATAAGTGCTTCTCATGAGCCAACCCGAGCACTAACTGTATTAACTTTTTTCAATTTTAGTGTTTAACACCTAACTTACTAACAGAGCTTTTAAATACAGCTTTACCACACAGACACGGCCAAGCACACGGGCGTGCTTATGATCGTGTGGAAACAGGGCAAAGATTTCCCCAACACGGGCTACGACAAATCACCACGGTCGTGCGACATGGCCGTCGGTAAACCTGCCAAAATAGCACGGTCGTGAGACACACCCGTGCCTTGAACCCATGGCCGAACCTATCAAATTAACACGGGCGTGCGACACGCCCGTGCCAAGAAACTGTGGGTGAACCTGTTAAGTTAACACGAGCGTGGGCCTACATACACGGAAGTGGGAGAAACGAATGAAACTAGACACAATCGTGCGACACGGCCGTGTGCACCCACACGCCAAAGGGACACGGGCGTGGACAAAGTGTCAGACGTGCCCAAATTTAAAATTTGCGAGTCACACGGGAAAAAATTAGGGAACACGGGCGTGTTCCCTGGCCGTGTGCCTCAAAATCTATAAATAGGCTGCATTATTCATTGTCTTCTTCACCCAAAAACCCTAACCCTAGCCACTGCAAGTCCACACGCCCTCCTTGCCACGCCCGTGCACCGCTTCCCACTCCATTTTTTTATGCTCAATCTCTCTCCCTTAGTGTTTGTTTTCTCCCTTCACTTCTATTTTACTTATTTCTAATGCTTATTATCAAAATAGTCTTCAGTTTTCTTGTACTATTTTCATTTTTGCTCATTATTCTATCATTTAATTTGCATTCATAGGTTACTCAGTATACATTGCATGTTGAACCGCGTTATTAAGAAAGCTTCATTCTCTTGTCATACCCATGCCATTACTATGCTCATTCTCATGCTATTTACCATGCCAATGTCATGAAATTAGACTATCAAATTGATTATTTTGGTTGAGTTTGCTTAGTATTAGTAGTTTTGGCTGAAATCGTTAGTTCAAATTCATGGCTTTTTCCTTTTCAAATTTGTTTACCTACTATCATTATTCTTTATATTGCAAGTATACAATGTCGTCTTCACGAGGAAAGAAGACCGCTATCCCTGTTTCAAAGAAAATGAAGGCAGCGTCATCTTCCTCGGGTCCTACCACAAAAATTTGTCACCCTTTCCTCTAATTCTCCATCGGGCCGCAAGAAGAACTTTTCCAAATATTCCGGGCCTGACCTCTAATTGCAGGCTGCTGCATCGACTGGGCTGCAGTAGAACAAGTTTAGTTGGCTGATGCAATTCGAGCCCTCCTAACCACCGATCTTTGGGATATTTTCTTTGGGATCATCGAGCCAACATATCTCGAGCTCACAATAAAACTATGCTTAACGTTTCATCTTCAGACCGTAATGACGAACTACGATGATTCCAGTACGGTGCAATATTACCTAGGCAGATTAGTCCTCCATTTTAGCGTCCCAGAATTCGGTACTGCACTAGGCTTATATACAGAGGAGTTCAAGGAGGAGAAGGACTTAGATACTCTCAACGGCCATATCCATCGTTCTCCTTCACGGTGCTGGGACGCACTAGTACTAGGTTCAGCCACCTATAATTCTAGCCACTCCAAGGCATCGGCTCTTCCTTCATCTCTGAGGTACCTACACGCCATTTTGGCTCAGACATTAACAGGAAAGCGAGAGAGCACTGGCGTCGTTAACACTCACGACGCCTACTTTCTATGGTGTATGTCACACGGGCACATCATCGACCTTAACTATTTCATCGTCCTCGCCATTCAACACCAGACGGAGTGGCATAGGAAGGGGGTCATCTCCATTGGCCCTATGTTAGTCGGTTGGCTTGACACTTCAGGCTCCTCAACACCGCGGCCCAGGAATCATCCATGACCCTCATTGGCCAGATGTCTCCACAAGGCATCTTAAGCATGCTAAACATGAGGATGATCGAAAAGCTCTGAAGAACCTACCCTCCTCAATATCGTCTCACACAATCTGCCGAGGAGGAGGCCCCCGAGGATATTACTGATGATGTCCCTCCATAGCACGAGGACCCACCGTCTCAGCCACCACCACCCTCTCGTCCAGTTCATGCGGCGGCTTCATATACTAACATTTCTGAGCGACTCACTCGATTCGAGCAGTAGTGTTTTCAACGATTTGACAACATTGATGCTACTCTACAGCAGATCTGTCAGCACCTCCACATCTCATCGCCACCCCCACCTCGCGAACCATCTAGCGATGAAGATGTTTAAAAACTTTCATTTATTATTTTATGTTTTTACTTTTATTTTATTTTAAGACTACTTTTTATTTTTCTTTCACTTTATTTTTATTAGGATTTATAATTTTTATTTAACAATTTTGAATTCCGGCTATTTCCTACCGAGTAATCATTTTTCTTTATATGTTTTCTGAAAGAGTTCCTGATGCTATCACAGTTATAAAAAGCTCCAAAGCTCATCATCACATAGGAACTAAAAACTCCTCCGGGAAAGGTTCTCCATGACTACCATGTCCTTCTTGACCACGACCATAGCCACCGCTAGATATAATATTCTTTTGGCGCAGGACTTATGGACTAATAAACCTCTACCACCGCCGGAGTATCCTCCTCTACCCTCACGCCGATTATTCTCTAAAACTCCAGTTCAAGAAAATTCATTCATCATTTAGGAAGTTTCACTTCTCTCCCTATCTTATTTTTATATTCTTATATCTATCTTTGTACATTGAGGGCAATGTACATCTTAAGTGTGGGGGGTATTCATTTCACTATAAGAAAAAATCCCTCAATGATTGCCTTGTTCTCTTGAAAAGCTCTCATATCATGTTTAGGATAAATTTTGATTGATTTATGACTTTTATTGATATATCTTGAATTAAAACATAGGCATTTATGCATTGATTGTTTAAAATTTAAGATATTAGGGAATCAAGCATGATAAGTTGATTTTTAAGAATTTAAAAATTTTAGGTTGTTTCCCCAAGTCTAGGAATTATCTTAAATTAGAATTCACAAGTTTAAAGCATCTATTATTTCTTTCATGCTCACTTTTATTATTGCTTTAAGTGCATCAGTATTGAACTCTTATTCTAGAACTTGCTTAATTATCCATGTCAAGACCACACCATCTGGTTTGATATGTCAAAATGATTAAGGCACTTAGGATTAACCCACTCATGTCATGAAAAGCCTACCTCCATGATTAACCCTTAGTGAACCCCGTTGAGCTAACAATCCATTTCTTGTATTACCCTTAATATTAACCCTTAACCCATTATTGTTGAAATCCCCTAAATTAAATTTGATCCCTATTTTTGTCGAGATTTGAATTGAAATAGTTGCTCAGCTATGTCTTGTTCTTAACAGTTAGTCTATGTTATTTAACTTGTTCTTAAAAAAAACTGTGTATACACATCAGTAGTAATCTTTTGTTTTTGAGCTTAAGTATTTAAATCTCATATTCTGAGAAGAAGCTCTGTTGTACGCAAGTGATGATTAAATCCTTTTCTAGTTAAGTGATTTTTCAATTCAATCTCGATTCTAATCATTTCTTTCAGCTTGTGACCATACCCCCTAACCAAAACCGCGTTACAACCCTCTAAAGACCTTTTGATTGATGTCTCATCTCAATTTATAGTGGTGGAGATTTGATTTTCATGCAAGCTTATGGTAATAACTTTTCATATTAACTGATGAGTGCTACTTTCATTGTCCTTAAACACTTTGAGTGATTTGAGTGAATCTTTAGTGAGGATGTTAAACTCCGTGAGATTTCGAATCGAGGTAACCACTTAGAAAGGGGAGATGCCTAAGTTTTGCGTGATTAAATACTCAACTTGGAATGTTTGAAGCTCTAATGTTTTTTTAGTTGAATTCTCAATGTATGATTACTTGTGGATTATTTTGAGATATTTTTTATAGAGATTATAAGTTGAGAAGGATTTATTTTGATTATGAGTTGAGGATTTTGCTTGAGGACAAGCAAATGCTTAAGTGTGAGAGTATTTGATAAACCGTAATTTATACATATTTTTACCCCATGCTTAACACATTTTATGGATTATTTTTTTTTAGAATTGGTGAATTCGATGCTCCTAATGCCTATATTTCATGTTTTATACTTAGGTGAGCATAGGAGAGCGAATGAGAAACGGGCCAAAAATGGAGAAAATGGGCCAACGTATGAAATCAACATGGCCTGGACTTCCTCACACGGGCAGACCACACGGCCGTGTCAATTTGGCAGAATCAAAGCACGACTCACACGGGTAGAACACACGCCCGTGCCATTCTAACAGGCTCAAGTGCGGCCTGAAGTAATCGTACACGGGCGTGTCCTTGCCGAGCCCAAGTTGAGTCCAATTCGAAAAAGGCTAATTTTGAGGGCTTTTAGGCATTCTAAAGCCTATAAATACACCCTAAAGGAAGAGGAAAAGGGACGGAGAGAAAGGAGGCAGGGAACTGCTTAAGAGAAGCCCATTGATCCATCTCAGAAGCCGGATTCACCATCAAGATGAAGATCTCCCCTCAATTTCCCTTCAAGAGTTTTGGGTTTTCTTTATGTTTTGTATTCATTATTCTTCTGTGATGTTTTCCTTTTTAGTTATGAACTAAATCCCCTATATTCCTAAAGGGAATGAAACCTAAGATAAATCTTGTTATTATTTTCTGAATTGTATGATAAATATTTAACTTGTTCTTAATTATGTGTTCTTAATTCTTGTTTTGATATCCCAAGATACTGATTCAAGACAAGCTCTTATTCAGAGGAGGAATAGACCCTGTTTAAGAGTGCATTTGTCATAATTAAGCGGAGTTGATTGCGCGCCTAGAGATAGGGTGACAAGATTTTGCCGGATTAGGGTGAAACCTAATAACAAGATCCATAGATCGAGTTAATGCAACCCTAGGGTGTTAATTTGAGAAAAGTTTCAATTATTCAATCTAGGGATTAGATGTTATTAGTCTTAAATAGGGATAATAACATATTAAATGAATAAATCATCCGATTCGGAGTCAGAATAACAAGTGAAGTTTAGGTGGATTCTTCCTTAGGTATTGTCTTAATTCAATCGTTTTTCCACAAGTAATTCCCCAATTCTATTTTCCGTGAATTCTTAGTTTAGATAATTGTTAGTTAAAATAGAAACCCCTTATTCTTAGACTAGATAATAAAAAGACAGTCATTACTAGTACTTTTAGTTCCTTTGGGTTTGACAATCCTTTCTTGCTAAAACTATACTACTGTTCGATAGGTACACTTGCCTACATCATGATAATAGTTAATTTTAAGAACGATTAATTATAAATATATAAAACTTACCTGTCACGAAAATCGCAATCACCAATCCACGATAAAACCAGCCATACAAAATCAGGTTCCACAAAAACCACAAGATTCAGATAATTCTCTAGAAACTTTGGTCAATAAATTAGTAGCTAATATGCTTGATTTTCAATAGAAAACTGAGGCATCTATAAGAGAATTGACCACATCAATTGAGAACATAAGTTCTCAAGGGAAGTTGTCGTCACAAACAGAACCGAACCTGAGACAACACATAAATGCAGTGACGTTGCGAAGTGGAAAGGTACTGAACCAATTCTTGGTAGGAATCTTGGCCAAGAAATCACCCAAGAAAATCCCAAAAGTGACGAACAAGTCCAAGCAAAACCCCCCATTGCCAAAAATTCAACCTCCATTTCCAGGACGATTAAATCAATGTCAAAAGGGCAAGGAAGACAAAGAAATCCTTGAAAAATTAAGAAATGTCAAGATCAATATACCACTGTTGGATGCCATAAGACAAATTCTGCGGTATGCCAAGTTCCTTAAAGAACTCTGTACCAACAAACGAAAATTAACAAGTAATGAAAAGTTAAGTGTTGGTAATAATGTATCTGCAGTGTTACAGTGGAAAATGCCAACGAAATGTAAAAATAGAGGCATGTTTGCGATACCATGCAAAATAGGTCATTTAGGAATGAAGAAGGCTATATGTGATTTAGGGGCCTCCATAAATGTCATGCCTTTTTCTATTTATGAATCACTTAACGCGGGTTTTTTGACAAAGATAGGTGTTATCATTCAGTTGGCAAACAGGTCTATTGTGCATCCCGAAGGAGTCCTCGAGGACTTATTAGTCAAGTAAATGGGCTTATCTTCCCTGTAGATTTCTATGTGATAAAAATGGAGAAGGATAACACTCCTGGGTCTTTAGACATCTTGTTGGGGCGACCTTTCCTTGGTACTGCAAATACTAAGATTGACATACGAAGTGGAACCCTCACGATGGAGTTTGATGGGTGGATCGTGAATTTTAATGTTTATGGCACTATTAGTCACCCAAGTGAAGTCTTGGATGTAAACCGTGTCGACATAATTGACTCATCAGTAGAAAAAACTTTTGAGTCATCTTATGGAGATAAATCTAAAATGATGTTTGATGACTTTGAATCTGTTAATAAATTATTGGCTCCTATGGATACTAAACTTCTACCTTCTATTGTGTAGGCACCAGGTCTGAAATTAAAACCACTTCCCAAGCATCTCAAATGCACAGTTTTGGAGAATGATGAGACCATTGTCGACTTAAAAGGGATCAACCCCTTTGAGGAAAATATGAAACCAAGTAAAGAGACGCAATGATGATTAAACTCAAATATGGCAGATGTGATAAAAAAAAAGAGAATTTCCAAACCCATACGAAAGAAAGAATTCAGCTGAAATAGCCCCAATACTAGTTAAGGCGTCAAACTAGCAACGTTAAACAAGCGCTTATTGGGAGGCAACCCAATTTTTATTTTATTTTATTTTATTTTATTATTTTATTTTATTATTTTATTATTTATTTATTCATTACTTTATTTTATTTTATTATTTATTACTTTATTTTGTTTGGGTGATAATTAATTTCTCTTCTTTTATCTAGGTACACCGATGTGAAAATAAGGAGAACAATGAGAAAAACAAAAAAAAAATGGCATGAAATAGCCCTTATCCTATCTCTATTCCAACCAGGAATAGCGCATCCCTTCCACTGACTACCTGCAACCTGCAACCAAACATTAACCCTTCAGCCAAACGCTCCACCTATACACCCCCAAACCCCCACCAGCCGCCGCACCTTCCTTCTACACCCTTCATTGCCAATTTCTCCAACACCATGGTGAGAACCCGAAGCCGAGCCGCCGCCGAACCATCATTCACCGTGAACAGCCACCGGCATCAATTTTCTGTGCCCCAACACATCAACTTAGGCGACGAATGCCTTTCCCTCCTTCCTCTTCTCTATGCGACGCCAATCCTTCTCCTCCTTGGATCTTTGCATAAACGATAGTAACTACACAGGGAGTTCTTCTAAACTTTTCTTTTACCTATTTATTTATTTATTACAAATCGAGGACTATGTGTTTTAAGTAGGGGGAGGCATTCCTCATTATTTCTGTCGTTTTAGATGTTGTTTTTGTTGCTGCTGCTACTTTGGTCGTTGCTACCCATATAATTTTTTTTTCAAGAATATTCTACCTCTTTTCATGCCCAAGAATTTGACCACAACTTGCCCACTGTTTGACCCACATGCATGCTTCTTGTCTACTAATTTAGTTATGATTTTGCCTGTTTGATTTCATCTCCATTGTTTTATTTCTTTTAGGCTGAATAATTATAATTGATAAAGTCAACCCTATTTTGCTTTTAGTAAATTTGATTAAGTTTAAATACAAATAGGACACTTAATACAATTGCATGCTTAAAATATGTTCATGACTATTAAGGTGGTTGCTGAAACTTATTTTTGACACCTGATTGTTTCTCCTAAGTCCTCCAAAATTAAAATTTCGTTTAAAAATAATAATGTTTTTGTGGTTATGAGTACAGCTTAAGACGTGACTAGCTGAGTAACCGGGGTAAGGTGCTTGGGTTGTTATCGTATTTCGCGTCAAAAGGTTGTGTGACCTGTTAGGTAAAACTTCACTAATCAGAATTAATTTTTAAGAATATGTTGGGCTGAGTAACCGGGGTGAGGTGTTTGGCTGTCATCTCTCTTCACATTAAAAGGTTCGATATGTTCTTAAGAAAAATAAAAATTAGGAGTATGCTGGGCTGAGTAACCGAGGTGGGGTGCTTGGCTGTCATCTCTCTTCGCGTCAAAAGGTTCAATATATTCCTACATAAAAATAAATAAAATTAAATTAAATTTTAAAAAAAAAAAGAAAAAAACTTATTAATAAAGTGTGGGGACTAAAGGTAGAAACGAACAGGGTGTCTTGATAGGTTTGGTAAATTACCTAATTTTCATGAAATAATCCAAGTCGATCTTAATTTTTAAATCCACAGTGGACACGAACCATACTTGAGGGAAAGCATGAGCTAAGTAGGGGGAATTTGATAATACTTTAGAACGACGTATTTTATGTGCTAATTGCATGTTTATTTTGAGTATGATCATACTAATTTGGGTTATTTTATGATCTTTTATCTTTTAGGGATTAAATTAGAGGAAAAAGGAAATTTAAAGGCAAAAAGTGCAAATTTGAATATATAATGGGCCAACATGCAACGTAGGGAAAAAAGTGGTGCCAAAAATTCAAGTATGGAAGACATAAGGGAAAAAGTGAAAAAGAAGAGATTTTATAGCACAAGACTCTATTTAACGTTTTATTATATTAGGATAATTATTAAGGATAATTATTTAGATTTAAATTTAGGATTTATTTTTATTTATCTTTAATTATATTTATTTATTTGTATTTCTCTTTTAGAATTTAATTAGGAATAGACTAGATTTCTTAGTACTATAAATAAGGGATGAAGTGACACAAATTTTGTCCATCTTTGGCTGTAAACACTCTCTCCCCCATAAATTTAGCCTTTTTGTTCTTCCGATATTTTCTTTCAATAAAAATTCTCTTTCCATTATTTTTTATTTTTCCCCAAAAATCATGAGCCACTAAATCCATCTAGCCAAAGGTTGTCAAAATTCCCCAAAAAAGGTTCATGAGGCTTAGAATCCACGCTTAGCCTTCTCAACAGGGTATTCATCGCTTCTCCGCATTACAGGGCTGAAGCTTCCATCCATGTCCCTTAATAAGTGATCTTTTCAACTTGTGCAAGGAACGACCGCTTTGTACATTTTGGGAAGGTTGTACAGTCGGTTCGTTGGCTTTCTGCGTCAGAGGTTGGCGAATCTAAGAGATAAAACAGCATGGTATTCGCCGTTGGGAAGTGATGATCTAGCAGAAGATAGTCCCACAAAATCGATTATTGGCTAGAGTCAGGTTCCGCCAAATCTTAAGTCTAAATTCTTGGAGCTGGTGGTCGTAAGCATTCTATTCCACTATAACTGGCTTATCCTGCTCGAGAAGGTTACTTAAAAGCCAAGGATTGAACCCAAGGCGGATCGAGACAACCGGAGGCTGGAATCTCGCCATATAAGAAACTCTCTCTTTTCCCAAACTCTGTTTATTTTTATATTCTCCATTTTCATTTTCACAATTTATTTAATTTCGCAATTTTAATTTGACTTTAAATTCTATTTTTATTTTATTTCGAAAAATTCTTTTTATTTTTATTTTTCAGGAACGCAGATTTTGTTGGCCAAGAAATTTTCCAGGATTTCAAGGAACGAGCATTCATACAATCCGATCCCTGAGGATTTGACCCTACTTCCCATTTACTGTTATTTTTACTATTTTACAGGGAATAGGATATTTTTAGTGCTCTCAACGATCGCATCAGGCACGGGCACGAGCCAAGACATGGCTGTGTGTCCCTACTTCGAGTGCCAACACGGCCTGAGACACGAGCGTGTATCGTGGCCATGTGAGTCACACGGCCTAGCCACACGTTCGTCTAACCCCTGTAGTCAAAATTTTGCAACTTTTTCTTTAACTTCTCAAATGATTTCTATTTAGTCCTGAAATGTTTCTAAGGAAGTTTTAAGAACTTAAAAGTCTGATTTAGGGACATTTCGCATTTTTGTTGATGATTTAATATATGCATATGATTTTTCATGAATTATTTGTTAATTGTTTCGATTGGTCGGTAATACTCCGTAACCCTACTCCGACGACAGATACGAGTTTGGGTGTTACACGCCAACTCTAATCTCTCTTGCTGCCCAGCAACAAAAATCTCATTGTTTCTAACTTTTTCAACTCTCTCACTATATTTACCCACCTCTCTCCACTCTACCCTTTACAATCAACCCAGACCCACTCTTCATATTCCCTTTCCCAATCTTCTCAATAACCTCTGACAGCCTACAACCTCATACTCCCTATTATTGCCATCACTTTTAATCACCCATATTCACCTAATATCCTAGCTACACTCCCATTATCCTTACTCTCACGATGCTCTCCCTCAAAAGACATCCCTCCCAAAAAACCCTTATTCTCTTTCCCTTCTCCAAAGTCTCAATTCCTACTTTGAGATATTTGCGTCCTAAGACCATATTTCAGTTTCTCATCCCTAGGTAATGCATTCCCCTACAATTCTTAATACCATGCCTTAACTTACCACACATATAATAGAAATCATCTAGTTTCTCATACCTTAACTCATCCCAAATATTTTCCTTATCTATACGAGGAACCCAAAAAACCGCTACTAAGGGAGCATCTGTCATTACAACACCAAAAATGTGCAAATAGCCTCTACCAATACCATTATGCCCACATAGACTCTCTTCCTTGATGAGTTGCCTTAGTTTAGATCCAATCTTCTCTGCATTGCATTCTCTTTAGTCAACATTACTAATGGCAAACCATGAACTTGAATCTAGAACTAAACCTTTGAAAAATCCACCTCATGTATCCCCTTTGGTAATCCGTATCGCTACAAAATGATACAATACCCCATCAAAGACCAAGGTCCATTCTCCAAAGCCCTTTTCATTCCCCTCCCCCAACATTAGCAAATGAAATTGACATCAAATTAATATCGATTTCCCTAATTGAGATAACCTCCCTTATCCTCCACGTTTTTCACAGAATATTCCATACTCCCCTTCGATTCAAAGGTTTTTCTGCTATGATTTTCCCCAACAAAGTAAACTATGCCACTTGAGACACCTCATCCCTTTTTATTTCAAGTTCAATCTCAAATACATTCTCCATAACAAAGGATTTCAAAACTTAATCGATTGGAGTACTAATGTAGTGTATTCCTTTTACTTACCTTATTAACAGCCAGCCCAGAATAAAACTTCCACGAAGAAAGTAAAAGCAAATCCTAATGACGAAAAGAAAGGTTTGACTCAAACCCACCTATAACTTAAAGGAAACCCTCTTCTTCTTCTTCTTTTTTGAATATTTAGACTTAAAAACAAGAAAACAATAAAAAAAACCAAGAAGAAATTAAAAGAAATTTGAGGTTAGACTCAAAGAAAGGTTACTCATTATGAGAATACTTTAAGACCTAGAGAGAACTTTCCAAAAATTGAGAGAAAATTGATTAGATCAATTCCATACTTCTTATTTGAGATTGAATTTGAGTTTATTATGTATAAGCAATGTGTATGGTCTCTCTAAATTTATTTTAGTTTAAATCTCATCATATATAGGTGAGTTTACAAATATTCCTATTATAAATATTTATATATTAAAAAAATATGTTGTGTTTAATTATAATTTTTCGAATATATATTATTTGTATTTTTAATTAGTATTATTCTTGTACTTGTAAAAAGAGAAACGCATTTTTGGATTTGATAAAAAAATGGTAATTCGAAAATTTATAGTTGAACAACATGAAAGCAATGATGTGTCCACAGATAATTAAATATTACCTAATTAAATTAAATGCCAATTAACACACATGTGATAATATGGTCAAATACCACTAACAAATAGCAAAGACACCTTGAAAAAAAAATTGATAGGGAAAATGATTTTATTATAGAGTTTGAATTTCAATTTGATTACTTCCCTATAATTTAAGTACCATTTTCGCAACTAAAGAAAACTGTAGGTCAATTAAATCAGTCCAAGCTTTATTTTTATTCAATTTCATGATACATTTATTTTTTGGCATTTTTTCTCATGTTAAATCCATTTTAAATATACTGAATATATGATAGTGATTGATGTTTGATTGGTTAAAATTTTATTTTAGAATAACTCAGTTGGGCATTCAAATTTTTGTTATTTACAAAATAAAAATTAAATAAAAAATTAAAATAATATTTTTTTTAAAAAATTTCATTATAAGTTCTGATCGTATCTATTTTTTTAGACAATAATTATAACTACTCATATTTTTTTCAATCTATAAATAAAAATATAATACACTTAAATAAAGCTAAATTAAATTATTAAATAATTTATTTATTATATTTTAATCTATTTGACCGATCGAATTCATTCAATTTCATTAGCGCCGAAGATGAACGTGGCGGCGTATATTTTATTGCTTTTGGTGAATGTCACCAAGCGTGAATCACATCTTCAAATTTATATATTCAATAAAGATCATTAATTAAAAATAGTTATTTCTCGTTGTTTTCATGTTACTTTTTTTAATTTATTTTTACAAAATTATATATACGGTTGGGTAAACTATATTTAAATTCATTAAACTATTAATAAGTTTATATTTTGGTCTCTAAACTTAAAAGATTATAAAACGGTCATTGAATTATTAGAAAATTTAAATTTAAATCACTGAACTATTAAAAAAAATTAAGTTACTAGGCTATTAAAAAAAATTTATATAAAAAAATCTTGTTGGTGAGCTCTAAGTAACAATTCCACAATTGGTATGAATGATTAGTACCTATCAATGAGTAGAAAAATATACATTAGATCAGAGTTGATCAAATAGTCAGTGTTGGAGATTAGAGGAGAAAACTATTTCGATTTTGATTCGCAAATTTGTAACATACACAACTGTTTAATAAAAAAACTAAATTATAGAAGAGAAGGGGAAGAAGAGCTTTCAATTGATACAGGCGATGCGAACGGAGAAGACCATACAACATAGATTTTAACAAATTAGTGACTTAAATGAAAACTTTCGAATAGTTCAATGATCATTTTGTAACTTTTTAAAGTTGAGTGACCGAAACATGAACTTACTAATAGTTTAATAATAGGAATTTAGAAACCTTAAGCAGGGGCAGATTTAATGTAAAATTGCTATATAGGCCCTTAAAATTTTTTTAAAATTTTAAATTAGTAAAGATAAAATTACACTTTGGCCCCCCTAAAATTATAAAAATTTGATTTAATCCTTTAATAATTATAAAGATTTAGACTATAAAAAATAAAATTTCATTTGCCCCTTAAAAATTTGTTCTAGCTTTGCTCTTGACCTTAAGTGTAATTTACTCGAATTTTTTTTATACAATAAAAGTAATGCATTAAATATAAAACATTGATATTAGAATTAAATAACCCTACATATACAAATTAAGCAAACCTATAATAGTTAATCATTTAATTTAGACATTGAACTTTTCTAGATTCCACCTTCCTGTAATCAACCTGAGAGGGTTAGTGACGGGAGACTGAGATATTTTATATATATATAAAGAATGAAATAAATTTTAAAAATTTTTAAAATTTTAAGTTTAGAAATAATATATATTTAATATAATCAAAATGGCTCGCATAGGACCAAAGGAAGAATGAAATTACTTATTTAATTTCAATAAACTATATCTACTTCTATATTTGAAAACTTTGGAAATATAATTTTTGAAATTCAATTTATTTTATTATTGTTGAGAAACATAATTTTTTTAGGGTACAGTTAAGAAACACAATTTTTATATATATTGTTTCATTATATGCTATTAATTATTATATATGTGATACAAATTTCATAGCAACACAATAATAATGACATCAAAAATTTGGAAAATGTTATTAATTAAAAATAATACATAACACAATTTAATACAATATTATTAGCATTTTTATTCAAAAATATTTTTAATTTAATAAAATATTTGCATATTTTTAATTCTTTTTATTTTCAAATTAAATAAATATTTTAATTGTATGCATTAATTAAGTTTTAGTTAAAATTTAATATTTTAATGTTTTTATTTCATTTGTTTTTCATTCAATGAAATAATAATATTTTAATATTTTAAATATATAATTTTATTAAATCCAATAAAAGTAAGAAAAAAAACTAAAATCTAAATAGAATACAAATATTGATAACTTTTAACTATAAATGTTTAAAAGAACTTAAACGAAAACAATATGTAAAAACTTAATAAAAATAAGTATAATGGAAAACCAAAATAAATTTTAAATATCAAATTTCTATTAAATTAGATAAATCGCTTAATTTCTTTTTTGAAAGTTAAATTACTTAATTTTTTTTCAAAAGTATTTTTTTTAATTAACCTAGTCTGTAACTTTTATTAAAAAAATAAAATGAAAAAACACAAGAAAAGAAAAGACCACCGAAACAAGGCCTAACCCCAAATCCAAAGAAAAAAAAACAAACAAAAGCATAAAAACCTTAAGCCCAACTTCAAAAGAAACAGGGCAAAAACCAAAAGAACCCTAATCCTAAAGCATTTACGGCCAAATACTCCATTTTGGTCCTCCATGTCTTCTCTGCAAACAAATAGTCATTTTAGTGCTCCAGAGGATGCCCAAATCTTCTTCATGAAACCAACAGAGAATACCCCTTCAGATAATTATTTGAACTTGTAATTTCATATCCTAGCAACAGGATCCTGTGAATCTGAGGTATCCATCCTCTTTATCGGATTCATTTCCTGGTTTCTTACAATCTCATTTTTCTTTATTTTCAAATCTGTGTTCGCCAAATTTTCCAGTCTTTCTTCAGGTTTCATGGGTAGAAAACTAAACCACTGCATTTCCCCCTATCTCTGCAGTCCATTCCTCTACAATGACCAGAACCCAGACAAGTTTCACTCCCATCTTTAGGCCTCTCTTTAGCCAAGGTATGTGCTTCTATATTTGCATGTTGTCCTACATGTTTGAATCGACATGAGACAAAATACTTTTGAAGTCTTTTTACATTAGTAATATATGCCCTTAAAATCGATCTGTCTTCTTCCTGGTTTTGAAGTTTTTTTATAATCGTTATGGCATCACCTTCCAATTCAACCTTTAGGAACCCATATTTTGCCCCAAATCTGATCACCTGAACAAAGGCAAGGGCGTCCACTACAAATGTTGTCGGGATGTAAGTATTGATGAAAACTTTAGATTTTAAAACCTTACCCCTCTGGTCAAGAATTAAAATTCCAGAGTATGATCTCATACATTGCTTTTCAAATGCCGCGTCAAAATTAATCTTCACGAAGGGATCTCTTGGTGCGCTCCAACCTTTTTCCCATGCATTTCTGTTATGTCTTTATTCTCTTACTCCTTCAATTTCTCAAATGTAACTTTTAACAAACTGGGATAAATCAGTTGCATGTTGGATTTTCCTTTCATCTACTAGTTTATTACGTGACATCCATAAACCCTATAAAGTACCTACAATTAATCTAATCTGTTGACTTGATTCTTTCTTAAATAACAACCTTACCCAATCCTTAATCTGTAACTGATTTTCCTTCAGGGTCCATCTTATGCCTAGACTGGTCCAAACATCAATAGCAAAAGGGCACTCCCTAAAGACATGTTTGGTGGTCTTAAGACAGTCGGAGCATTGGGAGCAGTTAGTTGAGTTCCCAAGTCGTCGCTGGTAAAGATTAGATAAAGTAGGGATAAAGTTATTAAGAGTTTTCCAAATTAGGATTTTAATTTTTGAGGGCAAATCCACCGCCTAGAGCTTCTTGTACATGGTTTTGTAAAAGTCGATGTTAGCTTGTAAAGTAATTGGGTTATCATCTGTAATAATTTTATATAACCACTCCGTACTGAGTATGATCCCGAAGCTTCACCATGCTAAACCAATCTATCAGCTTCTTTCTCCATAGGGAGGGGAATGCAAAGAATTCTTTCAGCATCATCTGCATGAAAGGTACTTTTGATCAACTCTTCCTTCAATTGGTTTGATTGGTTTGATAAAAGATCTGCCACATAGACTAATCTTTTATCATTAATATCGAGTTGAATTTTGTATTCCTCAGTTCCCGAAATCCACACTTCATCCCATATTCGAGTTTGTTTCTTATCCCCAATCCGCCAACATAATCATTTTTCAAGCAAACCTTTCGCAGACCATATACTTCGCCAAGTATAAGAGGGTAAGGTTCCTAAATTTCTTCGCATGAAATATGAATTAGGAAAATACTTAGCTTTTAATGATTTGGCTAAAAATGAATCTGGATAACAAATTAAGCGCCACCCTCGTTTTGCAAGCATTGCGATATTAAATTTTGGAAGGCACCTAAATCCCATCCTATAACCGTCGCCGGAATAGGTTAATAGGCATTACTTGACCTAAAACTCAATTCAAAACATTCATTTAACAAAATTCATCTCATTTCAGTAGCCATCATTCATTCACATTCAAAATGTACTTAAATTAATCATACAAAGTCTTAAACATGCATTTGGTACTAGATTGATAACATATAAAAATTTTAGAAACTTAGCAAATTTTCATCTTTTCAAGTGACACACGCCCTTGTGAATAGGCCGTGTGCCTCACACGGTATTAGACAGGCCCGTGTGTCTAAGCTGTGACAAAACAGGGCATACATATTGACTTGTCCATACGGCCACAAGACACGCTCATGTGTCAAGCCGTGTGAAAATTAGGGAAGCTACTGACTTGGGTCACACGGCCGACCACACACCCGTGTGCCACACACGACCGATAAACATGCCTGTGTGTCTAGGCCGTGTCAAAACTGTAAGGTATTCTGACTTTAATTTGTAGAGTACTCTAGGGGACACACAGTCATGTAACATAACCGTGTGTTGTACACGGCTGAGACACACTCTCATGTGCCTGCCCGTGTGGACAATAATAAGCCATTTGAAAAGACAAATTTGCCACCCTAAAACATAAGCATTTACATTCATAATTGACCACATTAATGAAACTTAGTTGACAACAAAATTAACCAATTCAATACACATTATAAGCTATATCCAAACTTACCAAATACCTATATAACCACATATACAACTCATTCATCTAACATCTCTATATATTAAGACTTCTTTGCATAATTTCATTCAAATATTATCATACCAAAACATACCATCATTAAGCACATATATGCAATCCAAATATGATGCCAAAATAAGCCAAATCACATAGCTTAACTTGTATACAAATTCATTCTCAAACTATAATACCAACATATAACTATTACCATCAAACTAGCTTAGGAATGTCATATTTACATAAGTTCATAAGTTCATAAGTTCAAAATACTAATCGGAAATAGGATAGTGTGACGTACAACTCCGACTTGTCCGAAACGAGTGAGCTAACGAACCCTATAAGACATAGAAAATGAAATAGAGTAAGCTTATAGCTTAGTAAGCCCGTATAATTCAGAATTAAACTTATCAATTAAATATAATCAAAGCAATAATAAAATGCCAACAATTCACTTTAACCATCACTTAATCACACATAATCATCACATGTTAGTCATTTAACTAATACATAAACTATTTACTAAAATAATACTTCATATCTTTCCAAACTCATACATCATATATAACTTTAGTAACATTTATAAACCGTAATTTGTCCGTATAACATTATTTAGGCCCGTTGAACCTATTAGAACTTCAAAGGATAATCTAGTGAACAATGTCAGTAATCTGTCAATTCATCATCATACATGCTCTTTCGAGTCATGGTTGGTAAGCTCTTACTGAGCTTCGAGCTGAAAACAGTAAGCTCTTTCGAGCTGAATCGGTAAGCTACAATAAGTTGAAACAATAAGCTCTTACGAGCTATGGTGAGTCCGCAACAAATGCAGGAGCTCGACCATTACGGTAATTCCAATAGCATGTCAC
This sequence comes from Gossypium hirsutum, assembly GCF_007990345.1. Classification (NCBI taxonomy): domain Eukaryota; kingdom Viridiplantae; phylum Streptophyta; class Magnoliopsida; order Malvales; family Malvaceae; genus Gossypium; species Gossypium hirsutum. Next base: position 101,459,143 of record NC_053425.1, on the reverse strand, counting down.
TCGTATCCAATGAATTCAAATAGTTCTAACGGGGCTCGGTAACGCACACAATATAACAATAAGACATTTATACTTCAAATATCTCAATTATACACATTCTTTTAAATAATCACAAGTATAGAAAAGTTTAATTCTAATTATATGAACTTACCTCGTATTTGCTCGTATAACCATCGTCTCCTCGTCTATCTTTCGTTTCTCCCGATCTAATTTCGGTATTTGCTTATCTTGATCTATATGATATCAAATTAACTCATTCAAACTTTCATTCAATTCAATTTATCTTAAAACATTCATTTTGGCTAAATTACAAATTTACTCCTAAACTTTTGACTACTTTGCAATTTAGTCCTTAACACATAAAAATACAAAATTGCACAATTAAGCCCTAATCGAAGGTATTCGAATTTCAATGGGATTCATATTAGCCCATATTTTCATTTTATTCACATTTTCAACCAAAACGTTTCTATCTTTCACAATTTAATCCCTAATTCTCATTTTTGTCAAAAATCACTTTATAAAACTTGTATAACTATTAACAACCATCAATAATCTAACAAGAAACTTCAAAATACTCAAGTATTCAACAATGGCATATCTCAAAATCTATAACAGTTTCAAAAACGAAGGTACGGGCTAGCTAGATGAAGTTGTAACGAGCTTAAAAACGTAGAAATCATTAAAAACTGAGCTAAAATTGTACCTTAATCAAAGATTGAAGTTTTTGAAACCATGGAAGCTCAAAAACCCTTATTTCTTTCTCAAATTTCAGCAAGAAGATGGATAGAATAACATGATTTTAATTTTTGTTTTATTATTATTAACTTAATACATAAATTACTATTATAACCTTATAATTAAACTTAATATATCATATAATTCATGGACATAAATGTCCACTAAATTAAATTATGGTTAAATAACATTATAAGGACTTCCATATTAACAAATCATAGCTATTTAATACCTTTAAACAATAGAATTCAACTTTTACGTGTTACGCGATTTAGTCATTTTTACCTAATTAAGCATTTAAACGGTAAAATTTCTTTACGAAACTTTCACATAATTAATCTGTGATATTTTTGACCTTATTAAAATAATAAAATAAATATTTTGACTTCGGATTTGTGATCCAAAAACCACTGTTTTAATTTGATCTAAAAACGGGCTATTACACATCCCACTATTCTCTTAAAGATTTCTGAGTTTTTTCCACTCACACTAGTGGATACCACGTTTATCATGACTTTTTTGCCACCAAAATTGGCCCATAGTATTTTCTAAATCGACACAAAATGATTTTGGCAAAAGAAAACATGCCATCAAGTAGGTGGGAATTACCTGTAATACTGCTTTAATAAACACCTCCCTTCCTCCAATTGACAAAAATCGCACTCCGTCCTTTAGTCTTATAAATCGTCCTATCCTTAAGGAGTTGAAAGCTTCTTTTCCTATCCCTTCCAATCATGTTAGGTAAGCCTAGGTACCTTTCTGGGTTTTGCGAGGTTTGAACTTCCAAAACAGCTGCCACTTGATCCCTTTTTGTAATCAAGCACATTCGAACTAAAGAATGCCATAGATTTATCAAAATTTATGCATTGCCCTGAACAACCCTCATATTCTCGAAGTGTAGTTCATAGATTATGTGCTTCCCTTTCAGTGGCATCACAAAATAAAATACAGTCATTAACAAAAAGGACATGTGTGATAGTAGGACCTCTTCGACACGTTTTTGCCCCCATTATCAAACCTTCCTATGTTGCTAACCTCATTAGCGAAGATAGTCCCTCATGAAGTAACACACCACATAAGAAGTTCAATAAAAGATTCAGCAAAACCAAGCTTCTATATGAATTTTTCCAGAAACAACCATTTCATTCTATCGTATGCCTTACTCATATCCAATTTTAGCGCCAGACTCCTATGTTGACCCAATCTTCTTTGCTTGAGAGCATGCATAAGTTCATATGCAAGTAAAACATTGTCCGTGATAAGTCGTCCAGGTACAAAAGCACTTTGGGCTTTGTCAATACAAGCATCTAAAACTTTCTGAAAACGGTTAGCAATTGCCTTGACTATAATCTTATAGATAACTGTGCAAAGACTAATGGGTCGAAAATTCTTTAGGTTCGTAGGGCTTGCTACTTTTGGGGATTAGAATAATATTTGTAGAATTAATATCATCGAATGCACTACCATTATTCAGAATATTTAAACAAAAGTCATTGACATCAGTTCCAACTATATGCTAGTATTTTTGAAAGAAAAGAGCAGGAAATCTATCATATCCGGAGGCTTTATTTGGTCTCATATTTTTAATCACAAAGACAATCTCATACCTAGTGAATTCCTCATTCAAACCCTTTTTAATGTCTTTCGAAATACGATTTTCAATCCCTAGTAAAATATAATTAGTATTGCAAATACCACCCAAAGTAAATAAGTTTTCAAAATAACGTTTCGCCACATCTACCATCTCATGACTGTCAGAAGTGATTAGCCCAAATTCATCTTGTAACACCCCTAACCCGTATCCATCGTCGGATTAGGGTAAAGAAGCATTACTAGACATATCGAAATATTTCATAATCATTTCACAATCAACAGTTATACATTTTCATATCATATTCAAATATCAATAATGTCTCTTTCTTAGGTCAACGAGACCTTAAATATGCATTAGAAAGAGGTCGAGACTAAAACGAATACATACAAATTTTTTTGAAACTAAACAAATTTTCTAAGTTACAAAGGTCACACGTCCGTGTGAACAGGCCGTGTGCCTTACAATGTATTAGACACGCCGGTGTGTCTAGGCCGTGGCAAAACAAAGCATACATACTGACTTGTCCACACAGTCACAAGACACGATCGTGTGCTAGGCCGTATGAAAATTAGGGAGGCTACTAACTTGGATCACACGGCTGACCACATGCCCATGTGCCAGCCCGTGTGCCATACACGACTGATAGACACGCCCGTGTGTCTAGGCCGTGTCAAAACTGTAGGGTATACTGACTTTAAATCGTAAGATACCCCATGAGACACACAGCTGTGTAACATAACCGTGTGTCCCACACTGCTGGGACACACACCCGTGTCTCTGCCCGTGTGGACAAAAATAGGCTATTTGTAAAGTCAAATTGCCACCCATTTTGGACCATCCTTACAAGCATGAAATAAAACACATTTCATGTCCCAAAGACAGCCAAAAACATACTAAATCATGCACAAATTGACCCATGATATCACCATTCATTCCCATGTAAAAATCCAACTCAAACATACCAATTCAAAGTACAAATTTTATATCAAAAGCACATGATTCATACATCATATTAATCCATTTCAATTCATAGCATTTCACATCATATTAACTTTCCAAATCAATCATGAAACTTACCAAAATTGACCATTTCATTTGGTCATTCAAAAGCGCATCAAAACATACTATTTTTGAACATAAAACATATACCAAAATTCGTTCATAATTTTATCCATAACCAAATCCAAGCCATGTCACATGGCTAATATTCACAACTCAAAAACATATTGAAATACTTCTAGCCTATACATGTCATACTTCATTATACACATTTTCAAAATGTACCAAAATAGAGTTCGATAGTCTGGTGATGATCCTCGACGATCCCCGAGCTCTCGGTAGCTTCGATATCTAAAAAAAAACAATTGAAAACAAACACAAAGTAAGCTTTCAAAAGCTTAATAAGCCATATACAAATAAACTCATCACATAACACATTTCTAAACCACTTCATTCATGTAGTTTATGGAAAAATATAACCACATATCTATAATTCTTATATAGCTCAATTGTTCATAATTCAACTACATATGCACATCTCATTCTCAAATAACTCATACATATTTCATATGTCCACATATATACATGTGCTTACCTTTCATTCTCAATCTTAATATACATTTCAAACGTACCTGAATCAGATACAAGCTCACATAGTCATTCATTTTCTCGGAATGCCCGTTGACCGTTCAGAATCAAATATGATATGCGGATAGTTCAGAAAGCTCGTACAATGCCAACGTCCCTCCTTACATGTAATCAAATATCGATGCCACTGTCCCAAACAGGATCTTACACGAAATCAAATACGATGTCGATGTCCCAGACATGGTTTTACACGTAAATCTCAAATCGATGCCGATGTCCCAAACATTGTCTTACATATGTTTTCTCAGATTTCAAATATCGTATGGGACTTTTTGGACGTCGTATTATTGAAACTTTCTCAGATTTCACATATTTTGCTCTTAAATTCATTCATCACAATTCAAATATCATATAAACAATTAATAATTCAATTCAACACATTTATTTGTATATCGACTTACCTCGTACGAATTCGAACAAATAGAATCAACTACTCGATGACTTTCGACTTTCCCTGATCTAAATCTGTTTTCTTTGGTTCTTGATTTATATAAATTCAAATTTAACTTATTCAATCTCACATTTATTCAAATCAATCCATTTACACATATTTAGGGCATTTTACAAATTAGCCCTTACATTTTCACATTTTAACCTTTAGTCCCTAATTCATAAAATTACAAAATACACAAAATTTCCATATACACATGCTTAGCCGAATTTTCATGTAGTCATATAAATCCACATATTTTATTTATTTCATATTTTAGTCCCTCAATTTCTCATTTTCACAATTTAACCCAAAATACTCAAATTCATCAAAAATATCAATACAAAACATAGTAATCTAACACATATCTTTCATTTACTATCATCAAAATTCATAAAACCCATATTATCAACAATGACACCATATTATCAACAATGACACATCTTAAAATCATAATTAAATTTAGAAATTGAGACATGGGCTTGATAGAATACAGAACAACTATCACAAAAATATAGAAATTATCGAAAACCGATCAAAAACACATACCTTAATTCAAGCTCAAAGTGTCGAAACCCTAAGACTCTTTTTCTTATCTTTCTCTTTATAATTTCGACAAAGATGAATTTTTTTGGCCTAATTTCATGCTTTTTTTTAATTTTAACAATCATTTAATTATCAAATACCAATTTTACCCTTAATTAATTAACATATAAAACATTAACATTAAGGCCATAAATGTCCACTTATACTTTCAATGGTCAAATATCAACATAAGGATCTCTGCTTTAATAAGCCACAACAATTAAGCACACTTAACATATGGTATGTAACTTTTACATTTTATGCAATTAGGTCCTTTTTCAAAATTAAACACACAAACGATAAAATTAACACACGAAAATTTCACACATATGAATTCACATATTATAAGCACAGAAAAATAATATTAAAATATTTTTCTCTGATTTAGATTTGTGGTTCTGAAACCACTATTCTGATTAAGGTCTAAACCGGGCTGTTACACATCTTCTAACTCATCAATGTGATTCGCCATTCTCCTTTGAGAAGCAAAACTATGAAAGAATTTTGTATTTTTATCTCATTCTTTAAGCCAATTCATCCTTGCTTGTTGTTCCCAATATTTTTCTTCCTTTTCCATTTCCAAATTTAAATGGACTTTGGTATCAATAAGTTCTGCTAAGTTATTATCCGTTCTATCCATATCATCCAACTCCTCAATTCTAGCAAGTAATTTTTCGATAAGCCTCTTCTAGATTTTTTAATACCCAATGTCTATTTATTTAGTCATTTCCCTACAGCTTCGAGCTTTTCTACTACTCATTCTTTGCAGCTCAACCATAACTATTTAATTTCCCTCTCACAAGATGTCTCCATGTCCATCAAGCTTCAAATCTGAATCTTTCCCTTCTTCTACTAATTCCTTTGGTTTTGGTTTAAAAAAAAAGAGAGAGGATAATGATCGAAAAAAGAATGAGGCAAATTTCAGCTCGTATACTCCAGGAAAAGCTCAACCCATTCCTTATTAGCAATTCTTTTATCAAGACGTTCTTTGATATTTGTTTTAGACAGGTTACCTCGCTCCCATGTAAACCATCTACTAACATACCTCACGTCTTTTAACTGACATTCACTCAAAACTGATAGAATTCTTTCATTTTTCCCTCATCACATGGTAGTCCACCTTCCTTTTCAAACAAAAAAAGAATCTCATTAAAATCACCACAAACCAACTAAGGCATTAATTGTTCACCACCAAGCCTTCTAAAAATTCGGTCAATCTCCAAATTGCACCAACTTCTTTATCCTCGATACTCACATCAATATGGTTATTGGAAAAACTCTTGATAGTTACTAAAAGCTTACTCTTCCAACCAAAAACTACCCCGAGTTCCATTACCTGAAACATCAGTGCCGCAAGAAAATCCACATCAATGTTGTACTTTTTCCATACGAGAATTGTCAAGTTTTGTCTCCATAAAGAAGACCACCCGGGGATTGTATAAATTTAGCATATGCTAGAGTTTTCTAATTTCCCCAATCTACAGACGTTTCAACTTAGAATTTTCATTACGTCTAATCAGCTTGCCTATTAGCAGCTGTAGATATCTGTTTAAAACTGGTTGTTCCTTGCTGTTCACCTTGTCCTTTAATTCCCTCATACGTATAGCTTGGACGAGCCTGAATATTTGATCTATGACCTTTTTTCCCTTTATTAATTTTTATCAGGATTTCTTCATTATCTTCCTCCATATCATCCTTATCCTCTTTTCCTGAATATAACACTCATTTTCCTCTGTCATAAGTCTAACTACCATCCAAATTAATTCCTCAAGTTTGAGTAATCAGCCTTCGATTCTAATGACTGACTATACCGTCCGTACCCATCTCATTTTGTTCCTTCCTTCCATTACTTGAAACATTCCTAAAGTTCCTCTCCATAGGTTATTCTCTTATCCACACGCTAGGTGTAACAACAGCTCTCCTTGGTTTTGCTCCTAATGTAATATCCCACCCACATTCAACCTCTCTTAAGCCTAAATCTATCCTTTTTCGACAAAACTTGTCCCCATGTCCCAATAAACCACAAAGGAAACAAAATAAAGATAACCTCTTATATTTAAAATTCACATAAACCAAATCAGAGTGGGGAATTAAAATTTTCTTTTTCCTCTTAAATGGCTTCCTGATATCAAGTTGTACCCTAATACGCATAAAATATAAAGTCCCCCAGTTGTTTATATCAATCGGGAGCTAAAACCTTGAAATAATATATATATGATATACATCCAAAAGCCTATGATTAGAACTAACCATTAAATTAGAGTGTTTATATCAATCGGGAGCTAAAACCTTGAAATAATATATATCAAATACATCCAAAAGCCTATGATTAGAACTAACCATTACAAAACACGATGGGACCAATAATTGAAATAAATCTTGGCTTATATCAAAATAAATCTTTCCATGATCCATACACAATGGGACTTAAACCAAAGATAAAATGATTTAGAACCCACACATACTTTACACAGGCTGAGAGCCTAAAGCTCAAATTTGCTTGGGTAATAAAATTATCTTTGGTAACATTGAAAATAACAGTGATTATAAACTTAATTATTGTACCAGTGATATTAAAATTAGTGGTGGGACATGTTTAGATTCATACGCTGTGGTGGCAGTCAAATGAAGATAGAAAATGATTATTGGCGTAATATTAAAATGAGTGTAAATATAATGGTAAAATTTATTAAAATCATATGTATATTGAATAATATAATATAAGAATGAATTATATTAATGTTAAACAATATTTAAAAGTAAGTAAAATTCATTTATATTAGACCTTAAGCCCTAAACCCAATAAATTAATAAAATTATTTAAATTATAGTCATTTATAAAATATATTAAAAGAATTTTATGTTAAATAATAATTAAAAGGCATAAATCCAATTTAGTCTTTAATATTTACGTTTTTTTTGTCAATTTGGTCTTTTTAAAAAAAATTATCCTTCAACTTTTGTAGAAAAAGTCAAATATTTTGAATTTAGGTAACCAACATAAAAATACACTAATAATTGAATGATTATTTATGTAATTTACCCTAATTCTTTTTCTCTTTTCAGAAACTACCTTAAAATTAATTTAACTATTATAAAATAATGATTTTATTCGTTTTTCTAATACATGGAGTTATACAATACCTTTTACCAAAATGAGGAGTCCTTTGTACGTATCTCCACGAAAATCGTTCCATGGCTTTATGGCATTTTCACGAATAGTTAATTCCATCAATGCCACAATTCCACCTGGGCGTCCAGCTAAAGAGGTCGTACCTGCTAAAGTACAAAATTCTCGTCAAGGAAGGACAAAAGAGTCATTTCAATTAACACCGTTTCATTAAACGACGACTAACACCGTCAAGTAACCATATCACCCAAATAACTGTCTACCAGAATATTCCTCCTAAATCCGCATACAAAGAAAAAACACTTCTTAACCAATTCAACTATTGAGTTTTAATTAACTCTAAAAAGAAACTAATGATTTCAAACCCAAAAAAAAAAAAAATTATTATTGAGGTTAAAGGCCATCTTTTTGTAGATAATTTTTTTTTATTAATTTTGATTGTGTATCTATATTATTTATTTATATAAGATATAACTAAGTTTTACATTACGAGTAAAAAATAATTAAAAACACTTTTTATATGGAGATATTTCATGCAATTATAGATTTATTTATAAGAATATCACCACAAAGTTATCAAAGACAACCATAATACCAAGATTCAAACTTATTAATTGCTACTACTTTTCATTATCACCAATTCCCAAAATACTCACATCCAAACTACATCTTAATCCAGGGAGATAATCATGAGATAAGAGGCTCACTTCAAGCCCTCCTCCATCTATAATTACCTCTTCTTCCAAGAAGAGCAGGTAAGTGTATGAGACTAGAATTTTAGTCTGGCAAGCCGCACAACCTTAAGTGATTTCTTTGCTTCCAAGTTCACCTAAGTTAGTTTAACTCTTGAAAAATGAAAATTCACAAGAGAAATTCTCTAAGGTACCAAAATGGAGTGGAATCAACTCAAAAAGACAAAGAGACTTGAATCGAACAGAAGTTCGAAAAGTGTTTGAATAAATGTTTTCAAATATATTCAATAACTTTGAATAGAATACAATAAAGGAAGTGATTACAAATAAGTGGGAATAGCTCTATTTATAGTTAATCTCACCTAGATCCAATGGTATAGATTGAATTACATCAACGGTTGAGATTAGTACCTATCTACAATATGAGAGTCCTAAGAGATTTAAACTCTATGCAATTTTATCCCTTAAGATTTACATTAACCATGGTAACTCTAGTTTTATTAGAGTGGTTCATTGTGCCTGTAAGGCTTTAAATAGACAGGTTTCTTCATATGTTCCTTGAATTTGGGTCAATTCAAATTTACAAAATGAGCCACATTTAATCAATTAAACTCTATAGGACACTCTATGCGCATTCTTCACGAACTTTGATCTACAACCGGTGACATAAAAAGGAAGATAGTATCAACAATTGCTCAAACACAATCTCTACTCTATAAAACCATTGTTTTCAACAATCCTTCATACCAACCACGATGTAAACCGCCTTTATTCTCATGGCTCTTCACACTCTTACGGTGTAAACTATCATTATTGTATGCTTTGCAACTTGTATGGCTTAAATGTTATAAAACCTGACGTAATATTTTAATAAACTAAACATAATATTGTAAGTAATTTAGTTGACTGAGATAATTGTATAATTTATCTATACCTATACTTAAAAAAATTGATTGAATTTATACACGAATTGATCAAACACCAATTCAACTAAAACATAATTAAAAAAAATCATCTTTTATAAAATAATAAGTATTAACACATAATGATCAATGAAATTTGAGTTTAGAACATCACGATTTCTAAAATATTAAGTTTATTATTTTAATCAAAATCTCATCTAATTTTTATTTTATATTTTTATAAATATATTTTGACTCTTTTTTTCGCTGATTATAAATTTGATTATATTGATGTTGCAAGTCTCCTAATCCATAACAAAATATACCATTTTAATAAAAAAATTAATACAAAATTTCCGTCATAACGGCTGAGTGAAAGAAGACGGTTTGTTGGTGTAGGTGGGGTTAGCGGTTAGGTGCGGTGTTAGGCCGGTGAGGAGAATGTAGTGTGAGTTTGCCATCTCCATCATCCATCCTTAGCTCTCTTGATTTATATATATACACACACTCCGTTGTAGAAAGGAAATATATTCCCATCTTCAACCGTTGCCTTATTGTTTCTTCCTCTTTTAGATTTTCTTTCTCTCCGTTTTCTTTCCTTACTTGTATGGCAGCCAATTTGAAGAGTGGTGGAGGGATCGCCAGCTTGGGGAAGCGACTTCTTAACCGCACCTCCACTCGCACCCCTTCTCTTTTCATCTCCACTTCTTCACCTACCAGGTTCTTTCTTAATTTTTCCTTGATCACAGTGCCATTTGATGTGATTTTGCTTGCTGCTACTTCAATTTCTTCCTTGATAAATTTGCCTTGGCATGATTTCCTGATAAGCTTGTTTAGTTTTAATTTATATTAATTTGAAAAATTTCTCCCTAAGATATGATCGTTTTACATCAACAAATTATGAAGTTTTCATTAAAACTGAGTCTCATGTGAATAACTGAATTCGATGTATCAATTACTTTCCATTATATAAGTAGTATCACTAAATTCTTGTAAATCAATTACTATCGCAGGAAATTTTTAGGAATATTTCGTTTTCTTTTTTTATCACAATATCATCATCACTTGCTATTTTTGTTTTGATTTTTTTTTCCTCTGTAAATTTTAACTTAGTTACTAAATTAAAAGTGTAAGTATGTTTTTAATATTCATGAAAGTTGTTTGAATTGGATTTAATACCGATAATCGAACCGAAAATTAATCAAGTATCGGTCTAAAAAAATATTGAACCAGTTGAAAATATTTATTATTTTTAATAATTTACTAAATTAAATTAATGAATTATTAAACCGACGAATCGGTGATTGTAGAAAAAACATGGTTAGTAAGCGTTAAAATTAAAGAGAGTAAGTGTTTGTCGGGTTAATCGAGAAATCTCGTACAGAGTGAAAATGCCGTACTCGGTGGAGGGGTGGGTGGGGAAGGTAAAGGCTAACTGGATAAGGACGCATTTCCACTCTTTGTCTCCTATTGGACACCCGTCTTTTATTGGGGGCACTCATCGTTTTTTACGCAACCCCTTCATTTCTTTCTTTATCTTTTTATTTTTCTGCCTTTCAACAATTAAATATTTTAAGAAATCCATTTCTTACTGCTTTATAAAGATAATAATGTCGGTAGAACACTCCTGTGTAGTATTATAGTTACCTTCACATCATAGTTCTGTGTTATTTTAAATTAATTATAATAAATGTCTAAAAATGAATGGTCTAATTTCATTAATATTGACTCATTGAGTGGTAGGAATGCAAATCACGTTGGATTGGACATATATCAATGGCTAGAAATGGCAATGATCATTTTATATTTATTTATAATATTCAAGATTTTCAACGCTTGGATTAGATTGTCAAGTTTCTGAAAGTTTGAGTAGACAGGGAATTTTTTTTTCATCAAATTCATATTTTCAGTGAAAAAGAAGTTTAATTATTAAATATATATAATTTAATATAAAAATTAGTAAAAATATTAATTTAGAAGTGTAATTTTTAACATAAAATTAATTTATCTTTTGTTTTTCAATTCACTAAAACCTTTATTTCTTATTACAAAGCAGCACTCATAAATTGGATTGATTTTTTTTAATTGCTGATCACGTGTTTTAACAATCCATTGTTTTGCGGAATATCCTAATCCATGCTTTTGATGCTTTACCTGCCCCTCACTCTCTGCCAAAGATTTGCACACCTACCCTCGCTCTCTTTTCTACTGTTATTTACTCAACTTGTAAATTTTAATTAAGGACCCAATTTGAACCTTTTAATTAAATTAAAAGAGTAATATTAATTGCTGTTTATAGGCAATTAGGCTTCTGAAGATGAGGATTTAATTAGTATTTACTGTTATAGGATTATAAACATTCGTTAATCCAACACTTGATAAAACGAATTTCAACTCTAAAATAGCTGGTCTAAATTTGTAAATTTTGATAAAAAAAATGTAATAATTGAATGCATCCAAATTTTAAATTTTTTTCTGTTTTTGACCGTTTATACAAGGAACTGGTTACTCCAGTTTTTTAAGTAACAAAAACTAGAAATTAATCTTGCTTCTCATTATATGCATGACTGTTTTAATTAATATGATTATGTGGTTGTAGCAACTCGGACGGATTGAAATCAAGTAAAACAAGTGATTTTGATCTTATTTTCGGTGATTTTTTTTATTTAATTTAAGATTCATCCATTTGAATGTGGAAAAAACATTGTTGATTATCATTTGAAAGATTGAAATTAATTGATTGGATATGCAGGAGTCCTCACGCGTCGGCATACGACAAGAACCTGGATGATCAGGTCCATGCGGCTGTGGTTCCTGATGATGTGATTCAGCCTCAATCGGACAAGTACTGGGCTCCTGACCCGCGGACAGGGGTATTTGGCCCTGCTACGGAGCAACTTAACGCATCTGCGGGTGGGGAGCAGGGCATCCATTCGAGTGGTGCAAACTCGGTCCTGGAGGAAAAGGCGTGGTTCCGCCCCACTAGTATTGAGGACTTGGAGAAGCCACACCATCACTAAGTCGCTGATAATGAGCCTGCTACTATATAGTCTATAGGTAAAACAAAGACAATAGGTGTGGTTTGCTTGGATCAAATAAACTGGAAAAACGTTTTAATGGTTCATGTTCTATTTCTACCTGGTTGTTACATGGGAATTTGCAAATCTAGTTACTGCGAACTCTGTAACACAGGAACTTATTATATTTGTGATGCTTGCGCGCTATCTTACTATAAAAATGTTGGGGTTATTTTGTGTACTCTATCATGGCTATGGTTTGTGTGGCCGCTGAATTTGGCATGTGCAAGCATTTCCAACCATCGGATGCAGCAGAGAATGCAAATTGATGGTTTGGAACAAATACCTTCACATTACTATTACCATGTTTAAATCGTGACTTAAAAGGAGTGGTGCCGAATTCCACCTGCCCTCATGTCGGAGAAAAAGTTATTGTTGTTGCTTTGGGTAGATAATATGTGGGCTATCTTTTTATGTTTTAACACTTCAACATTCTCTCAACTCATCTCCATCACAGCTCCCTTTTCGACTGTGGTTTTCATTTCATGATGCTCGATATCAAACAATAGCAGTAGCTACTACTTTAGTGTTGAATCAAGCACAGAGTTGGTATCCTTCTCAGGTTATTGGATCAATCAGAAGGCTCAAAATGTATAAATTTTATATTTATTTCATTTAATCTTCCAGACTCTAGTTTTGTTAATACATCCGAAAGCAACGTCAAAACAACGTCGCTGCAAAAGATTGAACTCATCATCTTTATTTTTGGATTATACTCCATTTCATTTATATTTGTTAAATATTCAATGAAAATTAGAAGATCACTTAAAACTAGAACTTCTAATGAAAGTAAATAAACGTATTGCTGATTGATAAATAAAATAGTCATCTATAAAAATCAAACAAAAAAATTCCCATATAGTATTGTAAAATAGCCGTCTAAAAGGATTTCCACTTAGAGGTCACATTTATATATATTAAACTGTATTACTAGTTATTCAACTATATTTTTTTTCATTTTTGATTACCTAATTATTAAAAGTTACAAAATATCATCCAATTATTAGTATTTATTTTTTGTCACAAAGTTACAAAATCATCGTTTAATTATTCAATTTCATTTTTTTTGTCAACCAACTATCTTGAATTTTTTATTTTTTCATAATTTAATGATAAAAAAAATATAATTAGATTACTTTTATCGTAGTTTACCCTTTTAAATATTTACTTGAAATTGGGAGTCAAACTTTCTAGAGAAGGTCCCTTCAGATTTAAAAAGAAAAGGAAAGAATGATGGATTTTATAATTAAGTAAAGAGAAGATAATGTTATCTGAAATTATTTGTAAATTTTCAAGCCATCAAGCTGGAGGATAATGTCAAACAGAAAAATGTAGCTTTCTTAAGAAATAAGTCGGCCTAGTAGGCAGCCTTATCATTAAAAGAAAATATCTATGGTTAAGGATTAGCCCAAAAATCTCAATCTGCTGATTGCATTGCCTGCTAGTGGTCTGTGGTCCTTTTTTGCCCTTTTGAGAGACATCTGTGGTCCTTCCTTATATAAAGAAAAAGTAGGAAGAAATGGCAGCCCATTTGGTAGTGGGAAGGTGTAGATTATCAACAAAATAAACACCAACTATAAGCTAAACCCTGTTGGGTACAATTCCATTTTCAACTATTTTCATCTACCCTTTTGAAAGACACTTTCATTATCGGCTTCGTTTAATATTATTATTTGACACCATTTATTAGATTAAAAACTATTTTTTTTGCTGTAACATGAATATTAAAGGAGTAAAAAAAATTGAATTTTGCAGTTAAAACCATAGTTTGTAAATCCTAATTAAGAAGTTAGAAAGTTTTAGAAATTGAAATAATATCTCTAAACTTTTTTAAATGCACATCTTTTTTGATATTTTAATTTACCATCATATTCTTTTTTATAATATATATAAATACGAGCTTGAAACTGACAAGATTAATTTTTATTGTTTATTATATTACTAAATTGACATTAAATTAATTTATTAGTATATTAATAATTATTGTGCAATGATACTAAAATTAATAATAATCAACTATTAATTAATGTGATAGTATTAATGTTAAATTAATTAGTTAGGTTACATCTTCTAAAAGTTCTAATTAAAAAAATAATATCATATATTATTAGGGAATAACTTATATTAAGATAATCTTAAAAGGTATAGGTTTTAGACACTAATAAAATAGTATCTCGTCATTAAATTTTAAAGATAAAAAAATATTATTATACACTCATC
The DNA here is from genome assembly GCF_007990345.1 of Gossypium hirsutum. NCBI lineage: Eukaryota > Viridiplantae > Streptophyta > Magnoliopsida > Malvales > Malvaceae > Gossypium > Gossypium hirsutum. Next base: position 101,444,128 of record NC_053425.1, on the reverse strand, counting down.
TATATTTACTATCTTTTCAAATTTAATTTAACTTTAATTAAATTACTTAAAGTAATTAATTTTTAAAATTATAAATAACTATATTTTCTTCTTTTATAATTTTTAATCATTTTATTTTTTTTTTCAAAAATTAATATTTTTTATTTTTGTGCAACCATTCTTTTAATTAGTTTATAGAGAATGATTTTTTTTCCATTTTAAATTGTTTTCTATTTCATATTATATATTTTTTAAAGCAAAAATTATATTGCATTGAATCTTCACTAATAAGAGTTGTGTAAATTTTAAAGCTTCTATATTATTTGATTTTTTTTATTTTACTTAGTTATGTTTTTTAGGGATAAATCCCAAAACTATACATGAATTATGGTTTAATATGCAATTGTATATATGAACTTTGATTTTGTGCAATTTTATACATGAGATTTTGATTTGATCAAATTCTTGTAAATTATTAATACAATTACTGATATAACATCATTTTATAGTTATATATTGCATACATAAATAATTATATTTATCTAATATAAAAATAAATTGATGTATTTATTTATCTAAATGTTTATGATTAAATAAAAATTAAAGTTTCAAGTATACAATTAAACAATAATTAAAATTTCATGTTTATAATTACATCAAATTAAAGTTCATGTATATAAATTTTAAAAAATAAATATTGCTATCTTATTTTAGATTGGATATAATTGTTCACGCATGTAATATATAACGTAAGGGTGAATGGTAACATGGCCTCCAAAATTTTAAAAATTTTCATTAGCCCTTCAATTTTTTTTTAAAATCTTAAGCCTTTTAAAATTTTTGAAAGTTTTTTTTAAAAGAAAAATTATTAACCCCTAAAACTTTTGAAATTCTAATTAAGCTCCTAATTTAAAAAAAATTAATTAGGCTTGCCAATTTTTTTTAAAATTTATTAAACACTTTAGAAATTTTAAAATTTTAATTAGATCCCTCTAAAAAATCCAACACTGTATAAACGTAAAATGGTGCTATATCGATAATTTTATTAGTGTAATGTGAAAATTGAATGAAATCAACATTCACTTTTAAAATTACAAAAACTTAAAATTTATGTATGACACTGTATATTGGATCAAAGTTCATATATAGTTTTGACATAAATCTTAATTTACAAAGAAAAAATAGAAGTTTTTTTTTTCAAAAAAAAAATAGGTGAGAGGAGGAGAGGTTTTTCAAATCCAAAGTTAGTTTGACTCGTCAAATGAATAACTTAATATTTATAAAGTTCTAATGAATACTTAATCAATTGAACCAATTATATTTATGAAATGACTTTTTATTTTTTATTTAACTTTACTATATATTTATAAGGTTACCAAAATCATATATAATAATATAAATAATTTAATTATGAATTTCGATTAAATTTTAGACCTAATATATATCATAAAAAGATAAAAAAATGTTTTTATATAACAATACAAGTAGTTATATTTTTTAATAATTAAAATCAATGAAATAGATGGAATCAGTTTCTATTACTTTTTGAAATCTTATATCCTCATGTATTTTCTACCACACAAGAAAGTAATAAAATATAATCAAATACTATCCTTTATTTGTAGGACACAACAACATTGAAGAATATTTGTTATCCCTCTAATTTATTAGAAGGATTGCTTGTCACTTAGAAAATTTATTTAATTATTATTTTAATAAAATTTTGATATTCAATACATTATTTTTTCTGATTCAAAATTAAATAATTCTATGTCCTGTCCTTAAACTTTATAAAATTCCCTTACTTTATTCTCTTTTTCCCAACATTTGTTCGATGGTATATGTCCAACTGTTCGTATTCTCTTTCATCATGCCATTACTTTATATAAAATCTTATGTTTCTGTTATTAATTTATCGATTGAGTTTTAGCTTGATAGATATAGGGACTATGAATAATTCTAAATATTATGCAAAAAAAAAGAAGAAGATCAAAAACCTATGATAAGATTGTATAAAAAAAACTGCCATTAATTTTAAGAAAGAAAAGTCATCCATTTTAAAGATAACAAAAATATTGTGATAAGTGATGCTTTTATTTATTTATTTTTATAATTTTCATTTTTAAGATAATTAAATAAATAATTTATTTTTATAAGTTAAATTCAATGAATAAATTAATTTTTTAAAAGTGTTGTTTTTATAATTAACTGTTTATCTTAACAAGTAGTTAAATTAAATAGATATATACATTTTTTTATAATTTTATGTTTAAAATAAATAGTTAATTAGATAAATAATAATTTTAAAAAGTTAATTTATCTATTTTTAATAGAAATTTAATTTATATACTTAATTTACATTAAATATTATTTATATATTATTTGTATTATCTATAATTATTTTTAATTGATATTCCATTTATTACAGTCCCTTTAATCATTAATTGAGCAATGCACTACTTATTTTTTTGCATAATCAGTCCCTTTAATTTGAAAATAATTTAAATATAGTTCCTTAAAAGTTCATCATTCTTTGTCAATTTAAATTAACATTTTGATATTTTAAATACTATTTCCAAAAATCGAAATAATACTTTTAAAAACAAATGAAGGCATCATAGTCTTCTTTTTAACTTATTCTTATTTAAAAAAAAAAACAATATTTACTCCTACCTCCATTAATGTTGATAAGAAAACTTTTTTAAAAATATTACTTTAAATCAATATTTATTAGTCAAACATGATTATAATATAAAAAAATCTAAAATCATTTATATTTATATGAAATTTACCTTTAATATTCTATTTAACACAATTTTTTAGAAATATTTTATTATTATTTATTAATTTCACTACTAATAATAAACCATTCAATATTATATTTGTGGGATTTTTTTAAAATTTTTGGAAAATATAATCATAATAATAATCAAAATTAAGTTCCTATTTTAATACATTAATATAGAATACAAAAAAAAAGTTGATGCAAATCATCTTAATTTATCAATTACATCATTTAATATTACTAACCATGTAGTTACAAAAATTATATATTAATGTTTCTATTTTATTCAATAATTTATCTTTATTTTTTTCTATTTTATTAAATATTTTCCCTTTATTCTTTGAGTAAGTTTTGTCAAAATACTTTCAATTTTAACTTGATGTGCACAATTATGATTACAAACGCAACATTATAATACTTTTGACTAATGAATATCATTATCACTAATAAACCTTTTTGAAATTTAAAATATTGATTTTTTTAATATATTGATTTGTTGATTAAATTAATTCCCTTTTAATCAAATTAATATATTGAGTAGCTTTAAAACTCGTGACCAACATCTACCATTTAATGAGCTTATAAAATATAGATGATTAGTTACTAGACTCACTTTAATAATTAAATACATACCATTAAAACAAATCATATTAATTCAACACCTTAAAAGTTGTAACATAGTACTAGCTTCTTTTTTTTTTACCCCTAAAACAACTATTTAACTAATGGATGCCATAAATTTATTTATCTCATGCAATATTTACCATAAAATAATTCTAATATTAATTTCTTGGTTAAGAGTTGATTTATTATTATTTAAAATTTCATAGTATTAGAATTAATAATTGAATTTTTATTTTTTATTATATAAAATGAACTCAAATCTATAACATTCTTTGTTCGATTCAATAATAGATCCAAGAAAGAGATGTCACATTCAAATCTCAAAGGCATTTCACAACTTTCATTCATTATTCATTAAGGGTGTAACACCATTCACCCATCTTGACGTCCGATACAAATGGGAGATGTCACCGGAGCACATATAAGGTGAAAATCTCGCAAATATTTAAAATTTCAAACTTCAAATCATTTTTGTAAAATAGCTAAATCAAGTTTAGAATAATGTAGAGGCTTTAGAAACATTTTAAAATCATTTAGAAAATGTTTGAAAGTGATTGGAAATGTCTGAAACCCAAAATGAGCTATAGAAAGTCATAACAAGCCAAATCAATGTAGTTGGCCAAGACTGAAGTAGAGGTATAGGTACCTCTAGGGAGAAGTACAAACACATCTACCTCAATAAGACAAGTTTTGGTTGATGACTCAACTATTTTGAAATAACTAAGCCAAATATCGATACCTTGGACCCTTTTATCATTGTGGTGCGTGCATAAAAAACAAACAATTTTATAAATAATTTAAAAGCATAGTTTTAACTGCAAGCGTATTGTGTCGAGTTGCAATATAGAAATTTTTACAACAAAATATGGAAGTAATCTAAGGATCGAACCCAAAGGATTATCGAATTGGTAAATGTGTTCATCAAGTTAATCACGAGCTAAGCGATTACTAATCTAATTGAGTTGGAAATTAGTAGAGCAAGCCAAATATGAAAATATATTAAAGCTAAGGCTCTGTCCGTTTGCCAGTAAAACGTTTTCCGTAAAATATTTTCCTTATTTTACGATGTTTGTTTGGTGGAAAATAAACTCATGTAAATCATTCTCCAAAACACAGAAAAATGAGGCCTGGTTTAAGGAAAATGTCTTACCCTTTTTTTTTCGGTAAGACATTTTCCAATTTTTCTCTCTTCACATTCTAGCAAAGAAAAACCCTTTTCCTCTTCCCCTTCATTACGACTCTGACCCAATGCTTGTCATCGACTTCTTTCCCCTTTTCGCCTCTTCCTCAAGACTATGGTCCTAACCCTGTCATCCCTATAGCATACAAGGAAGAAACCATGGATTACTTTTAAGCCATCTACAAAGCCGATGAACATTCCCCTTGTGCCTTCTGCCTCACTGTAAATCTGTAACTTTTTTTTATATATGTTTGTTTTTGTTGTTTCTTCTATTAATGGCCTCTTTTTCGACGCTCAAAACATATAAATCTTTGTTGTTTGTGGTGTTAATGAAGGTTTGTCATTTTAGACAACTTGCTCGAAGCACTTAATGCCTATTTGGACAAGGAGTTGGATTTTCTTCAATGGATTGCTAATTCTAACTCTAAGAACTATCAGTTATGGTAAGTTTTATCTTTAAATTTAATTTCTTCCTTCTGTTTATACATGAAGAAAAGTGTTTTGTCTTGAAATTGATTCGTGGATTCTTTTCATTTTGAGTCAATCCTCTGCTGATCATTTAGATGTTCAGAATGATTGGTCTTTGGGTGTTGAAGGATCACATCATACTTTTGTATCTATATCCCGATATATGACAAACGCAAGTGTCAAAGTATTATTTGGAAAATGAAAAGTCCCATTGTTTGCAATTGAGAATTTGTACACTAGCATTGAGATCATGACTTCAAAATCTTATAAGTAAAACAATGACTTGTTGTAAATTTGATTTCAATTGTGTTTTTTTCTTTTAATTGATTTTATTTATTCCTAGCGGGCTTTTGATGTTTGCAATTATATGCTTTCACTTTCATTCTTAGCTTTGCATGTAACACCCCCTAACCCTAAACCATCACCGGAAGAGAGTTATGGAGCATTACCGGAGTTTACAGAATAATTACACACAATTCCATTATTTTCTTATGTTCATGTCAAAGTTGTCTTCTTGAGCAACAGTCACTAAAATATTTATATCTGGATCTACGAAGCTCCAAATTAAGTTCCGTTAATTTTCCTTGAAACTAGACTCATATACCTTTCTATCATAAAATTTTCAGAATTTTTGGTTTAGCCAATTAGTACAGTTTATTCCTCAAAGTTACCACTGGTCTGCTATTTGACAGCTTCGACCTTTCTTTACTAAAATTTAATTATCTCATAGCACAAGACTCGGGTGATGTTCCCGTTTAGTTATCTTGAAAATAGACTCATTAAGGATTCTAAGAATATAAATTATAGCCTATAATTATTTTTATACAATTTTTAATGATTTTCCCAATTCAGAATAGGGAATTCCGAAATCAATCTGACATTGTCTCATAAAAATTCAAATTCATACCAAATTATTCAAATCCTATTTTATACCATAACCAAACCTTAAATTTATTTATTTCATCCTTACATTTACAATTTCAAAATGACATGCACATAAGACATCCTAGGTACATGCCATTACCCATAATTAACACACTTTACCTCATTGAATTTGGGATCGGCCTGGGATGCTGATTCAACGTTCTATCTTTACTTAACCTACGCACAGAAACAAACCGTACGCTGAGTATGGAATACTCAGTGGTATTTCCATAATCCGAACACTTAATAATATAACAATTAAACTTAAAATCACAATAACAATTATAAGTATTCATTTATTTATTTTATAGATAAATTTTATTTACTTACCATAAAAATTCTATACAAGTCATATAATAAACACAATAACATATTTGTTCAATTCTTTTCATTTCTTACCGTATAATTTCTATACAATATATTCACAATTCACTTGTATTCACACTTTACTTCTTAACAATATACCATTTAATTCATTCTAACATCAATCATCATCCATTTGAACTTCACTCATTTCATGAACCTTTTGGTTCATGTTTTCAATCTCATATCTCAATTTTAATTCTCAATTCAATTTCTCATTTCATTCCAATAGCTCAGTCAATCAAATTCACTCGATTTATCTTTTCACTTATTTACCCCTATTAACAAGACTCGAACTCTGATAGATACGCGGATTCCTCCCAAACACACCAGAATATCCAACCCAAACACACCCGGAATATTATAAATCCTCCATAACACACCAGTATATCATATCCTCCCAATCACACCAATAAGGCATTAAATGCCTCTTCGGATAAACCGAAGTATATAATAATAGAAACATCTTCTTGTCCGAACTACAAATCTCCTCATCACATCACAAACCCAATGGCATGCCATTTGTATCCAATCTGGTCCAATACTGTTAATAGGGTATTTGATTCACTTTCTCAATTTAATAAATCTTTCATCAATATACCATTCTAATAATCACATATATTCACACATTTTCACAATTTCATACATTTTCATTCAATTCAACAAATATATTTCAGTTATTCACATTAATTCATAATTCAATACAATTCAATTCACTTTTCAATATCAAATATTCAATTATCACAAATCTCATATATTCATATCAATTCCCTCATATTTCCAATCAATATAATTTTTCAATATAACATTCATTCAATATTCAAATTTTTACATAGATCATATATATATATATTATAATTTCAATCAATATAAATTCAATCAAAATGATTTCAATCAATATAAATTTGATAAATTCATCACATACCAAAATCAATCCATTTCAATTGTAAAACATCTTAATTCTAACACTAACAATTGTCATATGTATATAAATATAACAAATAATGACTGAGTTCGGATTATAGAAATACAAACCGTATTTTTCAAGCTTTTCCAAGCTTTTCCTCGTCGACTTTGCTATTTCCTTAGTTAGCCGAAACTTCTCGAGACAACGTTAGCTACGGAAATTAAAACAATTCATATTCATTAATTCACTACTAATTTATATCTAATTAATTGAATTTTCTATTCAATTTTCTACTTTAATTTCAATTTAATCTTAACTAATTTTCACTTACGTTTCTAATTCAATTCACATTCTATTTCTATTCAATTTTCATCCATACTCTCATTTAAATATTAAATTTCCAGCATATTTTCCTAATTTCAAAATTTCATCAATTTAGTCCCTACAACATAAAACTTATAACTTACTTTACAATTTGATCCTATTATCAATTCTAGCTTGAAATTCACTCAATTAAACCCTTAATTCACTATTTTATTCAACATGAACTATACTTGAAAATCTATAAACTCTCAAAATATCAACTTAATTTTAATAAAACCTTGTTTTAAAGCTTCTAAAACATCAAATTTAAGAGGAAATGACTTAATTGACTTACCAAATTAAACTTCAAGCTTCAAACCTTAAATTTTTCCTTTTTTTCTTTCTTTTCTTTCTTTCCTTCCTTCCCTCTCTGTTTTGTTTCTACTATTATGTTTCTTCCCTTCTACTTTTTTTTCTTTTGTTTTATATACATATATATATAATATTATTTATACTTAAATAATAAGTAATACTTATTTATTATTTATACATGTGTATATTATTAATACATGTGTATCTATTTAAAACCACACATTTGTCACTTTTCTTTTCTTTTTTTTAATTTATTTAATAATAATAGTTAATAATAATTTATAATTTATAATTCAACAATAATCTAGAAAAATCTTTAGATTTTTCATTGTTTGCCGCCTCAACTATACTAAATGGTCTATTTTCCATTTTGGTCCTTTTTATTTTCTTTTAATCTACAATTCAACTTTTATCCTTTATTCAATTTAGTCATTTTCCTAATTACTCTTAATTAAGCTAAATTCACTTAATTAAACTCTAATTAACCACTCTACTAACTTCATATATATATATTTTATATTTACTAATCAATTTTTTTTTTTAAAACAGAGACCCGAAAATACATTTTTCGATAACCTTAAAGTTCGGGTCGTTACATTGCAAACATGTATGTTATGTTTTAAGCTTTTAATTGTATGCTTAATACAATATCAAAATAGTTATTGAATCTTGATAAAAGGAAAGTTTAGAAAGAATGCATTCTCCTATCATGTTGTTCAAATTGTTGATCAAATTTGGAGGACTTATAATAGGATCAAATTCGAAAATCTTATAAGTGAAACTATGGCTTCTCAAAAAAATTTGGATTTCAAATGAATTTTCAGATTCTTATGCTTGATCATTGGATATTCTGGTTTGAAGTGTTGAATATAATTTTTCATGGTTGAACTTGATTCGTTGTTTTAACATCTTCTTGTACTATCAATTTGCTTGTTGTAACAATGGGATAAACATATCTTTGTTAGACGTTGGTTGTTTCTAAGTTGTTATTTCTGTTGCTTAATTCTTTTTACCATTTTATGATTTTTTTAGTTGAATGATTTGCTATCATTCTTATTATAATTTAGTTCGATGTTTCATGTAGCAGTGTTGGATGCAGGATAATTTGGGAAGAGGTATGGCATGGCTCAGTGCACTAGGGATATAAGTAGAACTGACTGCAACAGTTTCTTGGATACTCAACTAATGACATTTAGAACTACAATTAGAAATAAGAGAGGATGGTAGGTGTATGGATTAAGTTGGAGTATGTAGTACCATGATTACTAGTTCTATTCAAACTTTTCCATCACTGCAAATGATGGTGAGTTGCTATCGACTTTGATTATTGTTATGCTTGTTTCAAGTGTCCACTGCATAACTTTTATTAACTACTACAATCCTTGAGATTATTTTGACACAAATGATATTGAACCCTTTTTGTAATGCTAAAACAGGTGTTAAAAGATTGTCCTTGCAAGAAGTTGCAACTGGCATAACAATGGCAGTTCTAGTGTTTATATTTTTGCCATAACCATTCATTTGAGGTCAAAACTATGGTCGGCAGCTAACATGGTTATTTTGACTAATGTAAAAGTGTCCACTAAAACCAAATATACATATTCTTGTGTAATCTACTTTCTTAGACCAAGGAATTTCTTTGTGTAATTGATTTTTTTCTCTTTGAATCTTTTCTTTGGCACTTGTTCTTAATATTTAATTTGATGCATTTATTTATAAATAAATCATTACAATATATGCAAAAACATTGTAAAATATAAATTTAATAGATATAAAATAAACGCAATTAAACCATGAAAAGACAATCAATTCTTAAATGTATGTTTGTTTCATTTAAAACAGTTTTTATGAAATATTTTCAAAAAATCTACCAAACAACAGAAAATGTTTTACATAGATTCATCCAAACACCATAAAATATTAGTTTTTCCATAAAAGTAAGCAATTTTCCAGAAATCAATTTCCGAAAACCATTTTCCAAAAATCATTTTCCGATAACCATTTTCAGTCAAACAAACGGGCCCTAAATTCTAAATTAACAAATAAAAATAACAAACAAACTTTCTTCATTTTTACTAGAAAACAAAGCAAATGGATTGAAATGATGATCGAACAATTCATTAATTACTAACTAAGCTAATAAACCTATGTTGATTATATTGATTGCCACTTTTAGCTAGGAATCTCCTCTCGGCCTCAGTCTAAACTAAAAGATACCACTTAAGCTCCCTTCTCAGTCTCACTACTTAGTACAAATGTATTAAAGTCCTACATGATAGAATCTCCTCTCGGTCTCGTCTATCTAAATCTTCAACTAGAGGCGTCAATTCTTGTATAATATGCAATTCAATTAAATTGAACAAAAAAAAATCAAAGCATAGGTTATAACTTAGTTAAGTAACTCACTCATCATTTAACCAATAAAACCATTCAACACACGATCAAACTTAAATTCCATCCTAGCATTTGAACAAACACTTGATAGACATATAATATAAAAGATAAGGGTTAAGAAAATGTTCATTAATAGATAAAAATCCAATGAAGCATGAGAGTTTAATCCATCTCCAACCTCAAGGTTCCAACAAAAGTGAAGAAAATATAAAAAATAAAAATGATAACTAATGTAAAAGAAAAGAGAAAAAATTAAATTAAATTAAAAGAAAAGAAAAGAAACTCTAAACTAGAAATATGAAAGTAAAAATAATAATATGTTCTCTCCCTTCAAAAGACTTATGAAGTAGTATTTATAGTCTTTTCTAACTTAACCTAACAATGACAATCATGACCTTAATTAAAATTTAGTTATGCTTGTTGGAAAACAAAACACCATTAATAAATTTTGCATTTTTAAGGGACTAGAACTACAACTTTACATTTTTTGGACCAAAAGCCCCTACCTATTGTAACGCGTGGTTTGTGCAAGTGTACACAATCATTATTAAGTAATAAGTAAGTATAAGATTTATCGTCTCCACAAGGACTGTATGTGTTAATCAATATTTTGTAAAATTAAAGTTAACAAATTGGTGAGAAAAACACAATAACTTTGATTGGTTGATGTTAAGTAAAAATAACTCTAGATGCAAAATGATCCCTAAATGCAATGTATACAATAAAATGAATAAGATAGATTTAGCAACAGAATTCACAAGATTTCAACAACAACAACATGAATAGGCTAGAATAATCACATCAATTAACTTAGTTCATTTTCATCATGTTAATAATGTTTTGGAAAATATTCCATGACAACTCGATCTTTCATGAATTTGAAACTGATATTAAGTCCCTTGGAATCTTTTACTTAGAAAAAACATGCATTTTACTAATCATATTCAACTAAGGGTTTCTTAGAATTCATGTGAAGTAACAGGGATGGGTTAGGTTTGAAACAATTTAATCACATAAACCTAAAAACTATGCAAGATAATAGAGCTCGTTAAATTTATTATGAACCTTTAATTTAGTCAGGTTAGGATCTAAATTAAACATGTACTTTTCAACTATTATGTCCATTAGCTGTCGTCTAGTTAGAATCGCTTAGCTAATTCTAATGCATCCAGTCACATATGAAAGAAATACATGCTTGAGTTTAATTGAAAACATGATCGACTGAGGCACAAAACATCATAAAGTGATTTAAATAAACTTTATTAAATTGATGCAATTATCCTAGCTAAGCAAAATTAAGCTAACATTGTTAATGAAAAAACATAAAAGCAAATTAAAAACAGTTGAATAACAAGAACAACAATAAAGATAAAGGTAGAAAACACTCAGAATAATTATGGCAATCCTCCGGAATTGATTGTGGTGGCTTCCTTCGATCCTTGTAATTGCTCATTCACAAGATGCTCCTCAAGGTGGCCAGCCAAGAGAGAATTTTCTCAAGGAATTGCTAACTAAATGAAGGGGAAAATAGATGGTTTATGAATAAGGGAAAATGAGAGGTTAGTGAATGATGAGTGGAAATGAAGGATGACTGTTAAGTGAGGGATGGGGGATGATTTGAAATGAGGAATGGAGGTGGATATTTATAGTAAAGGTTGGTGGATGAGTTCACTAAAAATAGTGTGAAAAGTCCTTCCATTTACTCCTTTTCTTGATCGACCACATATTGTTGAAGAGGGAGTTGTTTGGTTGCTTGATTCATGCATGATATCATGCTTGAATCAAGTAAGGGGTGGACGATTTCTTGGCCAAAGTTGGTGGGCTGTTTTCTTATTTGTTTACAAGTGTGGGGACCTCTAGTAAATCTCCCAAAAATGAATTTTTGAGTAGTTCAAATGCCTTTGCCGAATTTGGGCTTGTTCTACCTTGTTTGGACAGTTTGGTGACCCAATTGCTTATTAGACTTGTCCATCAATTGGTTCATTTTCAATTGTATCAAAAACAACCTCTTCATGACCATTTTAAATATGTTTGTCGTCCATGTAGAATGAATTTGGGCATGTCCATGTAAATTTATTTTATGAATAAATCATGCATAATTTCCTTGGTGCAACTGCATTAATCAATAAGTAGCCAAAAACAATTAAATTATACATAAATTTATTAAAAATCTTCATTAAATGATGCCCATTATTGAAATATAAACAAAATTCACTCAATTAGTTATCAAATACTCGAAATTTATATTATTTTTATGTTAAAAGGTGCAAAAAACAATCATAAAAACCCTATATAAAATAGAGTTTACACACCCCCAAACTTAACCCATTACTCGTCAGCAAAAATTTAGATAAGACAATCTTGTAGTAGGTTAATATAAAATCCTTAAGGAGAATCAACTTTTGTATATAAACATTGTTGCATGTGAAATGATATGCGATTTGTGCAAGTATACACATTAGATCAAGTAATAAAGTGATGAATGTGTATCATTCCCATGAAGATCGGATTGAGATACAAAAGTGGTAAAGTTATTATAATAGAATGCGATTAATGCTATAGAAAAGTCAATGATAACTATGCAGTGGCAATTAGTGGAATCATGATGTAAGAAATACATGGAATTAATGAATAACTGGAAATGCTATGGCAAAACGAGAGTAGAAATGTAATGGTAATTATGAGAATTACTATGAGAATATTATGTAAAAGAAAAAAATAAATAACTAATAATGATGTGGAAAGGATACTATGGCAAAGAATAAGGGATATACGATGTTGATTCAGAAGGTCGGGATTACTAAGAATCTACCTTTACTGTCAATAATGCCTCAGCAAATCATACTCAGTTTACTACTCAGAAGAGCTCTAAAATGGTCTGCTTCTTTCGAGAGCAAAAACCTCAAGTTACCTTGCTCGTGTCTATAAGCCTTAATATGGTACGCTGTATTGTTTTCCTTTTGTATGAATGTTGCTCTATGTCTAGAGTCTACTGTAAGTATTTTTCGAGTACTTGCTCATATCATTCAATATCAATCCAACTAACCTAACCTTTTTAGAATTAAATTAGTTTATGGGCATGCTGCACAGTTATCTATGTCTAGGGATTGCACACATACAATTTAAAATAAAACAATTGAATTAAATAGTAAATTGATTTGAATCTATGCTTCAACCATTAAAGAAAAGAAAAGTTTCATCAAGTAATCCCAACCCTATAAGATTTAGCTCATGGGTTGGAAAATAAAATTCAAAACCAAAATAACATCTAACACCATTTTCATCATTCAACTCATGGAAGAACAAAGTAAGAAATATGGAAGACTTCGGGAAGACAGTTTTCGCATTTCCAGTTCACACTCCAATAGTATAGTGCCTTGCGATGGCTGAGAGGGACTGCTTTTGTCTTCTTCTTCTAGTCACTGCCCAACTACTGCCCTCTATTCTTGCCTAAGGATCTCTCCCTCTTGTTTGTCCTTTTTAGGTTTCCTCTTTTGGCTTTTTATAGGATTTTTCCCTAAGGTAAATCCAACAACCCATGTTTATATTCTCTTTTTAAATTCTTTTTTCAACAACCCAAGATTATCTTCTTTTTAAATTCTTTTTTCTAGGATATAAACCAACAGCCCAAGATTATCTTCTCTTATTTTTTAGGCAAATTTTTCTAGTACAAGTACAGTTGAGCTAAAACTGGTATGCGTTGAGTGTTGACTCAATCTTCTTGGAATTGCCACGACATTTGTATTGACAAAATGTTCAACCTTTTGCCCCGCCAAACTTTCACTCTTTTATTTCTTGTTCCTCAACATGCACCTGCCAAACCACCAAACACAACCCTTCCACATGCAATTAAAAGTAACAAATAATAATATTTAAGCACAATCTAAGCTCTTAATGAAATGATGAAAATACGAATGAAATGTCCTAAAATGTAACTAAATGTACTTAAGCACAAGCAATTGGCTAGGTCTAAAGGCATGAAATGTAACCCTTTTCAAGAGTTATCAAACATACATAAACAAAATCATGCTCACAAACTCTCTTTATTGATAAGTCGCTCCCATGCAAACATTATTTCAAAATATTATACTAAATACGGGAAAATGCTAGCATAAGTCATAGTGTGTATTCTTTTCAAGATCATACATAATATTTACCACTCAATCAAAGTTTCCTTATCAATTAGGCAAAACAATGACAAGGTTTAATTAATGGTCATCATATGTTGAACTTAGCAATTCCTCTCTACCAATGTAGTAGGCATAATTATCAAAATCAATAAGTCTTTTATAGGGTTGTAATGGGGCTAGGCTCAAGGTAGGGATAAAAAAATGACTTTTTAGGTTCAGTAATCTTAACCTTAACTTCTTTTTGGATCTTTTTGAGTTACATCCTTCCTACTAATGGGTTTCAACACCCCAAACTCAATTTGAAGCTTTATTCTCAACAAGACTTCTCAATATCTTGAGTATTTATTTTGCTCTTTTTTTCTTTGCCATTTGAACTAATATTTTTCTCTTTTTGTTTTTAAAAACATGGAGAACATATACATCTTTTTGAATTTTTCCTCAATCTTTGCTTACCAAGACAAGTATAGTTAAGATAGGTGCAAAAAAAAATAAAAAAGAAGAAGAAGGATAAAACATGAAAAGATAGTAATATGGCTTATGATGTAGGTGAATAACAATAAAATAAGCTTAAAGGCTTAAACTAAAGTTTCAAGGGTCAAATTCATATGGTAGGCTTGGAAGGCTCAAACGATCCAAAGAAAATTATGCGTAAATCATGTTTAGATTCTTATACCTCCTAGGGTTTCGCCTCAAGAAAGTTACCACTACAACAAAATAAGTTTTTAGCGGCGTTTTTTTGGGCCTTTAAGCGCCTCTAAAACTATTTGCGGCACTTTTACAAACGTTGCAAAAAAGGCCGCTAAAGACAACACCACTAACAGTTATAACAATCCCATTTACACTCATCATATATATAAACAAACATGCGTACACACACATGTGAAAAATAATCCTCAATAATAGTTAATACTGTCCCGTATTCCCATTTACAGTCATCACATATATTAACACATGTATATATATGTATGTGTACATATATATATATGAACAGTCTCCCACATTAACAGTCAAAGCAAATCCCATTTACACTCATCATATATATATGCATATTGATATATGTATATATAATCACAAGATTATAAACATCAATAGTTAACTTCATTGTAATGAGTAGACTAAATTACAAAAAAAAATTTACAGTACCAAACAAAAAAATAACTATAGATTATTCAAGGATTTTGTACTACAAATTCATTATGAAGCCCTATTTTGAATAAACCCTATACATTCATTAAATGATCAATAGCAGAAGTAAAACAAAAGCCCTAAATCAAATTTCCAAATTTCAAGAAACCCAAACATCTCTAAAACCCCGAAAAGAGAGAGAAGCAGAATAATCTAAGATTACCAATCTCAGCAAAACAACAACTAAATGAGAGTACCCAGATCTGTTCGACTCGCAAAAGCTAGCCTTGAGTTGGCATCCCTTAATCTTTCTACTTGCTACAAAAATAAAACACAAGTGTAACCCACATAAAAAATAATAGAAAAAGAATAACTTTCCAAAATATGAATTGAAATGAAAGGAGCTTTAAAAACCTGTGGAACCAAAAAAGAAAGGGAGACGATAGATGGGTTTGATTTGGGGAAAACTTAGGGTTTAGGGAAAATTTTGATTTGGGAAAAAATAAGGGGTTTCGAGTTTGTATTGAAGGATAGAATGAATGAAACAAAAACGATGCCGTTTTGGTAAACATAATGACGTCACTAAATCACAAAAGAAAACGACGTCGTTTTAATTAAAATTTTTGCAGCATTTTTCAAAAAAGCGCACTAATTCTCGATCTTTAGCGGCGTTTTTCAAAAAAGTGCCATTAATTCTCGATCTTTAGCACCAATTCTCGATCTTTAGCAGCGTTTTTCAGAAAGCGCCGCTAGTGCCACTAGAGACGCAACCTAAAACAATGCCATTTAAGTTAAAGTAAAAGGTTTTTGCAGCGTTTTTGTCAATAACGCCACTAATGCCTTTTATAGTAATAAATTTTAATAGTTTAATTATTTCTTAAATTCCTTTTAAACTAAGTTTTTTTTGTTTCAAACATATATCTAATTTGTAAAATTTTATAATTGTGTACAAAATTAGTTTAAAAAAAATGAAACCAAACCCTAAACCCTAAATATTTAAACCCTAAACCCTAAATATATATATATATATTACAAGGTACAAAAGTTATTAAAGAAAAATATTATTGCTTACTTAAACCCTAAAATAAATTGAATTTTTGTCATTTTTATCAATAACCCTAACCATTAAACCCTAATACCTAACCCTTAAAACCATAAACACTAAGATCTTAAACCCTAAACCCTAAACCCCAAACAATAAACTTTAAACTTTAAACCCCAAACCCAAAATAACAAACCTTAAGCCATAAACTTAACATACTAACCACTAGACCCTAAAACATAAAACCCTAAACCCTAAACCAAAAAAAATAAATTTAATCAATAATAAGTATTGCTTCCACAATTTATTATAAACATAAGCTTTTACATTAATATCTATGTATATACACATCAACATCCATATGAATTTTTTTGGGGGTTTAGGGTTTGGGGTTTTATAGATTAATTTTTATGGTTTATGTTTTTAAAATTTAGGGTTTAAGCTTTAGGGTTTAAGGGCTTAGAGAAAGCCATACGGCGTCGATTTTAACAGTTTGGTAACTTAAATGAAAACTTCTAAACAATTTAGTTATCAATTTGTAACTTTTCATAATTAAGTAACTAAAATGAAACTTTCTCATAGCTAAGTGAATGGTGTAGTTTATATTTTTTTATAAAATCAGTTTCAAATATCAAAATAAAATCAAATTCAAAAAAAAAATAATATGAAAATTAAATTGGATCAAATCAAAACGAGTGTCGGCGTTTGGACCAGAAATGCCGCTATTGCTCAGTTTTTAGCAGCGTTTGGACCAAAAACGCTACTATTGCTCAGTTTTTTTGTAGCGTTTGGACCAAAAAAGCCGCTATTGTTCAATTTTTAGTGGCATTTGGACCAGAAACGTCGCTATTGCTCAGTTTTTAGTGGCGTTTGGACCAAAAACGCCGCTATTGCTCTGTTTTAAGCGGCGTTTGGACCAGAAACACCGCTATTGCTCAGTTTTTAGTGGAATTTTCTTGCAAACGCTACTAATGTATAATCTTTGCGGCGTTTTTTGTCCAAATGCCATTAAAAATGCCGCTAAAGCCCTATTTTCCTGTAGTGTACTAAGTCAATTCTAATGACTTAAACCTTCATGCATGTCTATTTCTAAGGAAATTCAATTTTCATGGAAAAAAACTACTTAAAACCTAAGAGCATACAATCATTCCATAACTCAAGATAATATAAAAAAACTTAGAAAAAATTGAAAATCATACTTTCATTTAAGCTAACTTATGAACAAATATTTTTTCTGAACATCATTTTATTTTAGCATGCTTATGTGTAAACATTGAATCATACTTAAGAAAAAATTAAAACTCATGCAAATATTGCCTTACCCCCTTTAAAAAGAAGCAATGTCCTCATTGTAGAAACAAAGTAATGAATGAAAACTGAACACCAAGTAGAGTTGCAAGAAAAGAGAGGTGAGTCATGAAGACTGCTTAAGTACTAATCCTAGACATGTTCATTCACATTACCACACTACTTTGCTTTTTATTAGAGAAGAGGCATTGAGCTTAATTTATTAATGCTTTCAATTTCCTACTTATTGTACGAAAGTAAAATACTAACTAAAAATAAAATGCTTAAAAATAAATACTAAAGAAAAAGAAATAAAATAAATTCCTCCATTTTTTATTAATTTGTGTCATTCCCTTTTTTTTTCCGAGATTGTTGCAGCGCGGGGAAGTGATGCTGCTGCAAAGGGAAGGGGCAACAAGTGTTGGATATTTTTCTCCTCATCACTATTCTGGATCTAGAGCCCAAAACTACAAAAATTTTATTACCTGCACTAAAATAAAATTTTATAGAAATAAACTGATTAAACCTTGGGTCAACTTGACCCTCTTATTGAACATAAAAATAAAAATGAAAATAAACTTAAAATTAGAAACAAAAATTAAAATTCCTTTCAAACTACTTAGAAAATTTTTCTCAAAAAATTACATTAAATTAAGTTCCCAGGAAAGGTTGTAGGGGTTCACAAATGGTCCCACTTAAGCTCCAATATCCTTAGACAAAATTAATTTAATGTACTAATTCAAGAAAATTTTTTAATCATGCAATTTATTCTAATAAGAAAAAAAAACTGAAAAGAAATTAATGACAGAGAGAGTGAAGAGAACTCCCTCAATGTTATTGATGATTGTCACTAACAAAGGTGATGTCAAATGATCATTTATCAAACCAATCGTATCCATCTAGAAAGAAGAGATAATTTTTCCCAACAATCATACTCAATATTTTATAAAAGAATAACAACAGGAAATGGTCTTTCTACTATGCTTTGCTTGCCTTTCGTCATTCATACAAATTTGCCTACCTGTGATGATCCCTAATGGATTTAGCTTATTATTTCTGATACCTTGCTTCTTTGATACATGTTTGACCCATTGAATGTCATAGATGGGATGCATGGTCCTCACTTTTAACCATTGAGGCTCGAGTTTCCGAGGATCAAATACTAGAGATTGAATCAAACTCTTCTGTCCTTTAATAGATCCCTTTTCAGTATTTTTAATAGTCCACTCGATACCTTTCTCGTGCCTTTTCAAAATATTTAAGTCTAACTTTGGTGGCTCTTCTCTTGATGGGTTGGGTTTCTTGTGCTTATGTGATGATAACTCTAATGATTCGAACTGAGCTTTTGAATTGAATCCCTTTGCGTTAGCTTCCAAACATGTTTTATCCTCATCTTGATGTGGAGAGTTAGATGAAATACCTTCCAATGAATCATTGTATTCTAATTTTGTAAGAACTAGTGGATCTTCATTGGAGACAGTATGTAACAACCCGTTTTTAGTGAAATCAGAATAGTAGCTTTGGGACCACAAATATGATGATTAAATTATTATTTTTTTATTTTAATCTCTATGGTATGTTAGTAGGGTCATATAAAAATTTTGTTAAGAAATTCTGACATTTGCACGCTCAATTTCGTGAAAAGGACCAAATCGTAAAAGGTGCAAAAGTAGAATTCTCTTAGTTAAAGGTATTAATAAGCTATGAAATTTTAAAGTAAGGGGATTTAAATTGTAATTAGACCATTATTATTATTAGTGGACAAATATGGGCATGAAATTGATGTTTTGATTAGTTAATTAAAAAGGTTATTAAAGTAATTTGATAAATAATTGAAAATGTAAAATAATTAAAAGATGAATAGGTTGTTATCTTTCTTATTTCTTTCATCCATGTCTGAATACACCATAAGTTCTGCTAGTTAATCCATGGCATGTAAGTGTTATTTTGTCCTGTTTTAATTATTGTTATGTTTTCGGGATCGTTGTAGTTTAATCTAGCTAGTCTAGGGACTAATTTGTAAAATTATTAATGATATATGGTTTTTCATGAACATTTTTTCATGATTCTTGAAGTTTAATGAAAGATTATGAGTCTTTGTTGTTAACTAAACAAGTTTTGTAAAGGGATTTTTAATGAAATTGTCATTTAGGGACTTATTTATAAAAGTAGTAAAATTCCATTGTAAAATTGTGAAATGCTGATTTTCATGAGGTTGAATAGGTCCCTAGTGAATTCAAATAGCATGAGGTGTGGATTAAATTGCTTAAATTTCAATTTACGAACTTAAAGACTAAATTGTAAAGAAGTTAAATTATTAGGGGAAAAAGTGTTAATTTTGCAAAAGTATGAATTTTGGACTAAATTGGATAGTATGAGTATTAAATGGATTGAATTTTCTTATTTAGATCAAGATAAACCTCATACGAATCTAAATCAAGGAAAAGTTAAAGCCTTAGATTAGTTGATTTAGTTTTTTTGTCTTTGTCATTAAGGTAAGTTCTTATAATTAATTAACATTTTAATGTTACATTGAATTATATACTCATGTATTAGTTTCTATGAAATCAAATGTGGAAATAAAATGATGTTATGATGATTATCGAGCCCCATTTGAACCTTAGGAATATGTAGATACAAATGACATGTCATTAGGGTTACCATGTTTTGGGTGCTGGTCCTGAATCTCCTACCGATGGCTGAGGTCCGACATTTGTCATGGATACTCAACAACTTGTGTGAGTAGCATCACGTGGTTTACATTCCAATCGTCAGCTTGTGTGAGCAAACCCATGTTACAGCTCGAGTAGCAACGATGTAAAGGGAAAGAATGTTAGTTGATGAGTTTGGCATGCATATGTCGCTTTGTTTGATGTAGTCTTGGTACTTTTGGTGCCTTGTTGATGTGTGTGAATATGGTTAAGTTATGGTGCATGCTTAAGTGACCAAATGGTATGTTTGTGTGTAAGTGCTAATGATCATAACTATGGTATGTTATGAAATGTTATTTGAGTAAATGTTTATGATTGAGAAATGGTCAAATATGCATATGTATAGATAAGTTTGTATGCTTGCTTTTGAGGTGCCTTACGTGGGTATTGGTTGAATGGATTTGGTCATTTGAATTTGTCATTTTATGCATGTTTTAGTATGTTTGTTATGCCTTGGTCATGGGTACAAATAACTTGTAGGTACATGCTTGCAATGATGGTGGAAATGACTTGATGTTGACCAATTTTATGTCTACACGGCCTAAGACACGGGTGTGTGTCTTAGCTGTGTGTAAGACACGGTCATGCGACACGACCGTATGTCCCCTATAGGTTTCAAGGCTTACAAGTCAGACAGTTACACAGCCTAGCACACGGGCGTGTGGCTTGGCCATGTGACCCAATTTCGAATGTTACACGGGCACAGACATGGGCTGGGACATAGCCATGTATCTGTATTCTGATTATTACATTATTTGAGACACGGATGTATGTCTCAGCCGTGTGAGTCACATGGTCTGGCCACAAGACCACGTGCCATATAGTTCAAAAATTCAAACTTTTTCCTAAACTTTCTTAATGATTTCAATTTAGTCATGAATTGTTTCTAAAGTGTTTTTAAGGCCTCGAGGGCTTGATTAAAGGATGTTATGCATGTTTATGAATGATTTATGATATGTTTATGTTGGGATTTGATATGTATGTTTTAAAGTTTCATTTTTATAGTAATGCTCTGTAACCGAACTATAACACCCCTTACCCGTATTCAACACCGAAATAGGGTTACGAAGCATTACCAGACTTACGAAACAATTAAGCAACGATTTAGCATACATAACATCATTTCATACATTCATCATTCAAACTCAATCAATTTGTCCCTAATATGAGCCTACGAGGCCCTAAACATGCATTGGGACTGGTTCGGGACTAAACTAATAACTTTTAAAACATTTGGAACACATAGAAAATTTCTCTCAAAATAGGGGACATACGCACGTGTGGCCAGGCCGTGTGGACATTTGAAATGAGAGCACATGGCCGTGTCCCAGCTCATGTCCTACCCGTGTAACTCTCTGACTTGGGTCGCACAGCCAACACAAATGTCCGTGTGCCCTAAAAATGGCCATATATGCCCGTGTGTCAGGCCGTGTGCTAGGCCATGCCAATCCTGTAGGGTATATTGACTTATGCCACACAGCCAAGTGAAATGCCCGTGTGTGAGGCCGTGTGGAGCACACTGACTTGATTTTAATTTCAACACCAGGGGACATACAACCCTGTAACATGACAGTGGCTCACACACGGTTGAAACACACGCTCGTATGGACAAAAATAGGTTATTTGCAAAGCTATTTTGCCACCCTATTTTTACATACCTGTACAAGCATAATTTGTAACATTATATAACTCAATAGGCAGCCAGTCCACAACATCTCATACGCATATTATACCAATTCTATCATGCTTTATCAACCTACTTCAATAACATAATTCATACACTTCATAAATTTAATATTCAAACCATATGACAACCGAACATGGTATTCCAATACCTAAATTATAATCAGGCATTTTCCATTCATATACCTATCACATATCAAGACAACATTTGCAGATTTCCATTCCATCTTCTACTTGCCAAAACATACCATATTTGAATACATATACACAACCAAAACATTATACCAAGTTAAGCCAAATCACATGGCTTTATCATATAGCACAACATGTACTAAAATCACAATCTTAAGTGACCATAACTATCATCTTTATAACTAGCCTATACATTCCATATTTACATATATCCATAAGTACAAAGGTACCAATCAGGAACTGGATAGTGTGATGCATATCTCCGACAAACACGAAAAAGAAACAGAGTAAGGTTTATAGATTAGTAAGCCCGTATAATTCAGAATTTAACTAACAATTTATACATAATCTGTAACACCCCGTACCCGAGACCGTTGCCGGGGTCGGACATGAGGGGTTAACAGACTTAATTCACTTATTTTCACAGTCCATTTTAAAAATTTCCAGACTAGCTGGCTAACTGCGTCACTGTCACCTTAAAAATCATATCTTGAGTTCCAAAACTCGAAAATCAGTTTCGTAAATTTTCCCTAAAACTAGACTCATATATCCATCTACAAATTTTTTTTCTAGAATTTTTGGTCGGGCCAATTAGTACAGTTTATTAGTTAAAGTCTCCCCTGTTTCAGGGTTTCGACTGCTCTAACCTTCATGCATTACGACTTATATATCTCCCTGTACAGGCTTTAATACTTATTCCGTTTGTTTCTAAAGAAACTAGACTCGAAAAGGAATCTATACATATTTGGCATGACTTCTAACTATCTCTGGTTAATTTATAATGAATTTCCTAAGTCCGAACAGGGAATCCAGAAACTGCTCTGGCCCTATTTCACTAAAACTTTAAAATCTCATAAAATACTGTTCATATGATCATTTCATTACTTCCCTATGAAAATAGATTCATCAAGGTTAAATTACATAATTTATTCACTATTTAATTCCATTCTTACTATTTTTAGTGATTTTTCAAATCCACACCACTGCTGCTGTCAGCATCTGTTTTTAAGGTAAACCTTACCTATTTCATGGTTTTCCATGAATCAACTAGAGTTTGTCATACATAGCATCAAAATAATCATAATTAACCATTCCCAATGGCTAATCGTTACCAAACATTTCCATACCTCTCAATGAACAACATACAAGACGATTATAATGCTATGCTCAAAGTGTATATAAGCCATTTTCGCATGGCTATCCAAATTTATACAGAACCAAAGGGCACATGACCAACAACAAAAGGGTAGTCCTATACATGCCATTTTCAGAGTTCAACCAAAAATGTACCAAAAGGGCTTTGATAGTGTGGACGACTTCAACTTCAACAATCCCGAGTCTAATAGCTGACGAACCAAAATCTATAAAACAGAGAATCAAAGAAACGGAGTAAGCATTTAATGCTTAGTAAGTTTTGAGCCATGAAATTAGACACAACTAAAGTATAGCATTCATATGGCTAAACGGATAATTTCTTATGCACAAATTCTCAATATCATACTTACTTCACATTACCAACCCTTATATTCATACACAAAAGATCAACTTAGCCAAAGGTCGGAAGCTCATTAATTGACTGAGCGATTAATATTTCAAGGGAATTTACTACTCCGATGCATATACGAAACGTACCTCATCGTTGGGATTTACGAGCGTATCAATTTAAATTATTACAGCAAGATCACTCATTCCCAAACCAAGTACCTTTGGAGTTTAGCCGGATATAGCTACTAGCTCAAATGCCTTCGGGACTTAGCCCGGTTATAGTAACTCGCACAAATGCCTTCGGGACTTAGCCCGGATATAGTAACTCGCACAAATGCCTTCGGGACTTAGCCCGGATATAGTAACTCGCACAAATGCCTTTGGGACTTAGCCCGAATATAGTAACTCGCACAAATGCCTTCGGGCTTAGCCCGGAATTAGTCACTAGCACAAATGCCTTCGGGACTTAGCCCGGGTATCAATCCGAATATCCATGCACATATCAATAAATCATGACACATCAATATTTCATTTTCATAACTAGAGTTCAAACACAATTCAATTATTAAGCATTACATTTTCGGCTCAATAGCCACATACGAACAACATGATTCGGCTTGCTTCATGACATGATTTCTATGCACATACGGCTACCCATCATACGTATAGACTAATTAACTCACATATGATTCAAGTAGAATCATTATATCATCGTATATTGTTATAATTATACGTCATGACTTAATCAAATTGTAAACTAAGTTTCACTACTCAAAAACTTACCTCGGATGTTGTCGAACGATTTCGATGGCTATTCGATCACTTTTTCCTTCCCTTTATCCGATTTAGTTCCCCTTTGCTCTTGAGCTTAATATTAACAAATAAATTGATTTAATCATTTTGAACATCAAAGAGGAATTTAAGGTACTTAGCCCTTATATATTAGGCATTAGAGTCATATATGTATGAAATCACGAATCAAATTCAACATATTAGCCAATATTCTCCTTAGCCGAATTTTCTAAGTCAAGATAAAGCCATCAATATGCTTACCTATGGCCGAACATACACATCAACCTATGTACTCATTCATGTGGCCGAATATGCAGGTCTATGTTGAGGCCGATTGTATACTTAATACATTCTACAAATATGGTCACTTGTATTGACTAAATACCATTTTGTTTCAAGTTCAAAACTCGGCTAATACACATATGTACACTAGAAATCAAATACTAACATTTGCACTTCACCTTAATAGCTAGCTTAGCAAACCTTGATTTAACACATAATTGTTCATAACACAATTTAAGCATACTCTCCATTCCATCAATTCCAAAACACATACATTACTCAATAATGTTCAAACTTATATTTGGCCTTAGCACACAACTTGCTAGCCGATTCTTCTCCATCTAGCAACTAATGCACATATGTGCTCATTTGTTGGACTCTACTTCATCTAACAACAACCATATTTCACTTCTACCTCCTACCATGGCCGAATGCTCAAGATACCTCAATATCGAAACTTTTAACTTGGGTTGCTTAAAGAACTTGGTGATGAGTTAAAATTTATCTAACACCTCAAGCATCATAACACATCCATATAGCCAACATGCTAATAGTATTAAGGCTTCAACTAAAACTTTTGAAGCCTCTTAGTCGAATACTAACTCTCTAATAACCCGAAATCCCTCCATGAGATAGTTAGAATTTAGACTAATCATCCAAGGGATGTATGAACTTTCAAAGCAACATTAAACATACCTTAATCTAGTGAACCACCATAGCCGATTTTCTCCAAGCTCTTTCCCTTCCTTTCTTTCTTCTATTCGGCCAACTTGAACAACATGAGAGTTTTTTTTTCTTTTTTTTCTTCAAGTCACGGCAATGGGGGGGGTTAAGGGGGAGACAACTTTGGTTTCATCACCCCTCCCTTTTCATTACTTAATTACTAACCCCTTTATTTTATTCTTTCTAACATAACACACTAACACAACATGTTCACAACATGTTTCACCCCATAGCATGGCCGGCCACTAGCTCAAAATTTGGGTAATTTGACATGCAAACCCATCATTTTCATAACATTCATTAATAGGCCACTTTACATTTGCCTAGCACATTTCTAAATTTTCTCACATAAGTCCTATTTAATAAAATTCACTTACAATTAACAAAATTCAAACATGAAATTTTCACACATGCATATATGCATATAATAAGCATCAACTATGACGGTTAATTATTTTTTTATGACTCGGTTTAGTGGTCCCGAAACTACTTTCCGACTAGGGTCAATTTAGGGCTGTCACATAATCAAACAATTAAACAAAGTATATCGAATTCAATTGCCAAATTCCTATACACAAACATTCATCAATATGTTAGTCTCAGAAGTACATATAATCAACCTTTATCTCCATTTCATACATCAATGTATTAATTCATACCAAATTCATGTAACATGTATAACATATGCAACAATTCATCCTCATTCATATAACCGATAAGCCATTTATCTAACCAGTAATTCATTCGTATAACCATTAGCAAAATTATGCCCGTTGAACCTATTAGAATATTAGTAGATACTCGGGTGATACACACTAAGTGTATTAATCGGTAATCCGTCAATTTATCATCGTATTTGCTCTTTTTGACCTATGATTGGTAAGCTCCTCTTGAGCTGATTGTAACGCCCCAATTTTTGAGTTTTCTGTGTTTCTGTGTTTTTTAAAATTTGTGTGTATTCTGGTTGGTTAATATATATATTTTAGTAGGTTAGTGGCCTTTGGAAGGCCCAAACTTAAGTTAAATCCGTGGTAGACTTCGGAATTTTAATTTTATGACCAGGTGATGCAATTGGCGTTTGGGCTTTTAATAGTAAAGAGGTAAAAGATGACCGAAAAAGGAGTGTGGTGTAGTGGCAAGGTGGCGCCACTTAGGGGACAAGGAAGTGACGCCATAGAGGAAGCAAGGGGTCCAAGGTTCAAGTCTTGGCTCTTGCAATATATTTTGGTTTTTCTTTTCAATAAATTTAGAAGTAAGTAGGTGCGCTTTAAAGTTTAATGTGTTGGATTTATGACACAAATGAGTTGATGGCCTAGTGGTGGTGGCGTGAGTTGGCATGTGAGAGGACTTTGGTTTGAATCCCTTGGCACGCAAAGTTTGATTATTTTGCTATGTTGGGACGACAAGAGTTGGTGTTGGTTTTAAACTCTGGTGATGGAGGGATCCCACATCGGGAAGCTAACATAAGAGTAGATGGAGAGTTGGCTTTAAATAGAGCAAACCATGAGGAGAGTAGGCATACCCTTCTTGGTTGATCCCTTTCGCTTTGTGACGTGTTCGTTTGGGTTGGGCGTCAGCTAAGAGTGTTTGGAGCACGGATTAAATTGCAGTCTCCTAACAAGTGTGTATTTCTCATTACTCTAGCAGTAGGATGGCTATTTTAGGCCGCGATGGGCTGAAATGGGCCATGTGGTCCGAATGGGTCCGTAGGCCCAAGTGGATAAGTTGTAGAATTACCAAAATACCCCTGTAAGGTAGAATTACCGAAATACCCCTGTAAGGTAGAATTACCGAAATACCCCTGTAGGGTAGAATTATTGAAATACCCCTGTAGGATAGAATTACCGAAATACCCTAAGGTAGAAATACCGAAATTCCCCTGTAGGGTAGAATTACCGAGATACCCTTGTGGGGTAAAATTACCATTTTTCCCCTAGGGTGTTAAATGACTATTTTGCCCCTCGTGCGTAAATGACTAACTTGTGTGATGATTGGGTTAGTTGACGTGGATTTATGTTAGTTGTCGTTAATTCGTATGTCTAAATGTGTTAGTGATCGATTGTAGGATTATCGCGTGGAAGATATCGTCATCAATCGTCATCAACCAGGTGTGTAAACGACACCCTCCCTTAGACTGAATCGGTAAAAGCTGAAATACCAAAACGTTGGTATTTTGTAAAATCACGAGCGTGCGAGCACTCGTGAGACAGTTGTTAATGAATATGGTGCATTTGGATGATTAGAGTGCAGAGTGTGCATTTTCGTGCACAACGGTATTTTTAGGCTTAATGGGCCGAAAACGGGCCAATGGGCCAACGGACCCACTTTGGTAAAAAGACAAGGTAAGTACTTCTGATTACTTGGTAAGCGTTAGAATGAGCATGAAACCTTAGCAATAGGTAATAATTACTGAAATACCCTTATGCATGCAAAATTATGATTTTACCCCTAGGGTTATTTTTTTTTCTGAAAAGCATGATGTTCTGCTTTTGTATACATATTCCATGACATATTATTTCTGTTGCATGGTACGTGGGTTTATATTGATGGAGGAAGTGTTCTGGCAACCTCGCTGCAATCTGGTGGCCTCGCCACATATATCTGTTCTGGTGACTTCGTCATAATATCTGGCAGCCTCGCTGCAATCTGGTGGCTTCGCCACATATATATATCTGTTCTGGTGGCCTAGCCACAATATCTGTATCTGGTGACTTCATCACAATATCTGGCAGCTTTGCTACAATTTCTGTGGTGTGTAGCGGTTGGGTGGGTCGAGTAGTCTCCCCACATGGTGTAAGGCTGGTACAAGGGTGTTCTGGATGGATCTGGGTTGGGATTTCTGCATTCATGATATATTTGTTCTGTATCTGCTATGGGCCTATGGGTTTCATTTTGATATCTGTACTGGGCCAAGGCCCAGATAAGTCTGACTCTGAGCTTTGATCTATTTTGGGCTATGGTTGGGTTATGTTACACACTGAGTTTACCGAACTCACCCTTTATTTTCATCTCTGCAGGAAATGCCCAACCATAGTGGGCTTGGACCCGTGAGGGATTCGGAGTGGCCACATCATTTGCAAAGTTGGTTTTTCTAAGTTAGTTTATTTTTATTATTTTTATATTCTGATTTAATTTTGGGTTTTAAGTTGTAATGAGGCTGCTATTTAAATTTCTTTTTCCGCTATGGTTTTATTTTCTGATTATATTTATACTATGTCGAAACTGCTAGTGTTAGGCTGCGCGGGTTTTCAAAATTAATAAACGTTTCCAAGACTCAACAAGCACAACAAATGGATAGCCTAAAGATTGATAAACCGACTTTTCATTCAACCACTATTTTTACAAAGACCACCCCAATCACTTAAACCAACAAATGCATACTAAGTCGTAAGTCCATGTGACACGTCAGATCTGGCCATAACGTCTGGGCCGAGTTTGGGGTGTTACACTGATGGAAAATAAGCTCTATTAAGCTGAAACTGTAAGCTCTGACTAGCTGATATATCGGTAAGCGTATATGAGTTGTGGTGAGTCCATAACACATACAGGATCTCGACCTAAACAGTAACCCTAGTGATATGTCACTCGTATCCTACGAATTCCTACTGTTCAAATGGGGCTCGTAACCATCAGACTATATCAATAAGGCATTCAAATTTTAAGTAGATCATTTATTCAATTACATACATTCATTTCAAATAATTACAAGTATTTAAAAGTTCAATTCTAATTATACGAACTTACCTCGTATCGCTCGGATAGAAATTATTGACTATTCGTCTACTTTTTCTTTTCCCCGATCTAATCCCGATCTCGGCTTATCTTGATCTATATATTATCAAATTTAACACATCCAATATTCAGTCTATTCAATTTAACCTTTAATTCATATTATGGAAAATTTACACATTTGCCCTTAAAATTTCACACTTTTACAATTTAGTCCCTATCACATAAAATTGCATATTCGTGCAATTAATCACAAACCCATGCTTAGTCGAATTTTAATGAAGTCCCTAGCAGCCCATATCTTTGATTTATTCACACTTTTACTCACTTAATTTTACATTTTCACAAATTAATCCCTTTTTAACATTTTTGTCAAAAAATCACTTTACAAAACTAGTTTATCTATCAATAAACCTTCATAATCTATCATCAACATCAAATTACTAAAAAATATAAAAATCATTAAAAATGGATCAAAATACATACTTAATTGCTTGAATTTTGCTTAGCCGAATGAAGAACCCTATTTTCTTCTTGTTCTTCTTTTATTTTCGGTTATAATATGATAATGAGAAGCTTTAATTAGCTTTGATTTATTTATTTTATGTTTAATAATCAAATTACATAATTAACCTTTAATAATAAACCATTTAATACACCTAAAATGTGTCCATATAAGTCCACTAATGTTTCAAATAGTTTAATTACCTATTAAGGCCACCATATTTCAAAACCAAAGCCATTTGACACCTTTAACTAATAAAACACTAATTTGCATTTTATACGTTTAAGTTCTTTTTACCGAATTAAGAATTCAAATGATAAAATTATTTCACGAAATTTTCACACCAACATAATATCATACTGTAGACATTGAAATAATAATAAAATAAATATTTTGACCTCGAATTTGTGGTCCCAAAACTACTATTTCAATTTGACTAAAAATGGGCCGTTCCACCTATTCCGGTAACGGATATGTGTTAGGGGTGTTACACAACAGAACAATCTTCAACCTCATCAGGAGATTTTACGGCCTTAAGTATATTAAAAGTCACCTGTTCATCTTGAACTCGCATGATGAGTTCACCTTTCTGAACATGGATTATCATCTTGCTGGTTGCTAAGAAAGGCCTTTCTAAGATGATTGGTACTCCTTTATCTGCTTCAATGTAACACCCCTTGCCTGTATCCATCACCGGATTAGGGCTACAGAGCATTATCGAAGCATAATGCCATACAATGAACAATTTAATTCATAAATAAATCACAAGGTAAAACATAACAATATCAAACCAAGAACATACATACGGTCCCTTATACGAGACCTCAAGGCCCAAAACAGACATTGGAAACTATTCGGGAATAAATCGAAAACATATGAAATTTTTCAAAAAAAGTCAAAAATTTTCAAACTCTAGAAGTCACACTGCCAAAAGACACGCCCGTGTCTTAGGCCGTGTGGGAATTCAAAATAAGGACACACGGTCGTATCTCAGCCCGTGTCCGCACCTGTGTAACTCTCTGACTTGGGCTACATGGCCAAGCCACATGCCAGTGTGCTAGGCCGTGTACCTTTCGAAATAATCCCACACGCCCGTGTGCCAGGCCGTGTTCTAGGCTGTGTAATAGTCTAACTTGCAATCCTTTGAAAGCTACAGGGGACACACAACCGTGTCACCTAGCCATGTGTCACACATGGCTGAGACACATGCCCGTGTCTCTGCCTGTGTGGACAAAAATAGGCCATTTCCAAGCCATTTTTTTCACCCAAACTCACAATTCATGCTCAGGCCATTATCACCTAAATTCAAGCATTCAAAACTCACTTTATATATGCATATTAAAGCATTCACATCTTAGGAACTATCCATTCAACCAATATGCCAAAATGGCACCTTAATTTCATTATTCAAACTTATTCAAACACCTAACCAATTCATTCACAAATTAAACTACCAATTAAAAAAATTCACTAACACATTTTTCATAATGATATTATACCAAAAGTTCATAAACAACCAATGCAAAAATGACCATTTCTCACTTAACATTATCCATACCAATTTGGCCAAAGATGCTTACTTCCAAAATACCAAAAATGAACCATTTTCAACATTATGCCACATTCATTCCATATCAACCATTAATTGCTACTGAATCATTCCCATCAACATTTCCTTACCATTATCTTAACCAACACAACATCAATTTAACAACCACACAAAGTACCATATAATCTTAATAACATACCAACTAATTTATCAACCAAAATCACATATATACAAACCATACATAATGGCTAAATTCATTAAACAAGACACCTATACATGCCATTATAACCATGATTCAAAATATTCAAAATATACCGATATAACCGGTGGATAGTGTGATGGATCTTCAACAAGCTTCCAAACCATACGAACCTCTGATTAACTAGAATCATAAGAGAAAATTGCACAAGTAAGCATAAATTGCTTAGTAAGTTCGTAAATCATTAACATTACTTACCATTTCATTGTAAAGGTTTAAAAGAAAATAGTGAACATATACAACATTGCTTGGCACAGGCCTAAGCACCAACAAAAATTCTCAAGTATAATTAGCGTATAAATTAACCAAACTCATTATACAACAAAGGGCTTCATTAAGCTTTCCATGTAAACATTCGTTCTATTGTAAACATACTAAAAATCTTTAACCAATATCTTATCATACCTTTCCCAGGCTTTCATGATATTATAAGTCAATGCTTATATCGATCCTTCACTTTTTGTATACCCGTTGAACCACTAGAATAATATTAGATACACGGGAATCTCGTACACTAAGTGCCCACATGTGGTCGAAACCACTACTAACTCATATCTCATATCAATTCTCTCTTTCAAGCCATAAATGTCTCTGCTCACACAAGCTGTCAGTCAAGACAGAGCTACACGGTGTTGCTCATACAAGTTGTCAAGTAACCGCAACACAATCCAGAAACTCAGCCACCGGTAGGACGTACGAGACCAACACCCAAAACATGGCAACCCCTAATGACATTTCATTTGTATCTTATATATTCCTAAGGTTCAAACGGGATTCAAAAGTCGTCGAAACTTCATTGGATATTTCTGTAGAGTCATAATATCAAGAATATAACATAACAAAAACATTTAAATCAAACAGAATTTCATGCTAATTAAATATACAAACTTACCTGATAAACCATAATTTATACATACTATTATCCTATGCTTAACACATTTTTTGGATGAATTATCCTTAGATTTGGTGAATTCGATGCTCCTAATCCTTTAATTTCAAATTTTATACTTAGGAGAGCATAGGAAGGCAAAAAGAGTGAGAAACAGGCCAAAAAACAGAGAAAATGGATCCACATAGGAAATCAACACGGCCTGGACTTCCTCACACGGGTAAGCCACACGACCGTGTCCATTTGGTAGGATCGAAGTACGACTTACACGGGGAGACTACACGCCCGTGTCTATTTAACAGCCTTGACCACGGTCTGAAGCAATTGCACATGGGGGTGTTACACAAGCATGTCCCTGTCGAGCTCAAGTTTAGTCCTATTCGGAAAAGGGCACTCTTGAGGGATTTTAGGCATTCTAAAGCCTATTTAAACACCTGAGGAGGCACTTAGAACGGGGAACAGAGTAGGAGGCAAGGAATTACTCAAGGGAAGCCGATTGATCCATCTCAGAAGCCGGATTCATCGTCAAGACTGAAGATCTCCCTTCAATTTCCTTCAGGAGTTTTGGGTTTTCTTTATGTTTTGTTATCTTTGAGATGTTTTCTTTCATAATTATGAACTAAAACCCCTAAATACCTAAGGGGAATGAAACCTAAGATGGATCTTGTTATTATTATCTGAATTGTATGATAAATATTTGACTTGTTCTTAATTATTTGTTCTTAATTCTTGTTTTAATATTCCAGGATATTGATTCAAGTTAATGCGCTTATTCAGAGGAGCAAAAGTCTCTGTCTAAGAGTAAATTTGTTATAATTAAGTGGAGTTGATTGCACGCCTAGAGATAGGGTGACAAGATTTTACCGAATTAGGGTGAAACCTAATAAGAGAGTCCATAGGTCGAGTTAATGCAACACTAGGGTGTTAATTAGAAAGAGATTTCAATTAATTAACCTGGGGTTAGACGTTATTAGTCTCGAGGGAGATAATAATATAACTTAGGGATTTCTATGGATCAAGTCAAATGAATAAATCGTCTGATTCAGAGTCAAATAACAAGTGAAGTCTAGGTGAATTTTTCCTTGGGTATTGTCTTAATCAATCGAATTTTCTAAAAGTATTTTCCCCAATTTTCTTTCTCTGCACCCTTAGTTTAGTTAATTAGTTTAGATAAACAAATCCCTTAATTTTTAGGCTAGATAATAAAAAGAAAGTAATTACTAGTACTCTTGGTTCCTTTGGGTTCGACAATCCGGTCTTGCTAAAGCTACACTACTGTTCAATAGGTACACTTGCCTTCATCGTGATAATAGTTGGCTTCAAGACGATCATTTATAAATTATTTAAAACTTATCGCAAATATCACGAATCATTACCTCAAACACGTACGGAGAAAAACGATCAATTAATCCAATACTTTTGCTTTTCCCTGATCTAAATCCGCATGTTGATTTTTTTGATCTATCTAATCAAATTTAACTCACTTAAAATTCATTCTATTGAATTTAATCCAAAAATCATGTTTTGGAAAAATTACACTTTTTCCCCTTAAATTTTAAATTCAATACAATTTAGTCCCTAACTCATAAAAATGCAAATTCTTGCAATTTAATCCATACCCATGCTAGCTGAATATTAACTTAGTCCATACCAATCCCTACGTTTCCTTTATTTCACAATTTAACCATGAATAATTTTTTATTTTTCAATTTAATCCCTAAGTGACAAATTTATCAAAATTTCCTTTGCAAAAGTAGCTCAACTATAACCAAACTTTCATTTTCATCCATCAAGCATAAAAAACAACTAAAAAAATGCATGGTAAAACCCTATACTTTTAATAGTTTTGCAAATTAGTCCCTAGGATAGATAGATTAAGCTACAACGACTCCAAAAACATAAAAATCATTAAAAACCGAACAAAAATGCACTTACATGCACTAGGGAATATTGGCCGAATGCTTGGTGTTCTCTAATGGCTTCTTTATTGCTATATTGGGTTGGAGAATGAAGAAGAAAAGATGATACTTTTCTTTTTCTTACTTTAATTTTAGTTTATTTTAGTAATTACCAATTTACTCTTACTTATACATTAAAACATACAAAAATAATGTCCATCATTGTCCACCATTAATATTAATGGTCTAATTACCACTTAAGGCTACTCACATTCAAATTCCATATTAAATTGACACCTTCTCTAATAGAATACAAGTTTTACACTTTATGCAATTTAATCCTTTTTATCAAATTAAACATGCAAACAATAAAATTTCTTCACGAAACTTTTATACGACACTACTAACATGCTGTAGACATTAAAATAATAATAAAATAATTTTTTTGACGACAAATTTGTGGTCCTGAAACAACTGTTCTGATTTCACTGAAAACGGGCTGTTACATTCAAAATATAAGATAATAAAGTAAATAGTAAATATGATTTGATCAGCATGTACCAAGACATCCTTGATCTTTTCTTCTGGGTATGCCAAAGAACAATTCGCCAGTTGGAGTGTAATTATAGCTGGTCTGGCCTTACCAATACTTAATCATCTAAACATAAATGTAGGCATGAAACTGATACTCGATCCCAATTCGCACAAAGCCTTACCACAATAGGATTCTCCAATATTGCAAGGTATGGTGAAACTATTGGGAAATGTGCCTATATTGTAGTAAACATGTAACTGTTTTCTATTTATTTGAACAATGAATAAATAAATAAAGTTAATTTCACATTTCACTACTATGTCTTTTGTATTTATTTCTTTTATATTTTGCATGCATATTAAAATTGTGACAAACAAATATTAGCTCATTGATTGTCTAAAGTTCAAACTGAAGATAATTGACATTGTAAAAAAAAAATTTACATTGCAAGAAAGATGACTTACTTCAGTAGATAATCTAAATGAGTTTGTAATCCCATAAAAGAATCAAAGTGAGCATTTAATTCAAATACTGAGAAGGATTATTATGTCGTATACAATTCCAATTGGGGAGATGGCTAATCTTGGCTATCGGAGTAGTTAACTCTAGGAATAGAGAAATAGATGCACTCATTGGTAGAATGATACATTGGACTGGACCCAAGATGAATTAATCCTGAATCAGTTTGTGAATTAATTCACTTGTGACGTTCATGGTGTTATTTAACTAAATCCTGAGTTAGTCACTGACCATGTGTATGCAACTCATGTGCTTTGATATAAGTGGAGGCTTATACTTTAAAGACGATCGAGCCCATAGCCAGTATGTTGGGTACATGACTTGTATATGGCATGGATTTATTAGCAACATTTTATAGCTCAATTAAAGAGTTAATGATATCCTTTCATTGGCATTGTGTGGATTGATAAATATGGAATGTGGTCACGAGTTGCTTATTCTCGAACGATCAATTTATCATAGTCATTTGTTGACATTGATCATATTAATCATTAAGAAGACACAATGGTGGCAATGAGATAAAATAAGATTGTATTGAGTGAACAGATTTGACTCAAAGGAATCAAGGATATCATATGAGGGTAACACACACATGACGAGGTCATTAGAGAAATCAGTTGGGTGAATTGCTTTTGTAAAGTGTATACAATAAGGAGGTTTCAATTATGGTAATTCTTTTGGACTGACTCCATGATTAAGTAATTGCAAATTAAGAACGATGCTTCTTGACATAATTGCAATCACTAGATCCTAAATGTATATGCCCGATTGGTCCCACCGCTAGCTCAACAAAAGCTCGATCAAACTCAATTTGAATCAGAAGAAAATTGTACAACTTTGAGAATAATTTAATTGTGTCAATTTATTCGATGTAGAATTAAATTATGTGGTCGTGAGAATTATTCAAATAGAGAATTTGATTAAATAATTTTCTTGAAAAATTAATTTGAAAAATCTAAGTGATTTTTGGAAAAAATATTTTTGATAAGTAAAATTAAATTAATCAAATCAATTAAACTAATATGATATTTTTGGAAGTTAATTTTCAAGACAGACAATTGGCCCAATGGGTAATTGAATTTGAAAATTAGACCTAATATCGTGAATTGGGCCTAGGAGCCCAAAATAAAGACCAAGACCAAAAAACTGGTTGAACTGGGCCCGGTATGTAAAATCGGGCCGATGGTCCAACCAGTGGCTAGATCGGACCGATCGGGTCGTCTTTGACCTATATCGAACCAATAGCAGCCGAACCAACTCAGGATGCCATAAGGGTGTTGCACCTGCATCACCAGACACGGCGGTGCCGGCGGTTTTGACGGCGACATCCCGGTGGTTGACGGCGGTTGGTCATCGGTAGTTGAGCAATGGAAGAGTTACATTCCTACTGGGACTCTTCCAGAGTATTTAATTTCAGATTAATTATTCCAAAAATAATATTATTTTAATAGTTTAATAGTAAATTTAATTTAATACTTATCTTAATTGTATTTTATTAATTTAATACTAAAGTGATTATCTTAATATTAAATTTAATTTAATCTTTATCTTGATAAACATTCTATTATTTTAATAAGATTTACTATTAAATTTAATCTAATATTTAAAATAATATTATTTTAATAGTTTAATAGTAAATTTAATTTAATACTTATCTTAATTGTATTTTATTAATTTAATACTAAAGTGATTATCTTAATATTAAATTTAATTTAATGTTTATCTTGATAAACATTCTATTATTTTAATAAGATTTACTATTAAATTTAATATTAAAGTGATTAAGTTTAATCATAGTTAAACTCTCTAAACTCTCCCTATATAAAGGGAGCCTTGGGTCATTATTTGACACACAATTGGATTCAAGAGAAAGTTGTAGAGAGAAAATTCTCTGAAGAGATTATTCTAGAAAATTTCTAAAGATATTTTTCTGATTTACGACTTGACCTAAAAGTTTTAAAAAATTGCAAAATTACCCTACTGGTAATTTTTGTGAAAAATTTTCTGATTCGAAGCGAGGCCACACTCGGTAGACGTGAGCTTAAGGGTAGCAGAGAAGATAACTTAGTCGAAGTGCTCATCCTAAACGAATCGAAAATGTACAATTTTGATTAAGTGTTTATTACTTTAAATATCACAACCAAGATTTTGTTGTGGAAAAAAAATTAAAATTCTGGTGTTTCTTATAAATTTATTTTCCCCTACGTTTTCCGAACCCATTTTCCCAACAGAAACTTCCTAAATCCTTCAACTTAGGAGACAACTTGTTCTGGAAAAATAGGCTACATTCTGTAGTCAAGGCTACAATTTCTAATTCCCTAAGCTTTCTTTTCTTAGACAGAAATTCCTTCATAGCTTTTGCATAGTTTGACATTTTCTCCAAAGCTTCCACTAACAGAATGTTGATATGTAGTTGTTTCAATACATCTAACATTCTCTTAAATTAAGTATCATGTTGTTTCTTATGTTGCTGGAGTCTTTGAGGGTATGGAGGTTGTGGAAATTTGGCTTGGACTAGACAGCTCTTCCGAGGTAATATATCTGTATGTAACAAAGGAGTTAGCTTATTAGAATTCACTAGTTTAGATTTTACCTCTTCAGAATTTGTAGAGTCTGGCTTCTCTGGTGTAGGAATTCAACTGTTGGTTAGTTTTTCTCTTTCTTGGGAGGTTTATCTTCAACCTCAACTTCCTTGGATTCGAAAGTCTTTCCACTTCGTAAAGTGACCATTTGCAATTCTCCTTACCCGATTTTCTTAGGTTCTCCATGTCATTGGGCAAAGCTCCTTGTTGTCAAATTCAAAATTCATTGGCTAACTGCCCTATCTGGTTCTCCAAATTTCTCAATGTTGCATCATTCTTCTCCATGTATGCTTTTAATAAGTTCTTAAGATTATTAGAAGACTCAACTAGTAGAAGATTTTCTATGTTTCTTGGTACAACACCTTGGGGCTTGCTTTTAAGCCCATTAGCTAATTTTCCCACTTGATTTTCTAGGTTCTCCAATGTTGTTGCTTAGCCTTGAATCAAGGCATCATTTTTAACAATGAATGCCTTCAATAAATTCTCCAAATTATTATAAGGTTCACCTTTTGGTGGTTTTTGAACTTGTTGATTGAAACCAAGAGGTTGATTTGCTCTATGCTGCATATAGTTGTTCTTCGATCCACCTCCTTGATAGTGGATTGGTGGCTAAGCTGCAACATAATTTAAACCGTTAGTAGTAAACTATTTCAACATTGAAGAGATAGAAGATAGCTGAGTTAAGAGTGAAGTAAGGGCATCTACTTCATGTACTCCAGCTACTCGTCTTCCTAAAGTTTCTTGATTTGTCGGCCATTGGTAATTGTTACTAGCTATTCTCTCGATGATTTCATAAGCCTCATTCTAAAACTTTGATAAGAGAGCACCATTCGCAGTAGCATCTAACACTAGCCTTGTGTGTGCATTGAGACCATTATAAAATGTCTCTAACTGGATACAATATGGAATCCCATGATGAGGACATATATGAAGTAACTCATTGAATCTGTCTCACGCCTCGTATATAGACTCATCATCCATCTGCTAAAAAGTGGTGATCTCATTCCACAACTTAGCATTTTTGCTAGGTGGAAAATAATTTACCAGGAAGTGTTCAGCTAATTCTTGCCAAGTAGAAATTGAGTTGGATGACAACAAATCAAGCCATGCTCGTGCTCAATCTCGCAACGAGTATGGAAACAACTTCAACCTCAGTGTGTCTTTAGTTACACCAGCCATCTTGAAGTAACCATTCACGTCCATAAACACACAATTATGAAATCGTGGATCTCCTTTGGGCATTCCATTAAATTGGTCTATTTTTTGAAGCATCTAAAACTTCACAGGCATCAATTCAAACTGTGATGCCTAAATCTCTGGTCTCCTAATTCTCAGATTTAACTCATTAAGACATGGCATAGCATACTGCTTTATAGCTCGATCCCTATCACCGGTAATAAGGATTGGATTAAGAGAATTAACAACTCTATTCCCTTGAAATTTGTTTTTATTTTCAAGGTCTATTTCGACCGCTTGTCTCTGGGCTAATCTTTCTCATCTTCTTTGTCTAGATGCCCATTTGATTTTAGGGTCTATAGGGAGTAAATCGATGATTTGATCTATGCTCATGAAGACCTAAAAAGAAAATCACAAAAATAAAGAATAAAGAAGAAGAAAATAATGAAATAATAAAAAATAATTAAATAAGAAAAAATAAAAATAATTAATAAACCAACTTGTAAGAAATAATTTCACAAAAAATGATTAAGGGAACAATTTCCAGCAATGGTGCCGAAAACTTGTAATGCGTGGTTTGTGTAATGTTCACAATTGTTATCAGTAATAAGTACAAGAGTTATTGTCTCCATAGGAACTATATGTGTTAATCAATATTTTGTAAAATTGAAGTTAACAATTTGGTAAGAAAAACACAATAGTTTTGATTGGTTGATGTTAAGTAAAAATAACTATCTAGATGCAAAATGATCCCTAAATGAAATGTATGCAATAAAATGAATGAGATGGATTTAACAACATAATTCAAAAGATTTCAGCAACAACATGAATAGACTAGAATAATCACATCAATTAACTACATTTTCATCATGTTAATAATGTCTCAGAAGATATTCCATGGCAACTTGATCTTTCATGAGTCTGAAACCAATATTAAGTCCTTTCAGAATCTTTTACTTAGAAAAAACATATATTTTACTAATCATATTCAACTAAAGGTTTCTTAGAATTCATGTAAAGTAACAGGGGCGGGTAAGGTTTGAAACAATTTAATCACATAAACCTAAAAACTATGCAAAATAATAGAGCTCGTTAAATTTATTATGAACCTTTAATTTAGTTGGGTTAGAATCTAAATTAAACATGCACTTCTCAACTATTGTGTCCATTAGCTGTCGTTTGGTTAGGATTTCTTCGATAATTCTAATGCATCCAATCACATATGAATAAAATACATGCTTGAATTTAATTGAAAACATGATCGACTGAGGCACAGAATTAACACCCCTAACCTGTATCCGTCGCCGGAATATGGTTACGAGACATTACCGAGTAACACACCTCATTCACATATATTTTCATATTCATAATCAAAATCCATTCAAAACATTCACAATATCCCTTGTAAGGCTTTACGAGACCTTAAAACATGCTTAGAAGTGGTTCGGGACTAAACCACTAATATTTGTAAACTTTGGGAAACTTAGAAAATTTTCTTTGATTTCAGGGTCACACGCCTGTCTGAACAGGTCGTGTGCCTCACATGGCTATCAGACACACATGTGTCATAGACCGTGTAAAAACAGGGCATACATACTGACTTGTACCATACGGCCGAGGACACGTCCATTTGCCATGGCTGTGGTAAAACTAGTGAGGTTACTGACTTGGGTCACATGGCTGACCACACGCCCATGTGCCAGCCCGTGTGCCATACACGACCATTAGACACGCCCGTGTGTCTAGGCTGTGTAAAAAACGTAGGGTATCCTGACTTAATTCGAAAGGATACCCAGGGGACACACGGTCGTGTAACATGACCGTGTGTCGCACATGGCTGAGACACACGCTCGTGTCTTTACCCGTGTGGACAAAAATAGGCCATTTGTAAAGCCAATTTGCCACCCTTTCTCATGCACACCTAACCATCAAAATGGTATCATTTCAGTAAGAGTATGCCCAAAGATCAATCATGAGATGGTTGTAATAACATACTTGATTTACCATGTTTATTAATATAAGGCGTTGCCATTATTGTTTCATTTTCTTTTCTGTGTGTATAAATAAACTATTTTATAATAATGTCCTGAGAATAATATGATTATTCTTAAAAGATCCTTAGTCAAGTATTATTGTTGACTAGGACAACAATAATGCATTAAGACTAACATGTAGTTGATTGATGATAAAGAGTTGTCATTGATATGGAGTGTCAGAATCAATGCATGAATATGTGTGTTAGAGAACAACATATTGGACTGACCCGCTATGAGTATGTTTATTAGATTATTATGTAATTGTCACAACATTACTTATAGTGATTGATATGTATATGATCCTCAGATTTGAGATCATCATTATCCCAACATCGAGAGTTGTATATTTTGATATAGTCAAACGTACACCGTAACAGGTTGTTTTATAAAGGCTGATGTTGGATATACCACAATCTATGGAGAGGGATATGGTTGATAAATATAGGATAAGTCTCTTCTACATAATGAGAGTAATATCTTAGGCCACTTGATTGAGTTAGATTAGAAATGCATGGCCATGCTCAAATAAGTTGACATGAGATGTCATACTTATTTGTGTATCATAGTCTGCTCAAGGTATCAAGAAACATGGGATGGACTATGCAAGTGTGACTATTCCATGACTTGTGTCCATTCCAGAGATAAAGGACTTAAGGATTAATGCATGAAAGGTTAATCACAAAAGGTTATGTCGAATCATTACTTCTTGTAACTTAGGTAGCAATGATGCATTGATAGATGCCACTCATTGCTTGTAACATTAGAATCGTTCTAGTATTACTGCTAACGTTACAAGAACCTACAGGGTCACACCCTATAGTTGAAATGAACGGAATAAAACATAGTTGGTATTGTGTTTAGTTGTCACATGAATTAAATTAATTATAGAATTAATTTAATTGGGCAATCAAATATCGAACATATTATATGTACAAGGATGTTGTACACATAAGGAGAACATAATTATATTAATATATGAATTTGGTTCGTATATAAATTTAAACAAATATAGTTTACCGAAATCTTTATTATAATTAATGTAATTATTATGTTCGGATTAAAATTTAATAAATTAAGAATTCATTATATACATACCAATTATAAGGGGAGTTATATATAAAAAGGGAGAAAAACCCTAAAAAGTTAATATATATATACAAACCCGAAGCTTTACTATTAGGTCTAGCAGCCGTCAAGCAAAATATCTCTGAAAATAGTTTTGAGGATTTCTTCCGTTCATTGTCAAGTGGGTGGATTACGTAGAGGTCGGGATCATAAATATTGCGGCTTGGATTCGAAAGCAAAACAATATTCTTATTGTCGAGGCTTCACTGTCTACTCAGATTGAAGTTTTGGTAATTGCGAAACCTTTTTCACCTTGATTCGTTCCTCGTACATGGATCTATGGTTTGGATTGCCGGAATATATATATTTTTTTCCGCTATGCCATAGGGGTACCGATGTTCCAACAATTTCAACACATCTATCATCAACCAAATCATTCTTCTCAAACATACCAATTCATCATCTATAAATCATACCAAAATATACCATTTCTCAAGCATTAATATATCAACTAATAAATAACCAAATGAGCAACCACTTAGTCATACCAATAACCATGGAAAACATGCCAAAACACATGGTAAATTATAAACATCACATATATCATTTGTCAACATATAAATCAAGCCACACATGGTAAATTATAAACATCACATATATCATTTGTCAACATATAAATCAAGGCAACTCAAATGGCCATACACATCACCATTTACAAGCCAAATCGCATGGCTAATATTGTAACTCAAAACATACCAAAATGACACTAGCCTATACATGCCATATACCATATATACAATGCTTCAAAAGTACCGAGTTAATCGATAGTGTGATGACATTTCCCAACGATCCTCGAGTCTGAGTTAGCTTTGATACTCTATAAAACACAGACAAATAACACACAATAAGCTTCATAGCTTAGTAAGTTCGTACTAAATAAACTCGACAGTTCATAATATTCAAATAATCAAATAATAAACACTTAATCAGTTTCATATCATCACTCAATTCTAACCCATAACCATTTATCATATATATACAAATCCTTCAAGCTTCATGCACATAGCATCAACTACCACATAGGTATCGTACGTACCTGTACTCTCCCGTATTTATTTATTACAATTTCATCTATTTGTTGAATACGTTAAGCCATCCGGAAATCTTTCAATACTCAAGGAACTCGCACACTTAGTGCAAAAATGATTAGCCAAAGCTATAACGATATCGCACACTTAGTGCCATCACATTAAACCGAAGTTATCTCAGTATCGCACACTTAGTGCCACATATAGTCGAAGCTATTCCAATTCACACACTAAGTGCTATATATAGTCGAAGCTATCTCGAAACGCACACTAAGTGCCAAACGTAGTCAATTTGTTGTCATACTCAACCATAGTCTTATATATACAATTTATGCAATATTAAATCATTCAAAAAATAATTGTAACAATGTTTATCACGTACGAACTTACCTCGTACTCAGAATTGATGAATCGG
Source organism: Gossypium hirsutum (assembly GCF_007990345.1). Classification (NCBI taxonomy): domain Eukaryota; kingdom Viridiplantae; phylum Streptophyta; class Magnoliopsida; order Malvales; family Malvaceae; genus Gossypium; species Gossypium hirsutum. The sequence goes on along the minus strand of NC_053425.1, from coordinate 101,400,132 downwards.
ATCGATTATTCGACAACCTTTGATTTTCCCTGATCTAAATCTAAATTCTTTCTTTCTTGATCTACATATATTCAAAATTAACCCATTTAATCACCAATTCATTCAATTTAATCCACAAACACATAATTTTAGCCACTTTGCACTTTGGCCTTAAACTTTCACATTTTAACAATTTAGTCTTTATTTCATAAAAACACAAATTACTCAAAATTCAATAAGACCCATGCTTGGATGAATTCTCTATAGGTCCCAACCCATATTTTTCATTTATTTCACAAATTAACCCCTCAATTTACACTTTTCTCAATTTAATCCCTAATATGCATTTTTACTCAAAATCACTTTACAAAACATGTATATTAAACACCAAGCTTTCATAATTCATCATCAAACACCATAAAACTCATGGATCCATCAACAGAATTTTCCAAAATCACTAACAAACTCAAAAATTAAGGTACGGGCTAGATAATACTCAAAGCAACGATCTCAAAAAACGTAGAAATCATAAAAAATAGAGCTCAAAGCATGCCTCAATCAAGATATGCAAGTGCCAAATATCAAAGCCCTATTTTAGCTTTCTTCTTTGCTTCATTCGGCCATAAAAGATGATAATGGAACCATATTTGATTTTTGTTTTTACTTAATTATACATTAATTCCATTATTACCATTTTAACCTTTGTTTAAAACATCATATTTATGCCCATTTATGTCCATTCCCACTATCAATGGGATAATTACATTATAAGGACCTCATATTTAATAAGCCATGGAAATTAAGCACTTTTAACATATAGAATGCAACTTTTGTATTTTACGCGATTTAGTCCTTTTATCAAATTAAGCTATTAAACGATAAAATTAGCTCGCGAAATTTTCACACATATATAATCACATGCTGTAAACATAAAAAATAACACTAAAATAATTTTAGTACCTCAAATTTGTGGTTTCAAAACCACTGTTCTTGTTTAGCTAAAACCAGGCTGTTACACAGAACATCATAACATGATTTAAATAAACTTTATTGAATTGATGCAATCATCCTAGCTAAACAAAATTAAGCTATCATCGTTAATGAAAAACATTAAAGAAAATTGCAAACATGTTTAATAATAAAAGCAATAATAAAGATGAAGGAAGAAAACACTCAGAATAATTATGACAATCTCCAGAATTGATCGTAGTGGCTTCTTCCTATTCTCATAATTGCTCCTTCACGAGATGCTCCTCAAGGTGGCCAGCCAAGAGAGAATTTTCTCAAGGAATTGCTAACTAAATGAAGGGGAAAATGGAAGGTTTATGAATGAGAGAAAATAAGAGGTTAGTGAATGATGAGAAGAAATGAATGATAAATGTTAAGTGAGGGATGAAGGATGATTTGAAATGGGAAATGGAAGTGGGTATTTATAGTGAAGGTTGGTGGATGAGTTTACTAAAAATAGTGTGAAAAATCTTCCCATTTACTTCTTTTCTTGGTCGGCCATGTATTGTTAAAGAGGGAGTTGTTTGGTTGCTTGATTCATGCATGATATCATGCTTGAATCAAGCAAGGGGTGGACAGTTTCTTGGCCAAAGTTGGTGTAACTGTCCAAAGTTGGTGGGCTGTTTTCTAATTTCTTTGCAAGTGTAGGGACCTCCAGTAAATCTCCCAAAAATGAATTTCTGAGTAGTCCAAATGTCTTTTCTGAACTTAGGCTTCTTCTCCCTTGTTTGGACGGTTTGGTGACCTAATTGCTTACCAGACTTGTCCATCAATTGATCCATTTTCAATTGTATGAAAAAACAACCTCTTCATGACCCATTTTTCATGTGTTTGTCATCCATGTAGAGTGAATTTGAACATCCATGTAGAGTGAATTTGAACATGTCCATGTAATTTTATTTTATGAATAAAACATGCATAATTTCCTTGGTCCAACTGCATTAAATAATGTCAAGATCAATAAGTAGCCAAAAACAATTAAATTATGCATAAATTTAGTAAAAAATAACATAAAATCACTTTCTTCATTAAATGATGCCCATTATTGAAATATAAACAAAATTCACTCAATTAGTGGTCAAATACTTGGGACTTATATTATTTTTAAAAACTTGGGACTTATTTTATTTTTATGTTAAATGGTGCCAAAAACAATCATAAAAACCCCATATAAAATAGAGTTTACACCTACCCCTTGTATCTGTCTTAATGTGTAGCACTTATAAGAATAATAATACATGTTCATATATAAATATATATTGTTAAAAATTCAAAAACTTCATCTGAAAATTAGAATTTAAATAATTAAAATTCAAAAATTTAAAATTCAAAAATTTAAAATTTCAATCTTCACTTCATCATATAAACTAATTTAAACTTAAAATTTTAAAATACTGTGTAAATGAGTTCTCACCTTAACAAGAGAAAAAGAATTCCTTGTAAAAACACAATTAGATTATTCTACGAGTATTTGTAAAAATAATACATAAAATACGAAAATGGTTTGAAATAAGAACTAATTATGAAAACAGATCCTTTTCTACAATGCACATCGATGCCGTTTCACTGGTTGGTGGCATCACCCTACTTTTTCAACAATAATCATCCAATCATATGATTAAAAAAAAAGATTTTTCAGTGGTGTTGCGTGACACCTTAGTAGCATCGATATAGATTCTTAAAGAAAATTCTCGTATTTTTAGTCTACATGGGAGAAAAAATAAGTTTGTTTTTTTGTTAGTGTCGCTTGACATATTGTGGTACTGCTTTAATATTTTTTAAAATAGGGTTGATAGTTAAAAAAGCTACTGGAATAGAAAAAGAAAAAATAAAGCTAGTGGTGCTTGTACTAAGGCATGAGTAGCACCGGCCTGATGCCTGCCGCCAACATGATTAATCGGTCATGCCTTGGTACACACATCACCAACTTCTTTCTTTCTTTCTTTCTTTATATAAACCAAATGGTCCCCCTTTTCACCCACACAAAAACACTGGGGAAAAGAATTGTTAGTGGCTATTTTATGTTGGTGTTTTGGGAGGAAAGAATTGTTTGTGTGGAAGTTGTGGGGAGAAATTTTGATAAATTTAAGGTTTGTTTTTTAATAATAGTTTGTATATTATATGTGTATTTTTAATTTATTGTTAACATTTAGATTTAATATTTAATATTGTTTGTGAAAAATTTTGTTTGTGTTGGAGTTTTAGAGATAGACTGTGATAGTTTTAAGGTATTTTTTATTAGTTTGTAAAAATAACTTTTATATTTTATTTTAATATTTAGATGTAATGTTGAAAGGTTATATTTTTTTTGTAAAACTTTTTGTTTGTGTCGGATTATTAGGAGAAAAAAAAGTTGGTTTGTCTTGTTTGTGTAACACCCCTTACCCAATCCGATAGTTGGGTCCGAGCTATGGGATGGCACATCCGTTGGTAGAGAAATTACGGATAATAAATACATCATTCAAACATACATTCATGTCTTAACCGTATTCCTAATAATTTACACATATAAATCTGAGCCTTAATTGAGCTTAAGCTCTTCCGCTAACCCGAGTATAAAATAGGACTAAATTATAAAGTTTTAAAATTTCAGGACCAACATCGTGATGTCATTTCCTCTACGCCGTGAATAGTTTGTCACGTCATGACGTCAAACCACTTGACATTGCGATGTTACATATTGTTGGCTAACATTATGATGAGGAAGATTGCTCGTTGGAATGTGAATTCTGTTTTAGGTAAAATTTAAGCCACTTGGTACCTATTTCATGGCTACAACAAAAAAAGCTTCAATTTTTGCATATTTGGTTAACCTTACCTGCATTAAACACATTCAAATACATACCAAAACAATCCATTTAACCACTACAATTCAAACTAGTCCAATATAACATCAATTTGGCATCAAAACATATCAATTCAACTTATTCCATTTCATAGAATTTATTTTATTAATCATTCATTCAATATTGTCTTCTTATCAATGTTAAAACATATTCAAACATGCTATTTTAAAACATCAACATGACCCAATGACATTTTTCAAAACCAACTATTTCAACTAGGCATTAACATTGTAAAGATCAAACATTAAGTTTCAACTATGTTTAACATTCAAGCTAACATTTACGAAACACGTATGTACATGCCAGAAAATCAAACTTAAGGAAATTGAAAAGCTACCGATTTAATAATAGGATAGTGTGAGTGTAACATCCTAGTTCTGGCAGATTCAAGGTTATGGCACTTAGTTTTAAAATAGTCTATCGAGCGTGGTGTTATTCACCCAAATGATCATTTTGGCATATACGTGTGGGCATATAGTAACTGCCACAAGAGTAAGTAAGAATTTTACTTTTTGGTATTCTGCCAAGTATTAAAGAGAAGTTCATGACTGATAAAGGGCAAGTATGGAATGAGTACTCATCAAAGGTATAGTATGCCTAGTTTGCATGGAATACTATGTTAGTTAGATTCTAAGTAACTTGGCTAGAAATCAACTAGTTATCCTAGCTTGATAATTGTGATTGGAAGGTGCTTATCTATATTTTTCTTGAAAACTATAGGTCAATAAAAGGCAAGTTTTGATACGTATGACACTTTTTAACTTCCACTAAGTAAGTGGGTCATATTTATATGTGAGAAATGAGTTCTGAAAGGGTTCTTACTTCTTCTTCCTCTTCCTTAAGTGATATTTACTAATACCTTCCATAATCCTAAAGGTATCATACACCGATGATTGAGATGCTATGGTTCTTTTATGATTAGTGGTTATTTCGCGTCAGGGTGAGTATTTCAACTCCGCATGTTAAGTTCTAAATGAGTAAATCTGTATGTGGTGTTTTAATAGTAAGATTGCAAGTATAATATTTCTGCATGAGATTGTCAGCAATTGATATGATAAGTAATTTGCATGTACAAGAGTAGTGGTTGATGCTGGTTCAAGATGGTTATCTGGATCTGGATTTTGAATTGTAGTAAGTTAGAATCAGGTGAGTTCCTATGCTGACTCTTGCATTTATACTATAACACTTCGAATTTGGGCCTAGAAGTATTGGGCCTTGAGTATGGGTCCGTAGGGAGGTTGTATATAAGTAGTTAATTGTGCAAGGAAATGACACAACTGTGTATTTACTTCTGTGGTTAAGTGCTCTGTGAATTCAAACTTGGGCTTTAGCAAAAATTTTTGTTTTAAGTGAAAAAAACCCTGGATGCTAGGATGATGGCCTTTTAAATTATTGTGTTAAGTAAATGACACAATGAAGCATGTGGTCTAGTGGTTGTGGTGTCATTAAGGTTGCAAGGGAGCCTGGGTTCAAGTCTTGGCTCTTGCAATTTATTTTGGTTTTTCTTTTAAAGGAACCTGGACTTTGGCCTATAGACCTTATAATTAATTGAAGATATTTTGTAACACAAAAAGAGCCTGTGGTGGAGTGGCAAGGTGGCATGTTGTGTAACTGTGAGGTCTGAGGTTCAAGTCCTGGGATGTGCAATGGAGTATTTATTTTGCTGTTTGAGCTGTGTAAAAGGTGAGTTGGATTGGAACTCTGTGGTTGAAGTGGTCATAAAAAGGAAAAATAAGGAATTTTCCTAATGGTTGAAAGTAATCCCACATCGGGAAGCTAACATGAGCATTGGTGAGAAGTTGGCTTTGAATAGAGCAAACCAGATGACTAAGTGAGAGGGGGAAGTGATTAAGACTCAATGCAGGATGTGCCAAAGTTGGTGATCGTGGACTTCGGCACGTTCTCATAAACAGGTGTGTATTCACGCCCTTATTTGTTGGAAATCGGCAAAAGCCAAAAAGCTGAAACTTCGGCATTTGAGGCCTCACGAATGTACGATGGCTCATGGGGTAAACGAGCCCACAAACTATGGGCGTTTCACTCTAGAGGCCTCCACGAGCATTCTTGTGTACTGGGCCTTGATAGGCCACGATGGGCCAAATAGGCCCAATGGGTCCAGTGGGCCCGCTTGTGTAAATCTAACTGATAGGTGGGAAGTAGTTGGGCTTGTCATGTCATGTGAATGGCATAGGCTGTTAAGGGCTTTGTTGGGCCGAAACGGGCTCGTGAGCGCCACACAGATTAAATCCACGGTAAGTGATAAATTTTGGACTGGGTTATGTAGGTCACATAGCCGTAGCTAAATTTGGGCTAAGTGGGCCAAATGAGTGTGTGGGCCCACTTTGGCCGAATAATGGGTCTTAGGCCCATTTACATCATTAGGTCTGTTTAGGTTACTTAAGTCACTTGAGGTGACTGTGGACCTTCTGAGAGGTTGATGATCTGTACCGAGACCCCAGAGGGTAAAATGACCAAAATACCCCTGAGGGATAAAAATTACTATTCTACCCCTAATGGGTGGAAATGACTGTTATACCTTAGAGGTAGGTTAATTGATGAGTGTATGATATATACATGACCGCATCTGAGTATGAAACCTTGCATACACGAAATATTATGACATGACATACTGTACTGGGGTTGGGATTCTGATTTGGAGGAAGTACTGTTTTAGTAGCTTTGCCACGTATTCTGATATTAGTGGCTACGCCACATTTAACGCTATTAGCAGCTTTGCTGCATTATTATTAGCAGCTACACTACGACATTGGTGAGGTTGTTGGGTGGGTCGATTTAATCCTCACATGGTGAGTTGGTTGGTACTGGTGGTGAGCAGGATGGATTGGGTTGGGTTGCATTCTTGTATTGTGATTATACTATTTTGGGCATAGGCCCACACTGTTACTGCATAGGGCTTAGGCCCAGACTGTACTGTTAATGAATAGGGCTCAGGCCCAAACCGTTACTGTATACACTGTTACTGTTGACTGATAGGGGATTACACACTGAGTTTTTGAAAACTCACCTTTCTTTTAACTGTGTAGGTAATCCCAGCCTTAGACAATTTGGAGCCGCGAGGGACTCAGTGGTGGCCACACGTCAGCAGATTGGCTGTTAATAACTCAATTTAATTAAGCTTTCATATTTGGATTTTAGTTATGTAATAAGGCCATTTAGGGGTTTTTAACTTTTAATGGGCTTTTGATATATTAAACTGCTAGTCTAGGAAAACTTGAGTTTTCAAACTATTCACGTTTTTCTAAAGAAAACGAGCTTTAAACAACAAAGTTTTCAAAAGAGCTTCCGCGATTTAAGTTGAATTAATATCCTGAAGGCAAATATTTTGAGCAAACATATGTGAGGAGATGATTTGCTAACCTCGTACAAAAGGTTTTACTTTTAGAAATAAACTTTTACCGACAACTCAATTTTTGAGCGACGCTTTGATGCAACACACCAGATTCAGCCGTAGCGTCTAGGCCGGGTCTAAGGTGTTACATTTAATGGTATCAGAGTCAGGTTACAAAACTCAGCCATGGAATGGGTTTTTGTGGATTTGAATGTTAAATGTTGTGGTTGGTAATGTGGCATACTGAGTCTCCGGACACTGATTATTGTTATGAACTGAAATGTATTACTGAAGACTACCATGGGTAGTAGAATTACAATAAAACTCTGTAGTTAGAGTAGACATGAGATTATAGAAGACTGACAACTGTAGAAGATTCTGTTCTGCGAAAACAAACTCTAATTGCTAATGTTCATAACACATTGTTAATAATTATTGAAATTATAAACTGATTCATAAGACTTTAAAACAGACAATTCACTATCGATATGAGCACAATAAGTATTAGCGGACGGGGTACACGAGGCCGCAGTAGAGGTCGAGGAAGTGCTAGAACTGGGTCTTCAGCATCGGGCCACAGGCTGGCTAGGGAGGCACCAGCCTCGCTAATAACTGAGTCAGGATCTCATGACCAAGCAGCTGGGGATGATGCTTTATCTCAAGCAATGCTACGAGTTCTTGAAAGGTTGCTGGAGCAAGTATTGGATCTGTAGGCCGGGGGTAAATTTCAGAGCGACTCTGATCTAATGGAGCAGAAATCTTCAGGGGTGTTTTGGGTGTAGCCCTGAATGTGGCAGAATATTGGTTAGAGGCTATCGAGTGAGTAATGGATGACCTTGACTGTACTTTAAAGCAAAAATTAAAAGGGGCAGTGTCTTTACTGCGTGATGAGGCCTACCAGTGGTGGCTCACTCTGAGAGAAGGTACGCAAGTTGACCGTTTGACATGAGATTTCTTCAAAGAAGCCTTTTTAGGGAAGTATGTGGGCGCAAGTTATGTAGACGTCCGAAGGAAGAAATTTCTGAATTTGACTCAGGGGAACAAAACCATGGTGGAGTAAGAGGTAGAGTTTCTGCGGTTGAGTCAGAATGTACGCGGGATAGTTGCAATTGATTATGAACGCTGTGTGCAGTTTGAGGATGGCCTCTGGGACGAGTTATGTGTGTTGATAGCACTGCAGAGGGAGTTAGACCTTGCTGCCTTTGTGGAAAAAGAAAAAAATTACTGATGAAGTGAAACACTCTGAGCACCAGAATCGCGAGAAAGATAGGGGCAGAAATAAAAGGGATTTTTGACCCTCAGGTTCTTCTAGAAGGCCTGTAAAGAGGGCCAGGTTTGATGGGCCAGTTCGAGTGGTTCCTGGTATTATTGCAAGACCGCAACCTTGCGTCGATTGTGGGAGAGCTCACCAGGGTGAGTGCTGGAAATGAACTGGGGCATGCTTTAGATGTGGGTCTATGGATCATCAGTTTAAAAACTATACTCAGGGGATTACTCAGATGCAAATTGTAGGACAGGGTCCTGTTCAGCTTGTGAGAGGTGGTCAGTAACCACCGAGAAGTCGAGGTCAGACCAGAGGTAGAAACGGGTTTGGTCGAGGTCGTGAGGCTCCAGGAAGAGGTACTGGAAACACTGAGGAGAGACAGCCAGCCTTGGTCTATACTGTTCGTCACCGAGAGGACGGGGAAGCCTCTGACGTCATAACTGGTACGTTCTTAATTTATAATTTGCCATGCACTTCTTTAATTGATATTGGGTTTACACACTCGTATGTTGCGTGCATTGTATCTGAGACGTTGGGTATTCTGTCTGAAAATACAACTAGTAAAATTTCTATGTTGAGTCCACTGGGACAATCAGTTGGGGTGAGTAAATTGTTCAAAGATGTGCCGTGAGAAGTGATAAACTATAAATTATACATATTTTTACCCCATGTTTAATAAACTATAAATTATACATATTTTTACCCCATGTTTAATGCATTTTATGGATGATTTCCCATTAGAATTGGTGATTTCGATACTCCTAATGCTTTAATTTCATGTTTTATACTTAGGAGAGCATATGAGAGCAAAAGGAACGAGAAAGGGGCCAAAAACGGAGAAAATGGGCCAAAGTACGAAATCAACAGGGCCTGGACCACGTCACACGGGCAGATCACATGGCCGTGTCAATTTGGTAGGCTCGAACACGGCCTGAAGTAATCTAACACGAGTGTGTGCCACGGGCGTGTCCCTGCTGAGCCCAAGTTGAGTCCAATTCGAAAAAGGCTAATTTTGAGGGCTTTTAGGCATTCCAAAGCCTATAAATACACCCTAGAGAAGGAGGAAAAAGGGACGGAGAATAGGGAGTAAGGAATTACTCCAAGAAAGCCGATTGATCCATCTCAGAAGCCGAATTCATCATCAAGACTGAAGATCTCTCCTCAAATTCTCTTTAGGAGTTTTGGGTTTTCTTTATGTTTTGTATTCTTTTTTCTTCTGAGATGTATTCTTATTTAGTTATGGGCTAAACCCCTGAATACCTAAGGGGAATGAAACCTAAGAAGAATCTTGTTATTATTTTGTAAATCGTATGATAAATATTTAACTTGTTCTTAATTATGTGTTCTTAATTCTTGTTTTGATATCCCAGGATACTGATTCAAGACAAGCTCTTATTCAGAGGAGGAATAACAAGTAAAGTCTAGGTGGATTTTTCTTTAGGTATTGTCTTAAGTCAATCGATTTTCCCCAAAAGCAAAACCCCAATTCTTTTCTTTGTGAGTTCTTAGTTTAGATAATTAGTTAATTAAAACAAAACCTCTTTATTCTTAGGCTAGATAATAAAAAGACAGTCATTACTAGTACTTTTAGTTCCTTTGGGTTCGACAATCCGGTCTTGCTAAAACTATACTACTGTTTGATAGGTACACTTGCCTACATCGCAATAATAGTTAGTTGAAGAACGATAATTATAAATATTTAAAACCTATCACAAAATCATGCGATCAAGTTTTTGGCGCCGTTGCCGGGGAGCTAAGATATTAGGAACGCTCAATTTTTATTACTTTAGCCATTTATTTTTCTTGCAATTTAATTTAATTTAATTATTATTTATTAACTTAGTTTTTCTTTCTCTTGGCAGGTTTTTATAGTTTATGACTAGAAGAAACCCGTCAGGACCATTACTTTTTAACGAAGAAATTGATCGTACAGTTCATAGAAATCAAAGAGAAATAACGCGAAGCTTACGATACACAAACAATGAGCAAGAAGACGATACTCAACCCCCAATCGAAGAGATGGCTGAAAACTAAGACAATCAGCTACCTCCTGCAATTGCGGCTAATCAAAAACCTGCTCCACGCACTATGTATGATTATGCTAAACCTTTTTTAACAGGAACTGAATCTAGCATAGCTATACCTACTGTAGCTGCAAATCCTTTTGAATTAAAACCTAACATTATTCAAATGATACAGTAATTTGTTCAGTTTGATGGTTTGCAGGATGAAGATCCCAACGCTCACTTAGCAAACATTCTGGAATTATGTGATACATTTAAAATCAATGGCATTTCTGATGATGCCATTCGTATTCGGTTATTCCCATTTTTATTAAGGAACAAAGCTAAACAGTGGTTGAACTTGTTACCACGAGGGTCAATTACTACTTGGGAACAAATGACCTAAAAATTCTTACTAAAATATTTTCCGCAGGCTAAAACGGCTAAATTACTTAATGACATCTCTTCTTTTGTACAGATGGATTTAGAAACCCTCTACGATGCATGGGAGAGATACATGGACTTACTGAGAAGGTACCCTCACCATGGGTTACCGCTTTGGCTCCAAGTTCAAACATTCCACAATGGTCTAACAGCAAATGGTTGACGTAGCTGCTGGCGGAACCATCAATAATAAAACACCTGAAGATGCCTATGAGTTTATTGAGGAGATGTCACTGAATAACTATTAGTGGCAAGTCATAAGGACAAAGCCAACAAAAACAGTCGATGTTTATAATGTCGATTCGGTCACGACGCTGTCAAATCAGGTAGAACTCTTGGATAAAAAGATTGATGGTTTTCTTAGTTCTTTATCGGTTCACCCAGTAATGCAGTGCGAAGCAAGTAGCAGTGGAACAAGCCATTCTGAATACCAACTTTATGGCCATAACATGGATAACGAGCAACTAAACTACATGGGAAATAATCCTCGACCTCAAAACAATCCATTTAGTAACACTTACAATGCAGGTTGGAGGAACCATCCCAAATTTTCGTGGGGAGGCCAAGGAAATCAAAGACCACAACATCCTCCGGGTTTTCAGCAACCACACTACCAACAGGAAAAGAAGCTGAACCTTGAAGAGATGCTCTCAAAGTTTATATCAGTGTCAAAAACTAGTTTCCAGAACACCGAGACAGCACTTAAGAATCAACAAGCATCGATCCAAGGGCTCGAAACTCAGATAAGCCAGCTATCCAAATTAATTTCAGAAAGACCACTAGGGAGTTTCCCTAGTAACACCCAATCAAAAGAGCATGTGGAAGCAGTTACACTAAGGAGTGGGAAAGTGTTAGCGGAAACTGAAAAGAAGCTAACACAAGAAGCCGTGATAAGTAAAAGAGGGAAAGAAAAAACCGAAAATAGTGACAAACGAGTGCCAAAAGAATATAAACCTCTGGTTCCGTACCTAGCAAAATTGAAAAAAGATCAAATTGATGCGCAATTCGGTAAGTTTCTTGAACTTTTTAAGCAACTACATATCAACTTACCTTTTGTTGAAGCCATCTCGCAGATGCCTACATACGAAAAATTTTTGAAGGAGCTTCTAACCAATAAAAGGAAATTCGAGGACTTGGGTACAGTAGAACTCAACGAGGAGTGCTCAGCCATACTCCAAAATAAGTTGCCAACCAAACTGAAAGATGCAAGGAGTTTTACTATCCCTTGCTTAATTGGTAGTCTAAATGTTAAAAAAGCACTAGCTGATTTAGGTGCTAGCGTTAATTTGATGCCATATAAAATATTCAAACAACTTGGTCTTGGGGAACCTAAACCTACTAGGATGAGTATTCAATTAGCCGATAGATCTGTTAAACATCCTTGGGGCGTTATAAAAGACATACTCATGAAAGTAGATATGAACCTATTGACTTTGTTGTGCTTGACATGGATGAAGATGTGGAAGTGCCCTTAATTTTAGGGCACCCATTTTTAGCCACTGCTAAGGCTGTAATCGATGTAGGTGACGATAAATTGGCACTTAAAGCAGGTGACGAGGAGATTATCTTTAAAATTTATGATGCTATGAGGTTTTCTAGGGAACAGGATGATTCATGTTATTTTATTGACAAGATTTTTCTAGGGTGAAACCTAATAAGGGGATCCATAGATTGAGTTAATACAACCCTAGAGTGTTAATTAGAGAAAAGTCTTAGTTATTCAATCTAGGGATTAGACGTTATTAGTCTTGAATAGGGATAATAACATAACTTAGGGATCTCTACGGAACAAGTTGAATGAATAAATCATCCGATTCGGAGCCAGAATAACAAGTAAAGTCTAGGTGGATTTTTCCTTAAGTATTGTCTTAAGTCAATCGATTTTCCCTAAAAGCAATTCCCCAATTCTTTTATTTGTGAATTCTTAGTTTAGATAATTAGTTAATTAAAACAAAACCTCTTTATTCTTAGGCTAGATAATAAAAAGACAATCATTACTAGTACTTTTAGTTCCTTTGGGTTCGACAATCCGGTCTTACTAAAACTATACTACTGTTCGATAGGTACACTTGCCTACATCGCAATAATAGTTAGTTCAAGAATGAGTAATTATAAATCTTTAAAATCTATCACGAAATCACGCGATCAAGTTTTTGGCGCTATTGTCGGGGAGCTAAGATATTAGGAACGCTCAATTTTTATTACTTTAGCCATTTATTTTTCTTGCAATTTCATTTAATTTTATTATTATTATTATTTATTAACTTACTTTTTCTTTCTCTTGGTAGGTTTTTTATAGTTTATAACTAGAAGAAACCCATCAGGACTATTACTTTTCGACGAAGAAATTGATCGTATAGTTCGTAGAAATCAAAGAGAAATAAGGCGAAGCTTACGATACACAGAGAACGAGCAAGAAGAAATTGAAGAGATGGCTAAGAACCAAGACAATCAGCTACCTCCTGCAATTGTGGCTAATCAAAATCCTGCTCCACGCACTATGATGAAGATCCCAACGCTCACTTAGCAAACTTTCTAGAATTTTGTGATACATTTAAAAGCAATGGCGTTTCTGATGATGCCATTCGTCTTCGGTTATTCCCTTTTTCATTAAGGAACAAAGCTAAACAGTGGTTGAACTCGTTACCACGAGGGTCAATTACTACTTGGGAACAAGTGACCGGAAAATTCTTACTAAAATATTTTCTGCCGGCTAAAACGGCTAAATTACGTAATGATATCTCTTCTTTTGTGCAGATGGATTTAGAAACCCTCTACGATGCATGGGAGAGATACAAGGACTTACTGAGAAGGTGCCCTCACCACGGGTTACCGCTTTGGCTCTAAGTTCAAATATACTACAATGGTCTGAATCCTTCGACTCGGCAACTGGTTGGCACAGCTGTTGGCGGAACCATCAATAATAAAACACCTCAAGATGCCTGTGAGTTTATTGAGGAGATGTCATTGAATAACTATCAGTGGCAAGTCATGAGGACAAAGCCAACGAAAACAGCCGGTGTTTATAACGTCGATTCAGTCACCAAGCTATCAAATCAAGTAGAACTATTGAATAAAAAAATTGATGGTTTTCTTAGTTCTTCATAGGTTCACTCAGTAATGCAGTGTGAAGCAATAGCGGTGGAACAAGCCATTCGGAATGTCAACCTTATGCCCAAAACAGGGATAACGAGCAACTAAACTACATGGGTAATAATCCTCGACCTCAAAACAATCTATTTAGTAACACTTACAATGTAGGTTGGAGGAACCATCCTAATTTTTCATGGGAAGGCCAAGGAAATCAAAGACCACAACAGCCTCCGGGTTTTTAGCAACCACCCTACCAACAGGAAAAGAATCCGAACCTTGAAGAGATGCTCTCAAAGTTTATATCGGTGCCAGAAACTCATTTTTAGAACACCGAGATAGCACTTATGAATCAACAAGCGTCGATCCAAGGGCTCGAAACTCAGATAGGCCAACTTTCCAAACTAATCTCCGAACGACCGCAAGGTAGTTTGCCAAGTAATACTGAACCCAACCTAAGGGAACAGCTCAACGCGATTAATGTTCAAGATGAAGAAGGATTTGTGGAGCCTGAACCAGAACCGCGGCAAGAAACTGTGGTAAGCAAAGGTCAAGGTGAGGTAGATCAAAATACAAACAAATCAATGAATGTCGAATATAAACCTCGTGTACCATACCCCAATGCAACAAGGAAAGACCGCTCAGATGAACAATTTGGTAAATTCCTTAAACTCTTAAAAAGTTACATATTAACTTACCATTTATTGAAGCTCTATCGCAGATGCCAAATGCAATGAAATTTTTAAAAGAGCTTTTAGCAAATAAGCGGAAGTTGGACGAGGCATCACATGTGGAGCTAAACGTAGTGTGCTCAGCTATTCTGAAAAATAAGCTACTGAACAAACTAAAAGATCCAGGGAGTTTTACGATTCCTTGCTTAATTGGTAGTTTAGATGTTAATAATGCATTAGCTAATTTAGGGGCTAGTATCAACGTCATGCCTTTTAAAATATTCAAGCAACTAGGTCTCGAGAAACCCAAACAGACTAGGATGAGCATTAAATTAGCAAATAAAACTATAAGATTTCCTAGGGGTATTATTGAAGATGTGCTAGTCAAAATCGATAAATTTATATTTCCCGTTGGTTTCATTGTTTTAGACATAGAGGAGGATAGCAATACTCCTTTAATCCTAGGAAGGCCCTTTTTAGCAATTGCTAAAAAAATTATTGATGTTAGCACAGGTGAGCTCACACTTTGCGTAGGAGACGAAACACTCACCCTTGAAGCTCGCAATTTTGATAACACATCAAAAATTGAAGGTGATCGTCTAAACCGTTCTATTCAAACTGACCACATGATACAACCACTTTGCAGGAGATAAGTCTGAAGGAAGTACATGAGCCACTCCCAAACAATAGTAGAGGTTCTGTTTATGAAGAACGAAGGCTGCAAATAAAGGAGTTAGATGAATGGAGAACACATAAATTGAGAACACACGATAAATTGAAACTACGCCAGAACGAGCCTGATACCTCTCTAAATCAACTTAAGGTTGGTGATAAAGTCTTATTAGATGCCGCAAATCCCCACATTGTCACTACCACACCGAATGAGGAAATCCCTTTTATGGTACTCAGAATTTTTCCATTCGGTACGGTGGAGGTGAGTCATCCCAAGTTCGGCACTTTTAAGGTAAACAATACCCGTTTAAAACCTTATTTTAAGATTAATAGTAGGAATGAGGAGTATAAACTCCTCGAACCACCATGATCATTTAACGGAGAGGTAAGTCGAGCTTAAACTATAAATAAGTGCTTCTCGGGAGGTAACCCGAGCACTAACTGTATTAACTTCTTCCAAAATTTAGTCTTCAACATCTAACTTACTAATGGAGCTCTTTAATATAGGTTTTCCACATAGACACGACAAAGCACACGGGAGTGCTTATGGCAGTGTGAAAGTAGGGCAAGGATTTCCCCAACACGGGTTACGATACAACGCCATGGCCGTGTGACATGGTCATGGTCAAGCCTGCCAAAACAACACGGGCGTGCGACACGTCCGTGTGGAAGACCCGTGGTTGAACCTGTCAAATTAACACGGGCACGAGGCTTGCACACACAGGCGTGGGAGAAGTGAACGAAGCTAGACACAGTCGTGTGGACCCACACGCCTGAGGTACACGGGCTTGGGACGAATTTCAAACGTGCCCAAATAGGAAAAATACGAAACACAAGGGCAAAAATTAGGGAACACGGGTGTGTGCCATGGCCGTGTGGCCCAAAATCTATAAATACCTTGCACTATTCACTTTCTTCCCCATTTAGAAACCTTAACCCAAGCCGCTACAAGTTCACACGGCCTCCCTACCACGCCCGTGCGCCGCCTACAGCTCTATTCTCGACGCCCAATCTCTTTCCTTAGCGTTTGTTTACTCCTTTTTCTTTTATTTCACTGATTTATAATGCTATTTATCATATTAATCTATATTTTTCATGTTATTTCCATATTGATAATCACATAAATTTCATTTATCAAACAAGTTATCATCTCTCTCATGTCTAAAATTTTACTCATTACATGATTCCTACACTTCATTTAATTTGTTAGAAGTGAATATTCATGGCTAGGATAGTTGAAATAATCATGCATATTGTGTTGACATCTCTTTTCAATCATATAGTATTTTGCATTCCATTCCTTGCCATTTTTACTTATATCACCATGCTCATGCCACAAAGAAATGAGACATTGAACTTATTATTTTAATTGAATTTAGGAATTGTAGCTGAATATATTTATGCATTTTCCATTTCGAATTTAGTCGCATTCCTTTTATATATTATAAATTGTCCACTCATCAAAAGATGAATTGATGTTTCCAATTGCAGGTACACAATGTCATCTTCAAGAGGAAAGAAAACCGCCGTACCTACTTCAAAGAAGAGGAAGGGAGCATCCTCTTCCACTTGTCCAACCGCGAAAATTCGTCACCCTCTCCTATAGTTCCCCTAAGGGCCCCAGGAAGAACTGTTCTAAATACTTCGGGCCTGACCTTTAATTACGGGATGCTGCATCGACTGGACTACTGTAGAACAAGTTCAGTTGGCTGATTCGATTCGAGCCCTTCTAACCACCGTCCCTTGGGAGCTATTCTTTAGGATTATCAAGCTAACATACCTTGAGCTCACGATGGAACTATGCTCAACATTCCATCTGTAGACTATAATGACGAACTACGATGATCCCAGTACGATTCAATTTCGCCTAGGCAAATTAATCCGCCAGCTAAGCGTCTTAGAGTTCGGTGCGACACTTCGGGCTCCTCAACACTGTGGCCCAAGAATCATCCCTCACCCTCATCGGCCAGATGTCTCCATAAGGCATCTCGAGCATGCTTAGCATAAGGATGATCGAGAGGCGTTGAAGAACCTATCCTCCCTAGTATCGTCTCGCCCAATCTACTGAGGAGGAGGCCTACGAGGACATTCCTGATGATGTCCCCCCACAGCACGAGGACCCACCGACTCAGCCACCACCACCCTCTCATCCAATTCATGCGGCGACTTCATATGCTGATATCTCTGAGTGCCTCACTCGATTCGAGCAACAGTGTTTTCAATGATTTGACAACATTGATGCTACTCTACAGTAGATTTGTCAGTACCTCCACATCTCATCGCCAGTCCCACCTCGCGAACCATCCAGCGATAAAGATGTTTAAAAACATTTATTTATAATTTTATGTTTTTATGTTAATTTTTATTAAAACTACTTTTTATTTTTATTAGATTTTATAATTTTATTTTTAATTATTAATTTCAGTTATTTCTTTATGAGTAATTATTCTTCCTAATATCCCCTAAAAAGTTGCTGATTTTATCACAGTTATATCGAGCTCTTAAGCTCATCATCACATAAGAACTAAAACTTCACCGGGAAAGGTTCTCCACGATTGCCATGTCCTGCTCGACCACGACCATAGCTACCACTAGATATAATATTCTTGTGGCGCAAGAATTATGGATTAATGAACCTCTACGACCGCTAGAGTATCTTCCTCCACTCTCGAACCAATTACTCTTCAAAAACTCTAGTTCGAGGAATTCATCATACAGGAAGTTTAACCTCCCCCTATCTTTTTTTTACTTTAATGTCTATCTCTGTACATTGAGGGAAATTTACCTCTTAAGTGTGGGGGGTATTTATTTCATTATTAGAAAAATTCCTAAATGACTGCCTTGTTCTGTTGAAAAGCTTTTATATCATATTTAGGATAGATTTTAATTAATTTATCATTTTGATTGATATATCTTGAATTAAAACATAGGAAATTATACATTGATTGTTTAAACTTTAAGACATTAGAGAAACAAGCATGATGAGTTGATTTTTAAGAATTCAAAATCTTAGGCTGTTTCCACAAAGTTTAGGCATTACTTTGAATTGGAATTCACAAGTTTTTAACATCAAAAAGCCATAATTTTTGTGTGATTTTTGAGCCTTTTGAGCATCTATTAATTCTTTCATGCTCACTTTTATAATTGCTTTGAGTGCGTCAATATTGAACTGTTATTGTAGAACTTGCTTGATTATGCATGTCGAGACCACACCATTTGATTTGATATGTTAAAATGATTAAGGCACTTAGGATTAACCCACTCATGCCATGAAAAGCCTACCTCCACGATTAACCCCTAGTAAACCCCCTTGAGCCTAACAAACCATTCTTTGTATTACCCTTAATATTAACCCTTAACCCATTGTTGTTGAAATCCCCTAAATTAATCCCTATTTTTGTCGAGATTTGAGTTGAATGGATTGCTTAGCTATGTTTGTTCTTAATAGTTAGTCTATGTTATTTAACTTGTTCTTAAAAAAAAACCAATGTATATATATTAGTAATTCCATATTCTGAGAAGAAGCTCTGTTGTACGCAAGTGAAGATTAACTCTTTTTCTAGTTAGACAATTTTTTAATTCAACCTCAATTCTAACCCTTTCTTTCAGCTTATGACCATACCCCCTAACCAAGCCTCATTACAACCCTCTAAAGACTTTTTGATTGATGTATCATCTTAAATTATAATGGTGGAGATTTCATTTTCATACAAGCCTATGGTAATGACTTTTCATTATTGACTATTGAGTGCTTCATTTATTGGCCTTAAACGCCTCGAGTGATTTGGGTGAATCTTTAGTGAGGATGTAAAACTTTGTGATATTTTGAATCAAAGGTAATTACTTAGATGAGGGGAGAAACCAATGTTTGCATGAATAAAATGCTCAACCTGGAATGTTTGGAACTTTTATGTTCTTTTAGTTGAATTCTCAATGTATGATTACTTATGGATTAATGTGAGATATTATCGATAGAAATTATAAGTTGAGAAGAATTTATTTTGATTATGAGTTGAGAATTTTGCTTGAGGATAAGCAAATGCTTAAGTGTGGGGGTATTTGATAAACCGTAAATTATACATATTTTTACCCCATGTTTAATGCATTTTATGGATGATTTCCCATTAGAATTGGTGAATTCGATGCTCTTAATGTTTTAATTTCATGTTTTATACTTAGGAAAGCATAGGAGAGCGAAAGGAACGAGAAATGGGCCAAAAACGGAGAAAATGGGCCAAAGTACGAAATCAACACGGCTTAGACCTCCTCACACTGGCAGACCACATGGCCGTGTCAATTTGGCAGGCTCGAACACGGCCTGAAGTTATCGAACAAGGGCGTGTGCCACGGGCGTGTCCCTACCGAGCCCAAGTTAAGTCCAATTCAAAAAATGCTAATTTTGAGGGCTTTTAGGCATTCTAAAGCCTATAAATACACCCTAGAGAAGGAAGAAAAGGGGATGTCCTTACTCCAAGGAAGCCGATTGATCCATCTCAGAAGCCGGATTCATCATCAAGACTGAAGATCTCTCCTCAATTTCCCTTCAGGAGTTTTGGGTTTTCTTTATGTTTTGTATTCTTTGTTCTTCTAAGATGTTTTCTTATTTAGTTATGAGCTAAAACCCCTAAATACCTAAGGGGAATGAAACCTAAGACGAATCTTGTTGTTATTTTCTAAATCGTATGATAAATATTTAACTTGTTCTTAATTATGTGTTCTTAATTCTTGTTTTGATATCCCAGGATACTGATTCAAGACAAGCTCTTATTCAGAGGAGGAATAGACCATGTCTAAGAGTACATTTGTCATAATTAAGCGGAGTTGATTGCGCGCCTAGACATAAGATGACAAGATTTTGTCGGATTAGGGTAAAACCTAATAAGGGGATCCATAGATCGAGTTAATGCAACACTAGAGTGTTAATTAAAGAAAAGTCTCGGTTATTCAATCTAGGGATTAGACGTTATTAGTCTTGAATAGGGATAATAACATAACTTAGGGATCTCTATGGAACAAGTTGAATGAATAAATTGTCCGATTCGGAGCCAGAATAACAAGTAAAGTCTAGGTGGATTTTTCCTTAGGTATTGTCTTAAGTCAATTGATTTTCCCCAAAAGCAAATCCCCAATTCTTTTCTTTGTAAGTTCTTAGTTTTGATAATTAGTTAATTAAAACAAAAATAATAAAAAAACAGTCATTACTAGTACTTTTAGTTCCTTTGGGTTCGACAATCCGGTCTTGCTAAAAATATACTACTGTTCGATAGGTACACTTGCCTACATCGCAATAATAGTTAGTTCAAGAATGAGTAATTATAAATCTTTAAAACCTATCACGAATTCAAGCGATCAAGAAGTCCAAGAGGTGGTCTTTTCGACAGATTTGGTGGAACTGCCGTTTGGGGAATTTGATATTATATTGGGCATGGATTGGCTAGTGAAACACCGTGCAAAATTGGATTGTGCTGCTAAGCGTATGGTGTTGAAGTTTACAGAGGATGAGGAGGTGATGGTAATAGGGGAGCAAAGATATTATTTGTCTAATGTGATTTCTGTGTTAAGGGTTGAGAAGCTGGTTCGCAAAGGTTGCGAGGCGTTCCTAGCATATGTTAGTATTTTTGATTCTAAAGGTCCTTCTGTGGGAGATGTCAGAACTGTCAAAGAGTTTTTGGATGTATTTTCTGAAGAGCTTTTGAGATTGCCTCTAGATTGTGAGGTTGAATTCGGTATTGAACTCCTATCTAGAACAGCTCCAGTGTCCATTGCCCCTTATAGGATGGCACCGAAAGAGCTGGTGGAGCTAAAGGCTCAAATCCAAGAGCTATTGAATCGAGGATTCATTCGACTGAGTATGTCTCCGTGGGGAGCACCGGTGTTGTTTGTGAAGAAGAAGGATGGATCCATGCGCATGTGCATTGATTATCGTCAATTGAACAAGCTGACTATCAGGAATACGTTCCCTTTAACGTGGATAGATGATCTATTTGATCAGCTGCAAGGAGCTACGATTTTCTCTAAGATGGATCTTCGGTTTGGGTATCATCAGCTAAAGGTTAAGGAGGCTGACGTGTATAAAACTGTGTTTAGAACTTGTTATGGTCATTACGAGCTCCTGGTGATGCCATTTGGGTTGATGAATGCTCCAATGGCTTTCATGGATCTAATGAACTGGGTATTCTAGTCTTATTTGGATCGGTTCATAGTTGTGTTTATAGACGACATCTTGGTGTATTCAAGAACCAAGGAGAAGCATGATGCACATCTTCGTATTGTTTTGCAAGTTTTGAGGGAAAAATAGCTTTATACAAAGTTCAGCAAGTGTGAATTCTGGCTACGAGAAGTGACATTTCTAGGACATGTAGTGTCGCAGAGGGAATTAGGGTGGATCCTCGAAAAATTGAAGCTATAGTGGATTGGAAACCAGCAAAGACGGTATCTGAGATTCGAAGCTTTTAGGGTCTGGCTGGGTATTACAGACGTTTTGTTGAAGGATTTTCATTAATTGCTGCACCTTTGGCTAAGTTACTGTGTAGAGGGGTACCGTTTAATTGGACTGATAAACAACAAGAGAGTTTTGAGAAACTGAAGGATGTTTTAAACAAGGCCCCTGTTTTGATTCAACTAGAGTTCAGGAAGGAACCCAGGCCCATTAGCTTGGGTTGTGTGTTGATGCAAGAGGGTAAGGTGGTTGCTTATGCGTCTTATCAGCTCAAGCCTCACGAGACAAATTACCCCACTCATGACTTCGAATTAGCTGCGGTGGTGTTTTCACTGAAGATTTGGAGACATTACTTATACGGTGAAAAGACGATTATTTACACAGATCATAAAAGCCTCAAATATTTTCTTACTCAAAAGGAGTTGAAGCTTAGGCGACGAAGGTGGATAGAGTTACTTAAGGACTATGATTGTTCAATTGAGTATCACTCTGGTAAAGCTAATGTGGTAGCTAATGCACTGAGTCGTAGGGTTGTATTTGATTTGAGAGCAATGTTTGCTCATCTCAGCCTGTTCGATGATGGTAGCTTGTTAGCTAAACTATAAGTGAGACAGACTTGGATTGATCAAATTAAGGAGAAACAGTTGCTAGATGAGTCGCTAGCTTCTCATTTTCGACAAGTTGAGAATGGTGAGACCACGAATTTTGGGCTAAATAAGAAAGGAGTATTATGCTTTTGTGGAAAAGTATGTATATTGAGGGATTCTGATCTGAGGTAGTCTATACTGCAAGAGGTACATAGTAGTCCATATGCTATGCATCCTGGAAGAAACAAGTTATATTGAGACCTTTGTGAGCTGTACTAGTGGCCAGGGTTGAAATGCGAAGTTACTGAGTATGTGAATAAGTGCTTGACATGCCAGCAAGTTAAGGCTGAGCATCAATTACCTTCTGGGTTACTACAACCAGTTAAAATTCCACCCTAAAAGTGGGAGAGGGTAACCATGGATTTTGTGAGTGGGCTACCCTTGACGCCGACTAAGAAGGAGTTGATATGGGTAATTGTGGACCGATTGACTAAATCTACCCATTTTATACCGGTCTATACGGATTATTTGTTACAGAAATTCACCAAGTTGTATGTAGCTTAAATTGTGAGATGCATGGTGTATCGGTTTCTATCATATCTGACAAAGATCCTAGATTCACATCTCGGTTCTGAAAAAAGTTACACGAAGCTTTGGGTACAAGGCTGGATTTCAGTACTGCATTCCACCCTCAGACGGATGGGCAGTCAGAGAGGGTGATTCAGATACTGCAAGACATGTTAAGAGGTTGTGTAATTGATTTCAAAGGCAACTGTTATTTTCCGTTGGCAGAGTTTTCTTATAACAACAGCTACCAGTCTAGTATTTGAATGGCACCATTCGTGGCGTTGTATGGTCGTAGGTTCGTACTCCTACTTGTTGGACTGACCTAGGTGCGCGGCAAGTTCTGGGGCCAGAATTAATTTTTGAAATAGAAGATAAGGTGAAACTGATTCGAGACCGGTTAAAGGAAGCATTTGATAGGTAGAAGTCTTATGCAGACTTGAAGCGTAAAGAGATTGAGTACTCTATGGGGGATTATGTCTTTCTCAAGGTCTCACCATGGAAGAAAATTTTGAGGTTTGGGCAAAAAGGCAAGCATAGCCTTAGGTTTATTGGACTTTACCGAATCAGTTGCTTATCAGCTTGAGTTGCCTCCAGAGTTGGATAGGATTCATGACGTGTTTCATGTTTCAATGCTGAGGCGATACCGTTCTGATCCCTCGCACATTGTATCAGTTGAGGAAATCGAGGTTGGACCTGATTTGACTATCGATGAGGAATTGATGCAGATATTGGATCATGATGTTAAGGTGTTAAGAAAAAAATCTGTTCCACTGGACAAATTGTTCTGGCGTAATCACAGTTCAGAGAAAACCACGTGGGAGCCTGAAGAAGCGATTCAGAAGCAATACCCTCACTTATTCTGAACAGGTAAATTTTGAGGCCGAAATTTCTTAAAGGGGGTAGAGTTGTAACGCCCCAAATTTGGGCCTATAAGTATTGGGCCTTAAGTATGGGTATGTAGGGAGGTTGTATATAAGTAGTTAATTGTGAAAGGAAATGACACAACTGTGTATCTTCTTCAGTGATTAAGTGCTCTGCGAAGTGTCTGTGAAATCTTGGGTTCAAACCTGGGCTTTAGCAGAAATTTTGGTTTTAAGTAAATAAAACCCTGGATGCTTGGATGATGGCCTTTTAAATTATTGTGTTAAGTAAATGACACAAGGAAGCATGTGGTCTAGTGGTTGTGGCGTCATTAAGGTTGCAAGAGAGCCTGGGTTCAAGTCTTGGTTCTTGCAATTTATTTTGGTTTTTCTTTTAAAGGAACTTGGACTTTGGCCTATAGATCTTATAATTAATTGAGGATATTTTGTGACACAAAAAGAGCCTTTGGTGGAGTGGCAAGGTGACGTGTTGTGTAACTGTGAGGTCTAAGGTTCAAGTCTTGGGATGAGCAATGGAGTATTTATTTTGCTGTTTGAGCTGTGTAGGAGGTGGATTGGACTGGAAATTTGTGGTTGAAGTGGTCATAAAAAAAAAGAAAATAAGGAATTTGCCTAATGGTTGAAAGTAATCCGACATCGAGAAGCTAACATGAGCATTGGTGAGAAGCTGGCTGTAAATAGAGTGAACCAGATGAGTTGGTGAGGGGGAAAGTGATTAAGACTCAATACAGGATGTGCCAAAGTTGGTGATCGTGATAAACATGTATGTATTCACGCCCTTCTTTGTTGGACATCGGCAAAAGCTGAAAAGTCGAAACTTCGGCATGTAAGGCCTCACGAGTGTGTGACTGCTCGTGGGGTAAACCGAGCCCACAAATTATGTGCGATAGACTATAGAGGCCGCCACAATTGTTCTCGTGTACTGGGCCTCGATGGGCCAAATGGCCCCCGTGGGCCTGCTTGTGTAAATCTAACTGATAGGTGGGAAGTAGTTGGGCTTTTCATGTCATGTGCATGGCATAGGCTGTTAAGGGATTCGTTAGGCCGGGAGGGCCCAACGGGCTCATAGGCCCCGTACAGATTAAATCTACGGTAAGTGATAAATTTTGTACTAGGTTATGTAGTTCACTTACCTGAAGTTAAATTTGGGCTAAATAGGCCACACGAGCGTGTGGGCCCACTTGGGCCGAATAATAGGTCTTAGGCCTATTTACATCGTTAGGTCTGTTTAGGTTACTTAAGCCGCTGGAGGCAACTGTGGACCTTTTGAGAGGTCGATTATCTGTACCGAGACCCTAGAGGGTAAAATGACCAAAATACCCCTGAGGAGTAAAAATTACTATTCTACCCCTAATGGGTGGAAATGACTGTTATACCTTAGAGGTAGGTTAATTGATGAGTGTATGATATATGCATGACTGTATCTGAGTATGAAACCTTGCATACACGAAATATTATGACATGATATACTGCATTGGGGTTGGGATTCCGATTTGGAGGAAGTACTATTCTGGTGGCTTTGCCACGTATTCTGATATTAGCGGTGTAACACCCCGAACCCGAGACCGTCATCGGAGTCGAACACGAGGTGTTAACAAACTTTAAAAATTTTCCAGACACTGCCAATCTGCGTAATAGTCTCTTTAAAAATCATATCTTGAGTTCAGAAACTCGGAATTCAGTTCCGTAAATTTTCCTTGAAACTATACTCATATGCCCATCTACATATTTTTTTCTATAATTTTTGGTCGGGCCAATTAGTACAGTTTATTAGTCAAAGTCTCCCATGTTACAGGGATCGACTACCCTGACCTTTGCGCATTACGACTTGGATATCTACCTGTACAGGGCTTCAATACTGATACCGTTTGTTTCTATAGAAAATAGACTCAGAAAGGAATCTATACATATATGGCCTGACTCCTAATTATCTCTGGTTAATTTATAATGAATTTCCAAAGTCGGAACAGGAAATCCAGAAACCGTTCTGGCTCTGTCTCACAAGAACCTGAATATCTCTTAACATCCTATCCGTATGATTGTTTCGTTACTTTCCTATGAAAATATATTCATCAAGGTTCGTTTACATAATTTATTCACTATTTAATTCCATTCCTACTATTTTTAGTGAATTTCCAAATCTACATCACTGTTGTTGTCAGCATCTGCCTTTAAGGTAGACTTTACCTATTTCATAGTTTCCATGATTCAACTAGCCCTTTTTGCATAAGTAGCACAATTTATGATAGTGATTAACCATTCCCATGGCCAATCCTTGTCAAGCCTATCCACACCTCTCAATAACCATATCCATACCAAATGATTATAACATTACAGTCAAACATATATAAGCCATTTTCGCATGGCTATCCAAAATTATACAAGTCCAAAGGGTCCATGACCCACAACAAACGGGTAGTCCTATACATGCCATTTCGAAGTTCAACCAAAATTGTACCAAAAGGGGGGCTTTGATAGTGTGGGCGACTTCGACTTCAAAATCCCGAGTCCGATAGCTGGAGAACCAAAATCTATAAAATAGAGGATCAAAGAAACGGAGTAAGCAATTTATGCTTAGTAAGTTTTGAGCAAGGAATTCCAGCACAGCAAAAGCATAGCATTCATATAGTTAAACGAATAATTTCATATGCACAAATTTTCGATATCATACTTGCTTCACATTACCAACCCTTATGTACATACACAAAAGATCAACTTAGCCAAAGGCCGGTAGCTCGTTTATCAACTGAGCGAATACTTATTTGTAAGGGCTCAACTAAATTCAAGCACATACGAAACAGACCTCAATGTTGGGATGTTTCTAGAGTATTTACTGAAATTTTTACAGCAAGATCATTCATTCCCAAATCACGTACCTTCGGAATTTAACCGGATATGGCTACTCGTTCAAATGCCTTCGAGACATAGCCCGGTTATAGTAACTCGCACAATTGCCTTCGGGACTTAACCCGGATTTAGTAACTCGCACAAATGCCTTCGGGCTTAGCCCGGAATTAGTATCCCGCACAAATGCCTTCGGATCTTAGTCCGGATATGGTCACTTAGCACAAAGCCTTCGGGACTTAGCCCGGACATCATTCAAATAACCATGCACATTTAACAATAAATCATGGCACATTCGTATTTCGTTTTCGTTAGTAAAACTCAAACACAAGACATTTATCATTCTTGCAATTTCGGCTCAATAGCCACACAAAGAGCATGATTTTGGTTTGCTTAAAACATGATCTAATCAAATCATAATTTAAGCTCTTTTACTCAAGAACTTACCTCGGGTGTTGTCGAACGATTCCGATAGCTATTCGACCACTTTTTCCTTCCCTTTATCGGATTTAGTTCCCCTTTGCTCTTGAGCTTAATTAAACAAATAAATTGATTTAATCATTTGAGCATCGAAAAGAGGAACACAAGGCACTTAGCCCATATTTACACATTAGACATTAAAGTCACATATGTACGGAATCATGAATCAAACTCAACATTTTAGCTAATTTTTCCCCCTTGGCCGAATATGCATGTCTATGTTGGGCCGATTTCAACACTTAATACATTCTACAAGTATGGTCACTTGTATTGACTAAACACCCTTTTGTTTCAAGTTCAAAACTTGGCTACTACACACATATATACACTAGTAAAGCATCCTCTCCCTTTCCATCAATTTAACACATGCATTACTCATTAATATACAAAAATTATATTCGGCCTTAGCACACAACTTGCTAGCCGATTCTTCTCCATCTAGCAACCAATGCACATATGTGCTCACTCAAAAATGCTAAAAAGAAGATTCAAGAATCATCAATCCACCATCACATGCGTCATTAACAAGCTTCATATTTAGCATGCAATAATGGCATTAACACAAATCTACCTAGGCCGAATATCATTCCCATGACATAGCAAAGATTTGAACCATGGGATAATTAGAACTCAAGCTAGCAACTAAAAACATGCATGAATCTCATGGCACAACCTCACACATACCTTGATCTAGATACAAGTATGGCCAAACCTCCTCCTAATCCTCTTCCAAACCAAACATGAAGCAAGAACTCCTTCCTCATTCCTTTGAATTTTCGGCCAAATGAAGATGAAAAAGGATGAACAAAATTTTCTCTTTTCTTTTCTTTAACTCACGGCAATGGGGGGGAAACAACTACACACTTTTTTTTTGTTTTCATCATATTCCCTTTCATTATTTTATGCCCATGCTCCTTATTTTATTTTTTTCCACCCATGATGCACCAACAAAACATGTCTATGACATGTCTTGCCCATCACACTTGGTCTACCATGCTTGTCATGGCCGGCCACTACTAGTTAGGGGGAATTTGACATGCAAGTCCCCCCTTTTTATTTCATGCTCTAATAGGTCCTTATGCTTCGACCTATCACATTTCAAAAATGTCGCGCATAAGTCCTATTGACTAAATTCACATGCAATCGACTAAATCGAAGCTTGAAATTTTCACACATTCATAATTACATATTCTAGACAATAAATATCACATTCAAACATTTCGGTGACTCGGTTTAGCGGTCCCGAAACCACTTCCCGACTAGGGTCAATTTTGGGCTGTCACAACTCTCCCCCACTTAAGAAATTTTCGCCCCCGAAAATCTTACCGGTAAATAGGTTTGGGTATCGTTATTTCATCGAGCTCTCGGTTTCCCAAGTAGCTTCCTCGATCCCGTGTTTGAGCCATAACACCTTAACTAACGGAACCCTTTTGTTTCGCAACTCTTTCACTTCATGAGCTAGGATACGAATCGGTTCTTCTTCATAACTCAAGTCAGATTGAATTTCAACTTCTGAGGGATTAATCACATGTGACGGATCGGATCTATAACGTCGAAGCATCGAAACATGAAAGACATCGTGAATCTTTTCAAGTTCAGGGGGCAAAATCAATCTATACGCAACCGGACCAACTCGTTCGGAGATTTCGTACGGCCCAATGAATCTCGGGCTCAACTTGCCCTTACGGCCAAATCTGAGTACCTTTTTCCAAGGCGAAACTTTAAGAAACACTTTATCTCCCACCTGATATTCAATGTCTTTTCGTTTCAAATCCGGATACGATTTTTGACGATCTGTGGCTGCTTTCAGACTTTCACGGATTACCTTTACTTTCTGTTCGACATCCTTAATCAAATCAACTCCGAAAATTTTACTTTCACCGAGCTCGGTCCAAAACAATGGTGTACGGCATTTACAACCGTACAAAGCCTCGTAAGGTGCCATCTTAATACTTGATTGAAAACTATTGTTGTAAGCGAATTCAATCAAAGGTAAATACCGTTCCCATGAACTACTGAACTCGAGGATGCAACATCTCAACATATCCTCAAGTATCTGAATTATCCGCTCAGATTGACCATCGGTTTGGGGGTGAAAAGCAGTGCTAAAATGCAGCTTGGTACCCAAAGCTTCTTGCAATTTCCTCCAAAATCGCGAGGTGAATCTCGGATCTCTATCCGACACGATAGAAATAGGTACCCCGTGTAATCTCACAATCTGAGAAACATACAATTCGGCTAGTTTATCCAATGAAAAATCCATACGCACGGGGATAAAGTGAGCCGACTTAGTCAGTCTATCAACAACAACCCAAATCGCATCCTTCTTACTTGCTGACAATGGCAGTCCGGACACAAAGTCCATTGTGACTCGATCCCATTTCCACTCGGGTATCATGATCGGCTGAAGTAATCCTGAAGGCACTTGATGTTCCGCTTTCACTTGTTGACATATTAAACATCTCGAAACAAAGTCGGAGATGTCTCGTTTCATACCATGCCACCAAAACCAACGTTTCAAATCGTTGTACATTTTCGTACTCCCCGGGTGAATTGACATTCGGCTACAATGGGCTTCGTTCAGAATCATCGAAATGAGTCCCGAATTCCTTGGAACGCACAAACGACTTCTGAACCTCAAATAATCATCATCATCAATTTGAAACTCCGATTCCTTGTTCGGAACACACTCAGTCCGTTTTGCAACCAATTCATCATCAACCTTCTGGGCTTCACGAATTTGATGAATCAATAATGGTTTGGCTTTTAATTCAGCTACTAACACATTGTCGGGTAGAACAGACAAGTGCACATTCATCGCTCGTAAAGCAAACAATGATTTCCGGCTTAAGGCGTCCGCAACCACATTAGCCTTTCCCGGGTGGTAATCAATGACAAGCTCGTAATCTTTCAACAACTCAAGCCAACGTCTTTGTCGCAGATTTAAGTCTCTTTGAGTCATCAAATATTTGAGACTTTTGTGATCCGAAAATACATGGCACTTTTCACCAAATAAGTAATGTCGCCATATTTTTAAAGCAAATACGATGGCAGCTAGTTCAAGATCATGGGTCGGATAATTTTTCTCATGTGGCTTTAATTGTCTCGACGCATAGGCCACCACTCGACCTTCTTGCATCAATACGCAACCCAACCCAAGTAGGGATGCGTCACTATAAATGACAAACTCTTTGCCTGATTCGGGTTGCACTAAAATTGGAGCTTCAGTCAAATAAGTTTTTAGTTGATCAAAACTTTTCTGACATTTCTCCGTCCATTCGAACTTAACATCCTTTTGAAGTAGCTTCGTCATTGGTGTGGCTATCATCGAGAAACCTTTGACAAATCGTCGGTAATAACCGGCGAGCCCCAGGAAGCTTCGAACTTCGGCAATATTTCTTGGAGGCTTCCAGTTAAGTATGGCTGAAATTTTGCTCGGGTCAACTCGAATACCCGATGCGGATACCACATGACCCAAGAAGCTAACCTCTCTTAACCAGAACTCACACTTACTGAACTTAGCATATAACTGCTTATCCCGCAAAATTTGCAACACTAGTCTCAGGTGCTCAGCATGTTCGGTCTCATCTCTTGAATAGACCAAGATGTCATCAATGAACACAACTACGAACCGATCCAAATATGGTCTGAAGATCCGATTCATCAAATCCATAAATACCGCAGGGGCATTAGTGAGCCCAAACGGCATCATTAAGAACTCGTAGTGACCATATCTCGTTCTGAAGGCAGTTTTGGGTATGTCCGAATCTCGAATTCGCAACTGATAATAGCCCGATCTCAAATCTATTTTTGAGAACACTGAGGCTCCCTTCAGTTGGTCGAACAAATCATCGATACGCGGTAACGGATATTTGTTCTTTATCGTCACTTTATTCAGTTGACGATAGTCAATGCACAACCTCATGGTTCCGTCCTTCTTTTTCACGAACAATACTGGTGCACCCCAAGGTGAGAAACTTGGTCGAGCAAAACCTCTATCCGTCAATTCTTGCAGCTGAGCTTTCAACTCTTTTTACTCGGTTGGTGCCATACGATACGGAGCCATCGAAATCGGCGTAGTCCCAGGTACAAGCTCAATACCAAACTCTATCTCCCGAACAGGTGGTAAACCCGGTAATTCTTCAGGAAAAACATCCGGGTATTCACAAACCACCGGCACAGATTCGGGTTTCTTTTCTAATTCTTTGTCATCAAGTACATACGCAAGGTATGCTTCGCACCCCTTTCTTACATATTTCTGGGCCAACATTGAGGATATTACAGCTGGCAACCCATCCAAGTCCGTAGACTCAACTCGGATTACTTCGTTATTTGCGCACCTCAATTCAATCGTCTTGCTTTTGCAATTCACAACCGCATCATGCACGGTCAACCAATCCAACCCGAGAATAACATCAAATTCATTAAACGGCAAAAGCATCAAGTCTGCCGAAAAACAGGAACCTCGAATTACTAGGGGACATTTCTTACACACTTTGTCGACAAGCACGTAACGACCCAAGGGATTTGACACCCGAATTACGAACTCAGTAGACTCAATAGGTAAAGTCTTACTGGATGCTAAGGTTTCACATATGTAAGAATGAGTAGAACCGGGGTCAATCAAAGCAATTACATTAGTATCAAAGAGAGTAAAAGTACCGGTAATAACATCAGGCGAAGAAACATCCTCGCGGGCACGTATAGCATAAGCTCTAGCAGGCACACGAGCCTCGGATCTGGTCGTAGCATCTCTAGATCCTCTCTGACCACCACCAGCATTGCCCGTATTTCCAGATGGTCTACCTCGAGCAGTGGTAGCACCCGGTTTCCCACTCTGATTTACATTCTGTTCAGACAACCTCGGGCAATCTTTAATGAAGTGGTCAACTGATCCGCACTTGTAACAGGAGCGGTCAGGGAATCTACAACTCCCCGAATGCCATTTACCGCAATATCGACATTTCGTTCTGTCTCGACGTTCATTCCCAACACTGGCGACCGAAGTGCCTCGTGTACCCACAGGGGGTCGATCACGATCTCGTCTAAAAAGGCCCGAAGTGCCTCTCGACCAGCCCACATAATCTCGAAATTTCTTCGATGCCTGTTGAAGAGACTTTCCCGAAGATCTTTTACGAAACTCTCCAGTTCCCACATCAACTTTTTGTTTTTCTTTTCTAAGCTCTTCGGCTTTACAAGCTCGCTCGGCAAGTACTACGAACTCTCGTATTTCAAGAACGCCAACGAACATTTTTATATCTTCATTCAGCCCATCCTCGAAGCGTTTACACATGATAGCCTCGGATGAAACACATTCCCGAGCGTATTTGCTAAGTCTAACAAATTTTTGCTCGTAATCAGTAACCGACATGGAACCTTGCTTAAGCTCAAGAAATTCCTTCCGTTTTTGATCAACAAATCTCTGACTGATATACTTTTTCCGAAACTCAGTTTGGAAAAACTCCCAAGTTACTTGCTCTCGGGGCACAACAGAAGTCAGAGTACTCCACCAATAGTAGGCAGAATCGCGTAGCAAGGAGATAGTACACTTTAGGCATTCATCGGGTGTACAAGATAGCTCATCGAGTACCCGGATAGTGTTGTCCAACCAAAATTCAGCTTGCTCGGCATCATCGCTGTCCGTAGCTTTAAATTTAGTAGCCCCATGTTTTCGGATTCTGTCAACTGGGGGCTTATTTGACCTTATTTGGTCAGTTACCGGAGGTATTGTAGGTGCGGGGGTTGTATTAGTCGGGAATGGAGGTTGTGGAACAGCCGTATTAGTTCGAATGTATTGGTTGAACCAATCATTCATCACGCTATAGAAAGCTTGTCTAGCTTCATCATTCGGGTTACTAGCATTAGGTTGAGAGTCCGCCGGCGCTGTCCCTTGTGCGGGAGCAGGCGCTACACTCTCAAGATCATCAGCTACCTCTCGGTCGGGATCGGGATCCATTACTATAAATAAACACATTTACAATTGTCAGAAATCACCACACTATCAAGTAATCACATAAAATGGCATGTATAGCTAGACCCAACGCATTACGGTAGTCCTAGAATCGACTAAGCCATAGCTCTGATACCAATCAAATGTAACACCCCGAACCCGAGACCGTCACCGGAGTCGAACACGAGGTGTTAACAAACTTTAAAAATTTTCCAGACACTGCCAATCTGCGTAATAGTCGCTTTAAAAATCATATCTTGAGTTCAGAAACTCGGAATCCAGTTCCGTAAATTTTCCCTGAAAATAGACTCATATGCCCATCTACATATTTTTTTCTATAATTTTTGGTCGGGAAAATTAGTACAGTTTATTAGTCAAAGTCTCCCATGTTACAGGGATCGACTACCCTGACCTTTTCGCATTACGACTTGGATATCTCCCTGTACAGGGCTTCAATACTGATGCCGTTTCTTTCTATAGAAAATAGACTCAGAGAGGAATCTATACATATATGGCTTGACTCCTAATTGTCTCTGGTTAATTTATAATGAATTTCCAAATTCGGAACTGGAAATCCAGAAACCGTTCTGGCCCTGTCTCACAAGAACCTGAATATCTCTTAACATACTGTCCGTATGATTGTTTCGTTACTTTCCTATGAAAATATATTCATCAAGGTTCGTTTAAATAATTTATTCACTATTTAATTCCATTCCTACTATTTTTAGTGAATTTCCAAATCTACATCACTGCTGCTGTCAGCATCTGCCTTTAAGGTAGACTTTACCTATTTCATAGTTTCCATGATTCAACTAACCCTTTTTGCATAAGTAGCACAATTTATGATAGTGATTAACCATTCCCATGGCCAATCCTTGTCAAGCCTATCCACACCTCTCAATAACCATATCCATACCAAATGATTATAACATTACAGTCAAACATATATAAGCCATTTTCGCATGGCTATCCAAAATTATACAAGTCCAAAGGGTCCATGACCCACAACAAACGGGTAGTCCTATACATGCCATTTCGAAGTTCAACCAAAATTGTACCAAAAGGGGGGCTTTGATAGTGTGGGCGACTTCGACTTCAAAATCCCGAGTCCGATAGCTGGAGAACCAAAATCTATAAAATAGAGGATCAAAGAAACGGAGTAAGCAATTTATGCTTAGTAAGTTTTGAGCAAGGAATTCCAGCACAGCAAAAGCATAGCATTCATATAGTTAAACGAATAATTTCATATGCACAAATTTTTGATATCATACTTGCTTCACATTACCAACCCTTATGTACATACACAAAAGATCAACTTAGCCAAAGGCCGGTAGCTCGTTTATCAACTGAGCGAATACTTATTTGTAAGGGCTCAACTAAATTCAAGCACATACGAAACATACCTCAATGTTGGGATGTTTCTAGAGTATTTACTGAAATTTTTACAGCAAGATCATTCATTCCCAAATCACGTACCTTCGGAATTTAACCGGATATGGCTACTCGTTCAAATGCCTTCGGGACATAGCCCGGTTATAGTAACTCGCACAATTGCCTTCGGGACTTAACCCGGATTTAGTAACTCGCACAAATGCCTTCGGGCTTAGCCCGGAATTAGTCAGATATGGTCACTTAGCACAAAGCCTTCAGGACTTAGCCCGGACATCATTCAAATAACCATGCACATTTAACAATAAATCATGGCACATTCGTATTTTGTTTTCGTTAGTAAAACTCAAACACAAGACATTTATCATTCTTGCAATTTCGGCTCAATAGCCACACAAAGAGCATGATTTTGGTTTGCTTTTAAGCTCTTTTACTCAAGAACTTACCTCGGGTGTTGTCGAACGATTCCGATAGCTATTCGACCACTTTTTCCTTCCCTTTATCGGATTTAGTTCCCCTTTGCTCTTGAGCTTAATTAAACAAATAAATTGATTTAATCATTTGAGCATCGAAAAGAGGAACACAAGGCACTTAGCCCATATTTACACATTAGACATTAAAGTCACATATGTACGGAATCATGAATCAAACTCAACATTTTAGCTAATTTTCCCCCTTGGCCGAATATGCATGTCTATGTTGGGGCGATTTCAACACTTAATACATTCTACAAGTATGGTCACTTGTATTGACTAAACACCCTTTTGTTTCAAGTTCAAAACTTGGCTACTACACACATATATACACTAGTAAAGCATCCTCTCCCTTTCCATCAATTTAACACATGCATTACTCATTAATATACAAAAATTATATTCGGCCTTAGCACACAACTTGCTAGCCGATTCTTCTCCATCTAGAAACCAATGCACATATGTGCTCACTCAAAAATGCTAAAAAGAAGATTCAAGAATCATCAATCCACCATCACATGCGTCATTAACAAGCTTCATATTTAGCATGCAATGGCATTAACACAAAATCTACCTAGGCCGAATATCATCCCCATGACATAGCAAAGATTTGAACCATGGGATAATTAGAACTCAAGCTAGCAACTAAAAACATGCATGAATCTCATGGCACAACCTCACACATACCTTGATCTAGATACAAGTATGGCCAAACCTCCTCCTAATCCTCTTCCAAACCAAACATGAAGCAAGAACTCCTTCCTCCTTCCTTTGAGGCCAAATGAAGATGAAAAAGGATGAACAAAATTTTCTCTTTTCTTTTCTTTAACTCACGGCAATGGGGGGGGGAAACAACTACACACTTTTTTTTTGTTTTCATCATATTCCCTTTCATTATTTTATGCCCATGCTCCTTATTTTATTTTTTTCCACCCATGATGCACCAACACAACATGTCTATGACATGTCTTGCCCATCACACTTGGTCTACCATGCTTGTCATGGCCGGCCACTACTAGTTAGGGGGAATTTTACATGCAAGTCCCCCCTTTTTATTTCATGCTCTAATAGGTCCTTATGCTTCGACCTATCACATTTCAAAAATGTCGCGCATAAGTCCTATTGACTAAATTCACATGCAATCGACTAAATCGAAGCTTGAAATTTTCACACATTCATAATTACATATTCTAGACAATAAATATCACATTCAAACATTTCGGTGACTCGGTTTAGCGGTCCCGAAACCACTTCCCGACTAGGGTCAATTTTGGGCTGTCACAAGCGGCTACGCCACGTTTACCGCTATTAGCAGCTTTGTTGCGTTACTATTAGTAGCTACGCTGTGATATTAGTGAGCTGGCTGGTGGGTCTATTTAATCCCCACACGGTGAGTTGGTTGGTACGGGTGGTGAGCCGGATGGATTGGGTTGGGTTGCATACCTGTATTGTGATTATCCTGTTTTGGGCATAGGCCCACACTGTTACTGCATAGGGCTTAGGCCCAGACTTTACTGTTAATGAATAGGGCTCAGGCCCAGACCGTTACTGTATGCACTGTTACTGTTGACCGATAGGGGATTACACACCAAGTTTTTGAAAACTTACCCTTATTTTGACTGTGCAGGTAATCTCCAGCCTTAGACGATTTGGAGCCACGAGGGACTCAGTGGTGGCCACACGTCCGCAGATTGGTTGTTAATAACTCAATTTATTTAAGCTTTCATATTTGGGTTTTAGTTATGTAATAAGGCCATTTGGGGGTTTTTAACTTTTAATGGGCTTTTGATTTCTTATATTAAACTTCTAGTCTAGGAAAACTTGAGTTTTAAAACTATTCACGGTTTTCTAAAGAACACGAGCTTTAAACAATAAAGTTTTCAAAAGAGCTTCCGCGATTTAAGTTGAATTAATATCCCAAAGGCAAATATTTTGAGCAAACTTATGTGAAGAGATGATTTGCTAACCCCGTACAAAAGGTTTTTCTTTTAGAAATAAAATTTTACCGACAACTCAATTTTTGAATGACGCTTTGATGTAGTATACGGGATTCGGCCATAGCTTCTAGGTTGGGTTTAGCGTGTTACATATACTGTTCATACCAAAGCATATCTGTAGGAAAAGTATAGTATGAATAGGATATGTATGGGACTAAATGAATGATTACTTGAGAATATCTATGAGTGTATAAATGTTTGCTAATGATAGTTTGTAATAAATGTTTGCTAAGGATAGTTTGTATAATTTGTACGAAATGTGATAAATTCAACTATGTGATGGGTGTTGTATGAGTACTGTAATGTTGAAGTTTGGCTAGATACGTAAATTTGGAATGTATGCTATGAGATTTGTGTTCTTTAGGGTGTATATTGGGGAATTAAAGTGTTGGGCTTAGATTATGTTAGTGCATAAAGAGTTTGTAAAATGAGTTTGTGTTTGGTCACCACGGTGGTATTTGATGAAGTCCATCAGGACAGAAAACACAAAATTTGATATCAAACTTTGAAGGAAAAGTCCATGGCGATGGCACCCTCTGAAAAGGAACTAATGAATTGTGATTTCCTAATGGAGTTATCTATGTGTTCTTAGACGATGATGGGAAAACCTCATGCAATGTGATTTTAGGAAAATCCACATCGTAAACATGATAACTAAGAAATGCCTTTGTGGCGTGCTCTGAAAGGAATGCCTTTGTGACAAATTTTGAATGGAACGCCTTGGTGGCGTACTCTATATGATTGCTTGAGTGGTGTGTTCTGTTAGGCCTATGTGGCGTAAATTGTTAGAGATGTTTGGTAAGATAGGAATTTGAATGTCTATCTCTATTGTAAGATACGAGTAAATTCTTTTAGTTCTGTAATAAGTAAGACTAAGATTTGGTGTCGATATGTTCTGGATTAAGAGCGAATAAGTTTCAAGGGTTTCCGTGAAAAGATATGTGTATCCATATGTTAAGAAGGATATCTATCATTATGATATTCTATATTGATAAGTCACACATATCCATACTAATAGGTCAACAACCTACTAGGAAAAAAGGAGGAAACAGAGTAAGCATATCAAATGTTGATATGCTTAGTAAGTCTATAAGAAAAATCACTTAACTTACCTTAGTATTAAAACAATTTAAACATTCAAATACATTAATAAACTATATGGCATTCTTTGGCATCCTTAAGCTATCATATGCATATCAATAATTCAAAAACTAGGTTAGTTCTTTAGCATATCAAAGACTTATAATACCAATCACATATACATATTCAACCATTTAGTATAGCATATTATACCATCCAGTTCATAATCAATTATAAACAAATGTAATTCATTTCATATTCAAATCATTTTAACACTTTCATTTTCATTAGGACACCATTTCTTCATCTGAGAGAACCTTAGTAAACCAATAATCGGATACATGGGGCTATGGTGCTCACACAAGCTGACAATGATCAGGATTGCTTACACAAATTGATATTATGAATTTGCTCCCATAAGCTAACATTTTTGCCCAGACAAGTTTTTGTTTATGAAATGGCTTATACAAGCCTTAGGTTATGAAATGGCTCACACAAGCCTTAAGTTATGGTGACCATATCATTTCAACCCCTGTAATAGTATATACATATTATACCAATTATATAAGCACTTCATATCCATCTGGTACCTCTACCTATTCGTAATTGTCATGTATTTCATACTTTACAATTTAATCTTTTTAATGTCAAAAGTCATTATATTCACATCACTTCAAAGTAATAGAAAAAATGATACAATAAAAATATAGCACGAATTAACATAGAAATTTCTGCATGAACTCACTTGGCAAAACAATAAACGAACAACTCTCTAAGGACTAACAGTTTTGCCATTTCCCTGATTATCTTCGATTTGGTTTAATTCTTGATCAATATAATAATTCAATTCAATTTATCAATTCCAAATATCTTATATCACCCTATTATATGCATGTATCTATTCAATTCATTATTTGAATGCCCCTAAAATTTTGCATTTTATTCAATTTAGTCCCTAAAATCAAATTTTTCATAAGTTTCAAATTTGAGCTTCAATTTCAAAACTGATCTCAATTACATCTTACTATAACACTCTGTATAAATAATTACAAAAATTTCTCATCAATTTCAAAATTTACACACTTTAGTCCTTTTGTTAAAAAACTAGGGATTGAAATTTACAATCTAGTCCCTTTTTCATATCGAAACTTAAATCTAACAATTTAATATCAATTTCTTTAAGAATTCATCAATGGAAAATTTTATAAATTTTAACAATTTTATAAATTGGTAAATGAGCTAGCTAAATCGAACTCCCACGATCTCAAAAACATAAAAATTACAAGAAAATGACTAAATTGAACTCACCTATAAATGGCCGAAAGTTTGAGCTTTGCAAACCCTATTTTTTTCTTTTTTTTTCACGAGGTAGAAGAAGATGGATGAAAGATGACTTTTGTTTCTTTTATTTTTACTTTTATAGTTTTTTTAGTTTATATTTAATTTTAATTAACTTAATTAATGTCTATTAATTAACCTTAAGCATAATTTAACAAATTTGGTGGATTCCAACTAATATTCACCACCATTTAGCCATTTACTAATGGTCCAATTTCTCAATTGGTCCTTTAACTATTTAAAAATTCATAGAGATGAACTTTTGCAACTTTTACAATTTTGTCATTTTACCATAATTAACTGCCCAATTGACAAAATTAAGGGGCCAAACTTTAATTAACCTTTATAATAATCTTGTAAACATTAAATAGTAACATTTACTGACTCAAACATCATAAATGGGATTCCAAAACCACCATTTTTTATCGTACTAAAAACCGAGCTATTACAATTTGTGTTGGAGGTTTTTTTTATGTTTGTAATTTTTGTTTTATTAGATTAGTTATGCTTATATTTATATATTTTTTAATAAATATAATTAAATTTCAAATTCAAAAATACGTGTTAAGGTAATTTATTTTAATTGTTTTTTGTTAGTTGGTGGTTAATATTTTTATTATGTGGATGTTTCATTTAAATAAACAAAAATAAAATTATTATTCATGAAAATGTGTTGTGGTAAATATTATTATGTGGATGCATTTATGTTTTAAAATGGTATGTTTATTCAATTTTGTTTGTGTAGATATCGAAATAAGTTTATTGATTAGAGCAACCGAACATACAACCATTATCATTAATGTGCCGGTAAAAAATTTTTTACTTTCTATTCATGAGTATTTTATAAATTTGCACGTCATTATTTTTTTGATTGGCATATTTAACTAATACGATAATTTATTACAGACAGGGTGAGTGTCACATCCGAAAATTCAGTCTAGTAATTTCGGGTTATTGGTTCGGGTAGCAGATTTGGGTCTCGGAATTACGTTCAAAGTGAATAATAAGGATAAAATAATATAAAAATAATAGTGGCCTAAAATTAGGTTAGGGAAATTTGAATTAAGAGTTTGAAAATCAATTGCTTTAAAACGGTTTTAAAAAAAATAAAATAGGGTTTAAAAAGGATTAAGGAAAAAGGGTTTTTAATTGAAAGGCGACTAATTTGTAAAAGGGTCAAACTTGAGAGTTGCCCAAAAGTAATTAATCCAAGTTTTAAAAATAAGTTTTTCTTTCCTATTCAACTATAAACCCCCTTTCCACGTTTCTCCCCTCTTTCATCCTTCCCATTTGAAATTTTTCCAAACACAAATCACACACTTTCTCTGTAACACCCTTTACCTGTACCCGAGGCTAGGACCAAGTACGAGGCTTTACCAGACATGTACTCGAATATTTCGGGAAATACGAGTTATAAAATTCGTTCCAATTTGAACCCAATCAAACAACATCTTTGTGTACCTAATATGGGCCTATGGGGCCCAAAACATACATTGAGAAAGGTCTGAGACTAAACCGAGGACCTGAGAAAGTCCTTGAAAAATTTTCTAAGTTAAGCCTCACACGCCCGTGTCCTCTACCCGTGTGAAATTAATTGAATTTATTTTCTATTTCGAACCTAAAAGGGTTTTCACATAGTCGAGCATACGCCCGTGGCCCTGGCCCGTGTCCTTCACACGATCTAGACACGCCTGTGTAGTCGTCCGTGTCCAAAAACTCGAGCATTCTGTTGATGACATCAGCATGTATTTAGGGGCACACGACTAAGACACACACCCGTGTGCTAGGCCTTGCCCTCCACACAATTGAGACACACGACCGTGTCTCTACTTGTGTGTTTACTATCATGCATTCTGACTTAATATTTTTAGGTGCAGGGGACACACGACCATTTCACACGCCCATAGGGCGGTCCGTGTGTGACACATGGCCTAGACACACGCCCGTGTGTCCACCCGTGTGGACCTTGTTAGGCTATTTTCCAAGCCTTAGGTCACCCTCTAATAACCATATCCACTTATAGTTTTCAATAACATTTAACATGGTCTAATTATTCTCTTAAATGGCCTTAATATACCTCATTGTATGTAAACCTCATCTCATCGGTTTTTATACATGCTAGGTTGTCCCCTTTTATATTAAGGATTTCCATGACTTGTAACTCAATTAAGATTGGCTCGTTATCTTAACTCAGTGCCAAAATTGTGGCCTAACCACCCCATGTGATTTGTTCATGCTACATATGACTAATTGTAATACACTATATATAATCATCACAAGAACATTGGAACATAACATGCACAATTTGGTAGGTCATAACCTACACCAACATAAGCCAATTTCCATGGCCATATACAAGTGAATATGTATACTTTTATAAGCCTTCATATTGGCTAATCAATGACACATATAACAAAATAACAAAAGGCTTATACATGCCATTGAACAAAATAAGAGTATCTATATACCAAAGCTAGACAAGATGATAGTGTGTTGACTCTCCAACCGTCTCCCAATCTTCGCGAGTCCACGAGCTCTGTAAGACAGGGAAAAGAGAGGGGTAAGCATTTACATGCTTAGTAAGCCCGAATAACTAGAAAGTAAACATACTGATTAATTAGCATGCATCCATATTAGGCAATAAAACCAACAAGCATGAAACAGTTTCCCTATCACATGAACTCAATCAATAAGTTAGTCTCATAATAATGCACCATGTAATTTGTCTTAGATGAGCTCATCATCCAATGTTTTCATTTTTATATCCCATGTTAATCCCGTTTAGTTTCCTAGAAATCTCGATAGATTACCCATTTACTGTCAAGTCATAAGAGCGATCATCTCATGTACGTACTCCCGCGAACCTCGCATCTTAAGGCAAGATTACCAATATAGGCTAAATCCCCCGTAATATCAACTCATAAGGTGATGTCAGGATTACCAGTCCAGGCTAAATCCCTTATAGCGACAAACACCCTTAATGAGCTTGAATCTGAATTACCAGTCCAGGCTAAATTCAGACCCTAATCTGATTACCCATCCGGGCTAAATCCACAATGTACACATATTCTTCGGGAGGCTTGATCACTCAGGAACACCCGTCCGGGCTAGATCCTTTCAATATTTGAGATCAACGAATTACCCGTCTAGGCTAAATCCTTTCTACAACACATGCAGGATCTCAAGTCACATGTAAATTGTAACACCCCTATAACCCGTATCCGTCGATGGAGTGGGTTATGAAGAGTTTCTAATCCAAAACTCATCATTTGTACATTCACATTTACATAAGTTCGTTTCAAATTATATGCATAGCCAAACACAATCAAAGATAGAAATTCAAACTTATATCGACATTCAAAAGTTGCCATATTCACATGGCTTATATACAAAGACATCTCAAAATATCATTCATTTAAGTCTATTCTATACATGCCATACTAGCTCCAAAATATAGTAGTACCAAAATGTAGATAGTGTGACGAGTTGCTGACGATCCCCTTCCCGAGCAGGTAACTGGAATCAACAATCTATAAAACAGAGAAACATAATAAACGGAGTAAGCTTTCATAAGCTTAGTAAGTTTTAAGCAGTGCAAACAAATAAACTCAATCATACATTAATTATTCAATTTCTCAAGAGGCCATTTTCTAGGTATATTGTCATTTGGCCGAATATACACATGACCATAATGTACATTTAGCATTATTATTTCACTTAAACTAAATGCATATATCATAAATAAGTCAAATGCTTTCACATACTTTCACATCTTAACAAAATGTATCATGATCATAGATATAACTATAACATTTATTCACTTAGATATCACATTATACACTTATGATTCAATTCCAATCAAACTCACGTATAACTACATAATACGTACCTGGCCAACTTAACATATTGAATGTATTCATTTGTCATTCTAAACACGAGGTATCTTAGTCTTAGACTTTTATCAAATCATCGGCATTTAGCCTGCCAGGTTTTAAACCCGAGTTCATTCACCGGCATTTCGCCTGTTAGGCTCGAAGCCCGACATCATTTCACCGGCATTATAGCCTGCTAGGCTCAAAGGCTCGAATAGTATCTCACCAGCATTATAGCCTGCTAGGCTCAAAGGCCCGAATAATACTGTGCAATATTCAAATCAACAAGTTTCATATAACACAATCACACCGAATTGGGTACAAGCATTATTCGAATATATCATCCTACATTTTAATCACTTTTATCTCATTTCATCACTCACATCTAATATTTGATAGTTTACATGTAACATCTTACTCATATTCATCTAACACTATCATTTGATCATGAAAGCATATCACATTTTACTTACA
The DNA here is from genome assembly GCF_007990345.1 of Gossypium hirsutum. Classification (NCBI taxonomy): domain Eukaryota; kingdom Viridiplantae; phylum Streptophyta; class Magnoliopsida; order Malvales; family Malvaceae; genus Gossypium; species Gossypium hirsutum. Next base: position 101,356,435 of record NC_053425.1, on the reverse strand, counting down.
TTACAATTGCCATTCGGCCATATACATATATGACAAGTAATACTTAGTTCTCATAATCAGTCATGTCATTATCGAATATTATATATTTAACTACTTAAACTGACCTTGAATATTTTCGAACAGTCTCGGCTCGGCTGTTCAACTACTTTCTCTTTTCCCATGTCCAACCTTGGTTCTCTATGCTCTTGAGCTTAATTCCAACTCAAAAGTGATCGAATGCTATCTCCCCTTTCTTCTTCAAAATTCGGCTAAGCTAAGGAAGAAGATGAACCAAAAATATTTTGTTTTTCTTTTATTCATCTTTTTTATTTTAATTAATTTTTTTTATTTCATAATTTAAGCCATTACTATTATACTATTAATATATAATGCATATTTTGCTTATTAACATCATTATGGCCGGCCACTAAAACTAAAGTGGGAAATTTGACATGCAAATCCATCTATATACACCGTAAATTATTTGGCCACTACAAAATTAACCTATCACATTTTTAAAAATTTTCACATAAGTCCTATTTAATAATTTCATTCACAAATGACAAAATCAAAGCATGAAATTTTCACACATGCACTTTCACATATAATAAGCACAGAATATAACATCTAATTATTTTTGTGACTCGGTTTTGTGGTCCCAAAACCACTTTCCAACTAGGGTCAAATTAGGGCTGTTACATAAATCACGGTTTACCCATCGGACTTCTTTTTTAACCTCAACAGGGACATTTTTCATAATGTCATTATTAATAACACATTTCATGGACTTTCATGCCATCATCAAAGAAAATATTCATACATTCATAAAACTTGCAATTAGATATATTATGAGTTTACTTTAAGTTATTCGAACATACCCTGTATTAGTCTCGGTTTCACGTTTTAGTTATTTCGAAACCTTTCGTTTCCCTCGATCGACCTCTGGAATTTGTTCCTCGGGGTCTATAACAATAAAAATGAATCATTAATACCTCACATTATTCCTTTCGAGTCTAAATTTCACCCCCTGACAAACCTTAACCTTTCACATTTTTACGATTTAGTCCCTAGGCTCGTATATTGTAATGCATGCAATTTCCACCTTACCCAAGCCTAGCCGAATGTTTTTCCCCTTATGGAAGTCCACAACTTTCCATTATTTCACATTTCAACCACATATTTTACACCTTTTGCAAAAAGGTCCTTTAAGGGTTTTACATGAAAATCACCTAAGAAAAGATGTTTAACACACATCCAACTCTCATATTCCTCCATAAAACATCAAAGAATAAATATGTCACACATGGGTCATTTTGAAATCATGAACCCTAACTCAAAATATAGGTAGAAATGGAGAGAGTAAGCTACCGGGATTTCAAAAATACAAAGAACATTAAAAACGGCGCTTGGGAGCACTTACTTTTGAGATTGAAAATGTTAAAAACCCTAGCTATAGAGGGCTTGAGAATTTTGACTGGATGAGGGAGAAGAATGGCTGATTTTTGCCTTCATTTTCCCATTTTATTTCATTAATTAGCCAAATGACCAAAATCCCCTTAAGCCTTTTCTTTAAAATTTCATCTATACATGCCCATTTTTGTCCAAAAACTTAGAAATTGGGAAAATTGCTCACCTTCTAATTAATAATCTAAAGCAATTTCATACAAATTGCTTCTAGAATCCAAGTTTTACAATTTATTTGATTTGGTCCTTATTTTCCAATTGGACACCTTACTCATAAAATTTCTTCATGAAACTTTAACACATGCATATTATCATATTTTATACCTCATAATAACCATAAAATAAATATTTCAATGTCAGATTTGTGGTCTCGAAACCACTATTCTGACTAGGCCGTATTTCGGTTTACATTTCTCCCCCCTTAGGAACTTTCGTCCTCGAAAGTCTTACCAGTAAATAGGTGCAGACATTGGCCTCTCATGGTTTCTTCCAGCTCCCGTGTAGCCTCTTCTACACCATGTTTGTAACAGCCCGATTTTGGGTCTAGTCAGAATAGTGGTTTCGAAACCACTATTCTAAGGCCGGAGAAAATTATGTTGATGTTATTTTATGAGTTATGGCATGATTATTTAAGTACATGAAAATTTTGGTGAATTAAGTTTAGAGTTTGAGGGCTTAATTTCGAAAAGGGACTAAATCGCGTAAAAGGTAAAAGTTGTATTTTAGTACCTAAATGAGTCTAATAACTAGATACCTAAAATTGAAGGCCTTTAAAGGGAAATTATACCCTTTTTAATAGACGTGGCCGGCCAAGGGAGACAAGAGTGGTCAAAAAGCCATATTTTATGGGATTTAAAGTGACTTTTTGGTAATAAAATAGAATAAAGAAAAAGTTGTCATTTTCTTTCATTTTTTTCTTCTCTTTCACCGAAAATGGCAACAACAGGGGGGTTTGAGAGTTGAAAAATTTCAGCAACATATTTCCCTAGTAAGTGTTTTTAATGTTTTTTCTTGATAATTTTTACATTTTTGGAACCCCTAAAGCATAAGCTTTCAAAAGAGGGGACTATCTTACAAAATGATTAAGAGTGTAGGGTTTTTCCATGAAAGCATATGTATTGTTTGCTGAGTTTTTATGTAAGAATATGAGTCTTGGTAGTGTTATAAACAACTTTCATGAAAGAAATTTGCATGAAAGCACTTAAATGGACTATTTTGTAAAGTTTGTAAAATAAGTGATAAATGTGTGAAATAGTTGAAATTATGAGTTTCTATAGTTATGAAAATGGTTCATCTAGGCTTAAGGAGTAAAGAAATTGAATAAAAATCATTTTACGAGCCTAGGGGCAATTTGGTAATTATGGCAAAGTATAGGGGAAAAATCAGAAACTTTGCCAAAAATGTGTCATTGGACTAATTTGATTAGTATATTGTTTTAATAAGTTAAATGTGATGTTATAGATGATGAAAAATAAGATTCAGGCTTAGAACGAGGAAAAACGAAAAATTGATGTTTAGGCCTCTTCTACCAATTTGGTGTCGAGGTAAGTTCGTATGATAATAATAATGCAAAGTTATGTTTGAATTTCATTCCTTATTAATATTGCATATATTATATGATTTAATATATTGGAAGATTGATGGAATATGATGTTTCTTTGAAACGAGGAAGTTGTTATGAAAGTAATTTATCAACTTCATTATCATGTGCTTAATACTTGATATTGTACGAAATATAGATTTATGCCTTTATTGGAATTGACTTGTGATGATTCAATGAAAATGTGATGATATGTGTGCTAGTATAAGACCATGATGATTAAATGAAAATGTGATGATATGTGTTCTAGTATAAGACCATGTCCAGGACATGACATCGACACTGACATGAGACCTTGTATAAGACCATATCCGGGATATGGCAACGATATGTGGATCCATGTAAGACTATGAATGGGACATGGCTTTGGTATTCTATTTGGTGTAAGGTAATTCCGAACATTTTTTAGCATCCCGAGTGTTCAACGGGTAATGTAATGGATGATGTGATGAAAGCTCTAAGGAGAGCATGTTAAAGAAGGTATGATTATATACTTTATTACGAGTTGGTATAGGTATGTACACTAAACTTATGAGTAATGCCTTGATATGTGATAATCTATGATATATATAGTATTTGGTGAATACTATAAAAATGGCATGATTTGGAATAAGTCTTTGATACTGAATGACATTGAGATTATGGGTCCATTCTTATGATGCATAGCTATTCATTCTTACCATGATAAATGAAATGATGTTGTATTAATTTGGTGAACTATAATTGTGAATGAGTAAATTAGCCCGAACAATTTAGGCTATTACAGTGGTGTAACTCTGAAAATACACTAAAAATAGTGGAAAATAAGTTAGAGGCTGAATGAAATATGAAATTAAATATTATTGAAGCTAGTTTCACATAGAGGAAACGGTTTAAGTAAAAGAGTTTCATATTATGAAATATTTAAATTATTGTGAGACAGAGTCAGAATGACTTAAAAATCCAATATTCCAATTTGAGAAAATCATTATAAATTGTAAAAAAATATTTATGAGTTATAATTTATATGTTTAGAATATTTAATGAGTCCATTTTCAAAAGAAATAGATGAGAACATTATTCAAGTCCTGTGCTATGAGAAAATTAAACTTTAGTACATAAGGGTCAGACTATTAGGCAGTGAATCAGGGGTAATTTTGAGGAATAAACTGTACTCTTTGGCTAAACCAAAAATTTTGGAAATTTTATGGTAGAAAGGTACATGAGTCTAGTTTCAAGAAAAATTATTAGAACTTAATTTAGAGTTTCGTAGCTCCAGATATAAATATTTTATTGATTGTTGTACAAGAAGACAACTTATCATGAACTTGAGAATATGTTGGGAACATTGATAAAAACATGTTAATGAGTTGCTTATTGTTTTCATATGAACTTACTAAGCGTAAAGCTTACCCTCCCTTCTTTTTCCATGTTCTCTAGTGTTTTCAGGTTAGCTCGGGTTGGAGTTCGTCAGAGATATTATCACACTGTGAAGCTGTCACCATTGGTGTAAGTGATTTCAAGTACTTTGAGTCTATGGCATATATAAGAGTTTAAATATTTGAGTGTGTGATATTTTTTTTAGCCAAGCTTATCGGCTTACATTATCTATTGAGGTTGTAAACCTATTTATATATGCATGCATGTGCTATGGTCTTATGTGATGTGTTTAAAATTATTATGGCATGAATGTGGTAAAGATGTGAGTAAAATCTATGATATCTATTGCATGAGAAATTGACATGATCATAACATGTTTATGGATGTTTAAGTGCCCATGTATGCTTTGTTGTATGCTATTGTATAAGTGTGTATGCATATGTTGTGAGGGTGACAAAATGACTTGGAAAATAGCCTTGCATTTGTCCACACGGGTAGGCACACCGGCGTATGCCATGGCCTTATGACATTTTGGGGATGCTGACGTTAGAAACAGAATACCCAAGTTTTTGCACATGGGCCAATGACACGGGCGTGTGTCTGGCCGTGTGAGAACCCCTGTAGGTGTGAGTTTGAAATTAATTCCACATGGGCGTGTGCCCTATACCCACACAGGCGTGTGGAGCCTTAAAGCATGAAATTTTCCAAGTTTTTCTTGAATTCTTGGTTTAGTCCCAGACCACCCCGAATGTATGGTTTGGGCCTCGTAAGCCTGTTTAAGGGAAAAAATGTATGTGCAATGAAAATTTTTAAATTCAGACGAATTTTCATGGCCGATTTTAGTATGGAAGTATTCACTTAAGTCTGATAACACCTCGAACCCTGTCCTGGTGTCGGATATGGGCGAAGGGTGTTACAATTTCGATGCCATAAAACTTTTACCAAAGCCACATCTTTATTTCTCAATTGTTTAACCTCACGAGCCAAAATCTCAACCGATTCCTCACCATAAGTCATAATCGGTCTAATTTCGATCTCAGTTTATGAAATCACATGAGAGGGGTCTGATCGATATCGTCTTAACATAGATACATGAAATACATCATGAATCTTTTCCAGTTCTGGTGGCAATGCCAAGCGACAAGCTAATGGTCCAACTCTTTTAGTGATCTTGTATGATCCGATAAACCGCGGACTCAGTTTGCCTTTCCGGAAAAATCTTAGTACTTTTTTCCATGGAGATACTTTCAAGAATACTTTATCTCCAACTTGGAACTCAATCTCTTTTCTTTTCAGATCAGCATATGACTTTTGTCTATCCAATGCCGCTTTTAAACAATAACATATCACTTTAACCTTTTCTTCAGTTTCCTTGATTAGATCAATGATCGCGTGATTTCGTTATAGGTTTTAAATATTTATAATTACTCATTCTTAAACTAACTATTATCACGATGTAGGCAAGTGTACCTATCGAACAGTAGTGTAGTTTTAGCAAGACAGGATTGTCGAACCCAAAGGAACTAAAAGAACTAGTAATGACTATCTTTTTATAATCTAGCCGAAGAATAAATACGTTTTATTTTAATTGACTAATTATCTAAACTAAGAATGCACAGAGGAAAGAATTGGGGAATTTCTTTTGGGAAAAATCGATTCACTTAAGACAATACCTAAGGAAAAATCCAACTAGACTTTACTTGTTATTCTGGCTCCGAATCGGACGATTTATTCATTTAAATTGTCCTGTAGAGATCCCTAAGTTATGTTATTATCCCTATTTAGGACTAATAACGTCTAATCCCTAGATTGAATAATTGAGACTTTTCTCTAATTAACACCCTAGGGTTGCAATAACTGGATCTATGGATCCCATTATTAGGTTTCACCCTAATTCGGCAAAATCTTGTCACCCTATGTCTAGGCGCGCAATCAACTCCGCTTAATTATGACAAATGTACTCTTAGACAGGGTCTATTCCTCCTCTCAATAAGAGCATGTCTTGAATCAGTATCCTGGGATATCAAAACAAGAATTAAGAACAAGTTAAATTTTTATCATACGATTTAGAAAATAATAACAAGATTCGTCTTAGGTTTCATTCCCCTTAGGTATTTAGGGGTTTTAGTTCATAACTAAATAAGAAAACATCTCAGAAGAATAAAGAGTACAAAACATAAAGAAAACCCAAAACTCCTGAATGGAAATTGAGGAGAGATCTTCAGTCTTAATGATGAATCTGGCTTCTGAGATGGATCAATCGTCTTCCCTGGAATAATTCCTTACCCCCTATTCTTCGTCCCCTATTTTCTTCCTCCATTAGGGTGCATTTATAGGTTTTGGAATGCCTAAAAACCCTCAAAATTGGCCTTTTTCAAATTGGACTCAACTTGGGCACGGCAGGGACACGCCCGTGTTCGATTACTTCAGGCCATGTTTGATCCTGCCAAATTGACACGACTGTGTGGTCTGCCCGTGTGAGGAGGTCCAGGCCGTGTCAATTTCGTACTTTGGACCATTTTCTCCGTTTTTGGGCCGTTTCTCATTCCTTTTGCTCTCCTATGGTCTCCTAAGTATAAAACATGAAATTAGAGCATTAGGAGCATCGGATTCACCAATTCTAATGAGAAATCATCCATAAAATGCATTAAACATGGGGTAAAAATATGTATAATTTATGGTTTATCAAATACCCCCACACTTAAGCATTTGTTTGTCCTCAAGCAAAATTCTCAACTCATAATCAAAATAAATTCTTCTCAACTTATAATTTCTATCGATAATATCTCACATTAATCCATAAGTAATAATACATTGAGATTTCAACTAAAAGAACATAAAAGTTTCAAACATTCCAAGTTGAGCATTTTAATCATGCAAACATAGGTGTCTCCCCTCATCTAAGTAATTACCTTTGATTCAGAATATCACAAAGTTTTACATCCTCACTAAAGATTCACTCAAATCACTCGAGGTGTTTAAGGACAATAAATGAAGCACTTAATAGTCAATAATGAAAAGTCATTACCATAGGCTTGCATGAAAATCAAATCTCCACCACTATAATTTAAGATGATACATCAATCAAAAGGTCTTTAGAGGGTTGTAATGAGGCTTGGTTAGGGGGTGTGGTTACAAGCTAAAAGAAAGGGTTAGAATCGAGATTGAATTGAAAAATTACCTAACTAGAAAAAAGAGTTAATCTTCACTTGCATACAACAGAGCTTCTTTTCAGAATATGAAATTACAGATACGTATACATAGTTTTTTTTACTTTTTTTTAAGAACAAGTTAAATATTTAAACAAGACATAGCTAAGCAATTTCTTCAACTCAAATCTCGAAAAAAATAGGAATCAAATTAATTTAGGGGATTTCAACTATAATGGGTTAAGGGTTAATTTTGAGGTTAATACAAGGAATGACTTGTTAGGCTCAAGGGGGTTTACTAGGGGTTAATCGTAGAGGTAGGCTTTTCATGGCATGAGTGGGTTAATCCTAAGTGCCTTAATCATTTTGACATATCAAACCAAATGGTGTGGTCTCGACATGCATAATCAAGCAAGTTCTAGAATAACAGTTCAATACCGACGCACTCAAAGCAATAACAAAAGTGAGCATGAAAGAATTAATAGATGCTCAAAAGGTTCAGAAATCTCACAAAAATTATGGCTTTTTGATGTTTAGACTCGTGAATTCCAATTCAAAGTAATATCGAGACTTGTGGAAACAACCTATAATTTTAAATTCTTAAAAATCAACTCATCATGCTTGATTCTCTAATGTCTTAAAGTTTAAACAATCAATGCATAAATGCCTATGTTTTAATTCAAGATATATCAATCAAAATCATAAATCAATTAAAATTTATCCAAAATATGATATGAAAGCTTTTCAAGAGAACAAGGCAATCATTTAGGGATTTTTCTGATAATGAAATAAATACCCCCCACACTTAAGATGTACATTGCCCTCAATGTACAAAGATAGATATTAAAGTGTAAAAATAAGATAGGGAGAGAAGTGAAACTTCTTGTATGATGAATTCCTCGAACTAGAGTTTTGGAGAGTAATCAGTTCGAGAGTGGAGGAGGATACTCGGCGGTCGTAGAGGTTTATTAGTCCATAAGTCCTGCGCCAAAAGAATATTATATCTAGTGGTAGCTATGGTCGTGGTCGATCAGGACATGGCAGCCATGGAGAACCTTTCCCGGTGGAGTTTAAGTTCTTATGTGACGATGAGCTTAAGAGCTCTATATAACTGTGATAAAATCAGGAACTTTTTATAGGATATTAGGGAGAATAATTACTCAAAAAGAAATAATCGAAATTAATAATTAAAAATAAAATTTATAAAATCTAATAAAAATAAAAAGTAGTTTCAATAAAAATTTAAAACATAAAATAATAAATAAATATTTTTAAATATCTTCATCGTTGGATGGTTCGCGAGATGGGACTGGCGATGAGATGTGAAGGTGCTGACAAATCTGCTGTAGAGTAGCATCAATGTTGTCAAATCATTGAAAACACTACTGCTCGAATCGGGTGAGACACTCAGTGATGTCAGCATACGAAGCCGCCACATAAACTGGACGAGAGGGTGGTGGTGGCTGAGTCGGTGGGTCCTCGTGCTGTGGGGGGACATCATCAGGAATGTCCTCGTAGGCCTCCTCCTCTGTAGATTGGGCGAGACGATACTGAGGAGGGTAAGTTCCTCGGTGCCTCTCGATCATCCTCATACTAAGTATGCTCGAGATGCCTTGTAGAGACATCTGGCTAATGAGGGTGAGGGATGATTCTTGGGTCGCGGTGTTGAGGAGCCCGAAGTGTCGCGCCAGTCGAGTCACATAGGGGCCAATGGAGATAACCCCCTTTCGAAGCCACTCCGTCTTGTGCTGAATCGCAAGAACAATGAAATAGGCAAGCTCGATGACATGTCCTTGCGACATGCACCATAAGAAGTAGACGTCGTGGGTGTTGACGACGCTAGTGCTCTCTCGCCTCCCTGTAATCGTGTGAGCTAAAATAGCGTGTAAGTACCTCAGGGATGGTGGGAGAACTGATGCCTTGGAGCGGCTAGGATTGTAGGAGGCCGTGCTAGGGGCCAAAGTGTGCCAGCACTTCGAGGGAGAGAAATGTATGTGGCGACTGAGAGCATGTAGTTCATTCTCCTCATTGAGCTCCTCCGTATATAAGCCTAGTGTAGCACCAAACTCTGGGACACTTAGCTGGCGGATTAATCCGCCTAGGCGAAATTGAACCGTATCGGGATCATCGTAGTTTGTCATTACGATTTGGAGATGGAACGCTGAGCATAGTTCCATCGTGAGCTCGAGGTATGTTGGTTGGATGATCCCAAAGAACAGCTCTCAAGGGTCGGTGGTTAAAAGGGCCCAAATCGCATCAGGCATCTAAACTTGTTCTATGGCAACCCAGTCGATGCAGCGGCTCACAATTAAAGGTTAGGCCCAAAGTATCTAGAAAAGTTCTTCCTGGGGCCCCCGGGGAACTGTAGAAGAGGGTGACGAATTTCCACGGTTGGACCCGCGGAAGAGGATGCTCCCTTCCTCTTCTTAGAAGCAGGTACGGTGGTTTTCTTTCCTCTTGAAGACGACATTGTGAGCCTGTAATATAAAGAATAATAATAATAGGTAAACGAATTCGAAAAAATAAAAGGCATGAATTTGGAACTAATTATTTCAGCCAATACTATTAATATGAAGCAAACTTAACCATAATAACAATAAGAATGGGAATAGAAATGTAATGGGTATGAGGTTTTCCTAATCTCAATTTAACACGGAATGTATGATAACTAACTTAGGAATGCAAAATACACTGGCATGGTAATAGCATGAGAATAAACATAGTAATTTTGTGGGTATGAGGTGTTCCTAATAACTTGACTTAACACAAAATGTACGATAACTAATCTAAGAATGCAAATTAAATGATAAAATAATGAGCAAAATGACAAATAGTTCGAAAGGAATGAAGATTATGCTAATAATAAGCATTAGTAATAAGTAAAATAGAAGTGAAAGGAGTAAACAAATGCTAAGGGAGAGGGATTGAGCATTAAAAATGAAGTTGGAGACTGCACACGGGTGTGGCAAGGAGGCCGTGTGGAGTTGCAGTGGCTAGGGTTAGGATTTTTGAATAGGGAAGAAAGTGAATAGTGCAGGGTATTTATAGATTTTGGGCCACACGGCCAGGGCACATGCCCGTGTAACCCAATTTCAGCCCGTGTGATTCGCGAATTTCAAATTTGGTCATGTCTGAAATTTAGTACACGCCCGTGCACCTCGGGCGTGTGGGTTCACACGGTCGTGTCGCACGATTGTTTCTAGCTTTGTTCGCTTCTTCCACGCCCGTGTGTGCAAGCCCCACGCCCATGTCAATTTAACAGGTTAGACGATGGGTGTTAGACACAAGCGTGTGACACGCCCGTGCTATTTTAACAGGTTCGTCGACGGTTCTTCCACACAGGCGTGTCGCACGCCCGGGTTGTTTTGGCAGGCTCGACCACGGCCATGTCGCACGGTTGTGGTGTTTTATCAAAGCCCGTGTTGGGGGAATCCTTGCCCTGTTTTCTCACAAACATAAGCATGCCCGTGTGCTTGGCCATGTCTTTGTGGAAACACCTGTATTCAAGATTTCCATTAGTAAGTTAGGAGTTAAAAACCAAAATTTAAAGAAATTAATATTGTTAGTGCTTGGGTTGCCTCCTGAGAAGCGCTTATTTATAATCTAAGCTCGACTTACCTCTCTAATGAATGGTCATGGTGGTTTGAGGAGTTTATACTCCTCATTCCTGCTATCAATCTCATCAAAATAAGGTTTTAATCGGGTGTTGTCTACCTTAAAAGTGCCAGACTTGGGATGACTCACCTCTACCGTACCGAATGGAAAAATATTGAGTAAGAGGGATTTCCTCATTTGGTCATGGAAAAATATCTCTTGCAAAGTGGGTTGTATCATGTGGTCAGTTTTAATAGAATGGTTTAGACGGTCACCTTCAATTTCCAATGTGTTGTCAGAATTGCGAGCTTGAAGGGTGAGTGTTTCATCTCCTATGCGAAGCGTGAGTTCACATGTGCCAACATCAATAATTATTTTAGCAGTTGCTAAAAAGGGCCTTCCTAGGATTAAAGGAGTATTGTTATCCTCCTCTATGTCTAAAATAATGAAGTCAACGAGAAATATAAATTTATCAATTTTGACTAGCACATCTTCAATAATACCCCTATGAAATCTTATAGTTTTATCTGCTAATTGAATGTTCATCCTAGTCTGTTTGGGTTTCCCGAGACCTAGTTGCTTGAACATTTTAAAAGGCATGACGTTGATACTAGCCCCTAAATCAGCTAATGCATTATTAACATCTAAACTACCAATTAAGCAAGGAATTGTAAAACTCCCTAGATCTTTTAGTTTGTTCAGTAGCTTATTTTTCAGAATAGCTGAGCACACTGCGTTTAGCTCCACATGCGATGCCTCGTCCAACCTCCACTTATTTGCTAAAAGCTCTTTTAAGAATTTCATTGCGTTTGGCATCTGCGATAGAGCTTCAATAAACGGTAAGTTAATATGTAATTTTTTAAGAGTTTAAGGAATTTACCAAATTGTTCATCTGAGTGGTCTTTCCTTGTTGCGTTGGGGTATGGTACACGAGGTTTATATTCAACATTTACTGATTTGTTTGTATTTTGATCTACCTCACCTTGACCTTTGCTTACCACAGTTTCTTGTCGCGGTTCTGGTTCAGGCTCCACAAATTCTTTTTCATCTTGAATATTAATCGTGTTGAGCTATTCCCTTAGGTTGGGTTCAGTATTACTTGGCAAACTACCTTGTGGTTGTTCAGAGATTAGTTTGGAAAGCTGGCCTATTTGAGTTTTGAGCCCTTGGATCGACGGTTGTTGGTTTTTAAGTGCTGTCTTGGTGTTCTGAAAATGGGTTTCTGACACTGATATAAACTTTGAGAGCATCTCTTCAAGGTTTGGCTTCTTTTCCTGTTGGTAGGGTGGTTGTTGAAAACCCGGAGGATGTTGTGGTCTTTGATTTCCTTGGCCTCCCCACAAGAAATTGGGATGGTTCCTCCAACCTGCATTGTAAGTGTTACTAAATGGATTGTTTTGAGGTCGAGGATTATTACCCATGTAATTTAGTTGCTCGTTATCCATGTTATGGCCATAAGGTTGATATTTTGAATGGCTCGTTCCACCGCTACTTGCTTCGCACTGCATTACTGGGTGATCCTGTGAAGAACTAAGAAAACCATCAATCTTTTTAGTCAAGAGTTCTACCTGATTTGACAGCATGGTAATCGAATTGACGTTATAAACACAGGCTATTTTCATTGGCTTTGTTCTCATGACTTGCCACTGATAGTTATTCAGTGATATTTCCTCAATAAACTCATAGGCATCTTCAAGTGTTTTATTATTGATGGTTCCGCCAGTAGCTGCGTCAACCATTTGCCAAGTCAAAGGATTTAGACCATTGTGGAATGTTTGAACTTGGAGCCAAAGCGGTAACCCATGGTGAAGGCACCTTCTCAGTAGGTCCTTGTATCTCTCCCATGCATCGTAGAGGGTTTCTAAATCCATCTACACAAAAAAAGAGATGTCATTACGTAATTTAGCCATTTTAGCCGGTGGAAAATATTTTAGTAAGAATTTTTCGGTCATTTGTTCCCAAGTAGTAGTTGACCCTCGTGGTAACGAGTTCAACCACTGTTTAGCTTTGTTCCTTAATGAAAAAGGGAATAACCGAAGATGAATAGAATTATCAGAAACGCCATTGATTTTAAATGTATCGCAAAATCCCAGAAAGTTTGCTAAGTGAGCGTTGGGATCTTCATCCTGCAAACCATCAAACTGAACAAATTGTTGTATCATCTGAATAGTGTTAGGTTTTAATTCAAAAGTATTTGCAGCTACAGCAGGTCTAACTATGCTAGATTCAGTTCCTGTTAAAGAAGGTTTAGCATAATCATACATAGTGCGTGGAGCAGGATTTTGATTAACCGCAATTGCAGGAGGTAGCTGATTGCCTTGGTTTTCAGCCGTCTCTTCGGTTGGGGGTTGAGTATCGTCTTCTTGCTGATTCTCCGTGTATCTTAAGTTTCACTTTGTTCTCTTTGGTTTCTACAAACTGTGCGATTGATTTCTTCGTAAAAAAGTAGTGGCCCTGACGGGTTTCTTCTAGTCATAAACTATAAAAACCTGCCAAGAGATGAAAAAAAGTAAGTAATAATAATATAAAATTAAATTTCAAGAAAAATAAATGGCTAAAGTCATAAAAATTGAGTGTTCCTAATATTTCAGTTCCCCGGCAATGGAGCCAAAAACTTGATCACTTGATTTCGTGAAAAGCTTTAAATATTTATAATTACTCGTTCTTAAACTAACTATTATCGCAATGTAGGCAAGTGTACCTATCGAACAGTAGTATAGTTTTAGCAAGACCGGATTGTCGAACCCAAAGGAACTAAAAGTACTAGTAATGATTGTCTTTTTGTTATCTAGCCTAAGAATAAAAAGGTCTTGTTTTAATTGACTAAATATTTAAACTAAGAACACACAGAGAAAAGAATTGGGGAATTGCTTTTGGGAAAAATCGATTAACTTAAGATAATACCTAAGGAAAAATCCACCTAGACTTGTTATTCTGGCTCCGAATCAGACGATTTATTCATTCAACTTGTTCCGTAGAGATCTCTAAGTTATGTTATTATCCTTATTCGAGACTAATAACGTCTAATCTCTAGATTGAATAACCAAGACTTTCTTCTAATTAACACTCTAGGGCTGCATTAACTCGACCTATATATCCCCTTATTAGGTTTCACCCTAATCCGGCAAAATCTTGTCACCCTATGCTAGGCGCGCAATCAACTCTGCTTAATTATGAAAAATGTACTCTTAGACAAGGTCTATTCCTCCTCTAAATAAGAGCATGTCTTGAATCAGTATTCTGGGATATCAAAATAAGAATTAAGAACACATAATTAAGAACAAGTTAAATATTTATCATACGATTCAGAAAATAATAACAAGATTCGTCTTAGGTTCCATTCCCTTTAGGTATTTAGGGGTTTTAGTTCATAACTAAATAAGAAAACATCTCAGAAGAATAAAGCGTACAAAACATAAAGAAAACCCAAAACTCCTGAAGGGAAATTGAAGAGAGATATTTAGTCTTGATGATGAATCTGGCTTTTGAGATGGATCAATCGGCTTCCTTAGAGTAATTCCTTACCCCCTATTCTCCGTCCCCCATTTTCTTCCTCCTCTAGGGTGTATTTATAGGCTTTGGAATGCCTAAAAACCATCAAAATCGGCCTTTTCCGAATTGGACTCAACTTGGGCTCGGTAGAGACACACCCGTGGCACACGCCCGTGTTCGATTACTTCAGGCCATGTTTGAGCCTGCCAAATTGACACGGCCGTGTGGTCTGCCCGTGTGAGGAGGTCCAGGCTGTCTCGATTTTGTACTTTGGCCTATTTTCTCCATTTTTGGCCCGTTTCTCGTTCCTTTCGCTCTCTTATGCTCTTCTAAGTATAAAACATGAAATTAGAGCATTAGGAGCATTGAATTCACCAATTCTAATGAGAAATCATCCATAAAATGCATTAAACATGGGGTAAAAATATGTATAATTTATGTTTTATCAATCAAATTCGTGAATCTGACTCTCCTTAAGTTCTGTCCAATACAATGGAGTTCAGCACTTTCTGCCATACAATGCCTCAAGGCGCCATCTTCAAACTTATTTGAAAACTGTTGTTGTAGGGAAACTCTACCAATGGCAGGTATTCTTCCCAACTGACCTGAAATTGAAGGATACAACATCGCAACATATCCTCAAGAATCTAAATTATCTGTTTAGACTGACCATCAGTCTGTAGGTGAAAAGCTGTACTAAAACTCAACCTAGTACCCAAAGCTTCTTATAACTTCTTCCAGAATCATGGGTCACTGTTTGAAATAATCGATAACGACACCTCGTGTAATCTCACAATTTCAGATATATACTAATCTGCCAACTTGTCAAGTGAATAATCTGTCCTTCCCAGAATAAAATGAGTCGACTTTGTCAACTTATCAACCACAACCCATATAGCACCTTCTTTTTTTTGGGTCAATCCTAATCTTGTCACGAAGTCCATAGTAATTTTGTCCGACTTCCATTCAGGGACCATCACAGGCTGTAGTAAACCAGAAGCTACTTGATGTTTAGTTTGACTTGCTGACGTATCAAGCATTTCGATACAAATTCAGAGATGTCTCTTTTCATGCCGTCCTACCAGTACATTTTCTTCAAATTATTGTACATCTTGGTACTTTCTGGATGAATAGACAAACGGCTATCATGTGCTTCTTACAAAATTCTCTGAATAATTTCATCGTCCCTCGATACACAAACTCTATCTCTGAACATTAAACATCCATTAGGACTAATTTGAAAGTCTGATTCAATGCCTGAACACATTGAGTTCTTTTAGCTTGCAGGACATTATCATTAGTCTGAGCATCATAAATTTCCTAAAGAAATGTCGGCCTAGCCCTTAGCTCTGCCAAGACTGAACCAGCATCAAACAACGGCAATCGAGTGTCCATGGCCATTAGTGCAAACAAGGATTTTCTGCTTAAAGTGTTGGCGACCTTTCCAGGGTAGTAGTCAATGATCAGCTCAGAGTCTTTAATTAATTCTCACCATCTCTATTGTCTTAGATTCAAATCTTTTTGAGTTAGCAAATACTTCAAACTCTTTTGGTCTGTGAATATACGACAAGTCTTACCATATAAGTAATGCCTCCAGATTTTCAAGGTAAAAACAATGGTGGCAAGCTCTAAATCGTGCGTTAGATAATTCTTCTCGTGTGGCTTCAACTACCGTGAAGCATAGGCTATCACCTTGCCATCTTGCATAAGTACACAACCTAGTCCATTTAAGGATGCATCATTGTAGGCCACAAATTCTTTTCCCGACTCGGGCAATACTAGAACAGGGGCTTCAGTCAGTAGTGTTTTCAACTTCTCGAAACTCTACTGACACTTTTCTGTCCATTCAAACTTAACGTCTTTCTGTAGCAACCTCATCATTGGAGTCGCTATTATGGAGAATCCTTTCACAAATCTTCGGTAGTAACCAGCTAAGCCTAAAAAGCTTCTAACCTCGGTTACATTTTTAGGTGGTTTCCGTTCAACGATGGCAGATATCTTACTTGGATCAACTCAGATACCATCACCCGAAATAATATAACCCAAGAACCCTACTTCTTGGAGCCAAAATTCACTCTTGCTAAACTTAGCATACAATTGTTTTTCCCATAAAGTTTGCAACACAGTTCTCAGATGCTTTGCATGCTCTATCTCATCCTTGGAATAAATCAAAATGTCGTCAATGAACATGACGAAAAACTTGTCCAGGTATGGCCGAAATATCCTATTCATTAGGTTTATAAATACAACCGGTGCATTCGTTAATCCAAATGGCATGACAAGGAATTCATAGTGACCATACCTTATTCTGAAAGCTATTTTAGGTACATCCGATTCCTTAACTCGCAACTGATAGTAGCTGGATCTCAGGTCTATCTTAGAGAACACAATGGCTCCCCTCAACTGGTTGAAGAAATCATCGATTCTTGGCAAAGGATACTTATTCTTAATAGTTACCTTGTTCAGTTGCCGATAATCTATGCATAGCCTCATCGAACCATCATTTTTCTTTACAAACAATAAGGGAGCACCCCAAGGCGAAAAACTCTGCCTTGCAAAACCTTTATCCATCAGTTTTTGCAACTGTGCTTTTAACTCTTTCAACTCGGTTGGTGCCATCCTGAACGGAGAAATAGAAATAGGAGCTGATCTTGGCACTAGTTCAATACCAAACTCTATCTCTTTATCAGGAGGTAGTCTGGGTAATTCTTTCGGGAACCCATCTGGATATTCACATACTATTGGTGCGGATTCAATCTTCAACTTTGTTTCCTTAATGTTCAGTATAAAAGCAAGGTAGACTTCGTACCCTTTTCTCATATATCTTTGAGCAACTATTGCTGTGATTACATCCGGCGGAGTATCCAACTCTCTTGAATCAACTCAAAGAATCTTACCATCTAGGCACTTTAATTCAATATACTTGCCACCACAATTTATAATTACATCGTGCAGGGCTAACTAATCCATGTCAAGTATTACATCAAACTCATCAAATGGCAATAGCATAAGGTTACCCGAAAAATAGTAACCCTAAATCGTCAAAGGACAATTCTTACAGACTTTGTCAACTAAGACTGACTAACTAAATGGGTTCGACACTCTGATTATAAATTCTATAGGTTCAATGGATATATTCATACTAGACACCAATCTCATGCAAATGTATGAATGCGTCGATCCCGAATCAATTAAGGCAACAACATAAGTGTTAAAAAGAGAAAAAGTACCCGTGATGACATTAGGAGCAGAGGCTTCCTCTCGAGCGCGTATTGCATACGTTCTTGTCGGGGCTCGAGTCTCTGATTTTACAATGTCTTTGGCCACACCTCGACTGCCACTAGCACTTCCAGGATATCTCGGAGGTCTACCTCGTGGAATAGGAGCACTCAATTTCAGGGCTACTTCCACCTCTTTATCGGTTCGTTCTGGGCAGTCTCTAAGGAAGTGGTCAAGAGAACCACATTTATAGCATACACCACTCTTCATTCGACACTCTCTAAAGTGAAATTTATTGTATCTTTTACACTTTGGCTTTTGGTCATCTACACTCCCCACACTAGTCACCACAAGGGAGGAAGACTTTTGATTACTTCGTTTGGAGCCTCTTGGTCTACCCGAATATCCCACCGATAGAGTGAAGTGTTCATTTTGACTCACTAATTTCTTTGTGGGAAATGGGAGTGTCTTACCGCTGGATCTCTTATTCACAACTCGAGCCTCTCTCTTAGCTTGCGTCCTTTCATTATTGAGTTCCTCGACCTTCTTGTCTCGATAAGCTAATGCAGCAAATTCTCGTATATTAAGAATCCCAATCAATAGCTTGATTTCCTCATTTAGACCTTCCTCAAAGCATTTACACATTTCTGACTCTGTTTGAACCCATTCAATCGCACGCTGACTTAGCCTTACAAACTCCCTTTCATTTTCCGCTACAGTCTTATTTCCTTGTTTGAGTTCCATGAACTCCTTCCGTTTCGAGTCTAAGAACCTTTTACTGATGTATTTCTTCTTAAACTCCACTTGGAAAAATTCCCAAGTGATGTTTTGCTTTGGCACCACTGAAGATACAGTCTTCCACCAGTGGTATGCAGTATCCTTTAGGAGTGACACGGTACACTTTAAGCACTCCTAAGGTGTGCACGATAATTTGTCCAATACTCGTATAGTGTTCTCGAGCCAGAACTCGACTCGTTCAGCATCATCATCAATCTTAGCTCTAGATTCTTCAGCCCTATAGTTTCTAAGTTTGTCCACAGGGGTTTTACAAACTCTTACAGGTGCCATACCTCGTGGCCCATCCTCATTAGGTTAGCTAAGGGGTGGGGGAGGTCGTGGTATGTTGGGGCGATTCCTCAAATAATCCCCAAACCATTCATCCATCATGTCAAAGAAGGCGGCTCTGGCCTCTTCCTCGCCTTCAGACATAGGCCTTCTACTACTACTAGAAATAGCTCGTTGTACGGAAGCTGGAGCATAGCTCTCGGCTCCCTCAGACTCATCTTGTGCATGATTGGAAGACATTTACTATATTCAAAGACAATTAAACAGTTAGGAGATATCACACTATCAATGTTCGTATAATGACATATATAGCTAAACTCTATACATTTTATAGTAGTCCTGGAACCAACTAAACCGTAGCTCTGATACCACTAAATGTAACACCCCTTACCTGTACCCGAGACCGGGACCAAGTAAGAGGCGTTACCAGACATGTACTCGAACACTTTCAGGAAATACAGGTTATAAAATTCGTTCCAATTTGAACCCAATCAAACAACATCTTAGTGTCCCTAGTATGGGCTTACAGGGCCCAAAACATACATTGAGAAAGGTCTGAGACTAAACTGAGGACCTAAGAAGTCCTTGAAAAATTTTCTAAGTTAAGCCTCACACGCTTGTGTAGAGGCAATGCACACGTCCTATGCTTTCGGACACGCCCGTGTCCCCTACCCGTGTGAAATTAATTGAATTTATTTTCTATTTCGGACCTACAAGGGTTTTCACACGACCAAGCACACGCTCGTGTCCCTGGCCTGTGTCCTTCATACGGCCTAGACATGTCCGTATGGTCGTCTGTGTCCAAAAACTCGAGCATTCTGTTTGTAATGTTAGCATGCATTTAGGAGCACACAGCCAAGACACACGCCCGTGTGCTAGGCCGTGCCCTCCACACGGTTGAGACACATAGTCGTGTCTCTACCCGTGTGTTTACTACCATGCATTCTGACTTAATATTTTTAGGTGCAGGGGACACACAGCCATTTCACACACCCATGGGGTGGTCTATGTGTGACACATGGCCTAGACACACACCCGTGTGTCCACCCGTGTGGACCTTGTTAGGCTATTTTTCAAGCCTTAGGTCACCCTCTAATAACCATATCCACTTATAGTTTTCAATAACATTTAACATGGTCTAATTATACTCTTAAATGGCCTTAATATACCTTATTGCATGTAAACCTCATCTCATCGGTTTTTATACATGCTAGGTTGTCCCCTTTATATTAAGGATTTCCATGACTTGTAACTTAATTAAGATTGGCTCGTTATCTTAACTCATTGCCAAAATTGTGGCCTAACCACCCCATGTGATTTGGTCATGCTACATATGACTAATTGTAATACACTATATATAATCATTACAAGAACATTAGAACATAACATGCACAATTTGGTAGGTCATAACTTACACCAACATGAGCCAATTTCCATGGCCATATACAAATGAATATGTATACTTTTATAAGCCTTCATATTGGCTAAACAATGACACATATAACAAACTAACAAAAGGCCTATACATGCCATTGAACAAAATAAGAGTATCTATATACCAAAGCTAGACAAGATGATAGTGTGTTGACTTTCCAACCGTCTCCCAATCTTCGCGAGTCCACGAGCTCTGTAAGACAGGGAAAAGAGAGAGGTAAGCATTTACATGCTTAGTAAGCCTGAATAACTGGAAAGTAAACATACTGATTAATTAGCATGCATCCATATTAGGTAATAAAACCAACAAGCATGAAATAGTTTCCCTATCACATGCACTCAATAAATAAGTTAGTCTCATAATAATGCACCATGTAATTTGTCTTAGATGAGCTCATCATCCAATGTTTTCATTTTTTATATCACATGCTAATCTCGTTGAGTTTCCTAGAAATCTCAATGGATTATCCATTTACCATCAAGTCATAAGAGCGATCATCTCATGTACGCACTCTCGCGAACCTCGCATCTTATGACGAGATTACCAGTCCAGGCTAAATCCCACATAATATCAACTCATAAGGTGATGTCGGGATTACCAGTCTAGGCTAAATCCCTTATAGTGAAAAACACCCTTAATGAGCTTGAATCTGAATTACTAGTCCAAGCTAAATCCAGACCCTAATCAGATTACCCGTCCGGGCTAATTCCTTTCTGCAATACAGGCAGGATCTCAAGTCACATGTAAATCATGGTTTACCCATCAAACTTCCTTTTTAACCTCAACCGGGACATTTATCATAATGTCATTATTAATAACACATTTCATAGACTTTCATGCCATCATCAAATACAATATTCATACATTCATAAAACATGCAATTAGATATATTATGAGTTTACTTTAAGTTATTTGAACTTACCTAGTATTCTTCTTGGTTTTGCATTTTGGTTATTCCGAAACCTTTCATTTCCCTCGATTGACCTCCTGAATTTGTTTTTTGGGGTCTATAAAAATAAAAATGAATCATTAATACCTCACATTATTCCTTTCGAGTCTAAATTTCACCCCCGGACAAACCTTGACCTTTCATATTTTTACGATTTAGTCCCTGGCTCGTATAACGTAATGCATGCAATTTCCACCTTACCCAAGCCTAGTCGAATGTTTTTCCCCTTATGGAAACCCACATCTTTCCATTATTTCACATTTCTACCATATATTTTACACCTTTTGCAAAAAGGTTCTTTTAGGGGTTTTTCATGAAAATCACCTAAGAAAAGATGTTTAACACACATCCAACTCTCATATTCCTCCATAAAACATCAAAGAATAAATA
Source organism: Gossypium hirsutum (assembly GCF_007990345.1). NCBI lineage: Eukaryota > Viridiplantae > Streptophyta > Magnoliopsida > Malvales > Malvaceae > Gossypium > Gossypium hirsutum. The sequence continues at coordinate 101,334,740 of NC_053425.1, read as the reverse complement.
TGTCACACATGGGTCATTTTGCAAACATGAACCCTAACTCAAAATATAGGTAGAAATGGAGAGAGTAAGCTACTGGGATTTCAAAAACACAAAGAACATTAAAAACGGGGCTTGGGAGTAGTTACTTTTGAGCTTGAAAATGTAGAAAACCCTAGATATGGAGGGCTTGAGAATTTTGGCTAGATGAGGGAGAAGAATGCTGATTTTTGTCTTCATTTTCCCATTTTATTTCATTAATTAGATAAATGACCAAAATGCCCTTAAGCCATTTCTTTAAAATTTCATCCATACATGCCCATTTTTGTCCAAAAACTTAGAAATTGGGAAAATTGCTCTTTAAGACCTTCTAATTAATAATCTAAACAAATTTCATACAAATTGCTTCTAGAATCCAAGTTTTACAATTTATTCGATTTGGTCCTTATTTTCCAATTGGACACCTTACTCATAAAATTTCTTCATGAAACTTTAACACATGTATATTATCATATTCTATACCTCATAATAACCATAAAATAAATATTTCAACGTTGGATTTGTGGTCCCGAAACCACTGTTTTGACTATGTCCTATTTCAGGATGTTACATTCTCTCCAACAACTAAACCATTTTAGATTTTCTCACCTCCCAAACACTCAATTTTCTCTCAATTTCTAAGAAAATATTCAATTTCTTCATCATTTTTCTCATTCTTCTTCAAAGGATTCAAGGAGTTCAACATTTAACTCATTTTTTTCTTCAATCAAGGTTAGAATCTGATTCTTGAGGATGTTTTCAAGCTTGTTGCTTTTTCAAATCAATATTTGATCACTTATAACGAGTTTCTGATCGATTTAAAGTTTTAAGTCGAAATTGAGATTGAAAATGGTGAAATTTGAATTTCTAAGTTAAATTATTGTTTCTAAACGATTTTAAACTTGTTTTGATGTGGTTAAAAGGTTTTTAAACTCAATTTAGTAGATCATTGAATGATTTAAAAGAATTGATGATTTTTTCTATTTGAATGCCTATGTATGATGATTTTTCCAGAAAATTGAGATATGAGTTTGTAGCTATTTAAAATTATTTAGATATATTCTAAATTGATATATAAGATATTTATAAGCATATTTAAGCAATAGAAACAATAATTGATTAAGGAAATCGATTATTTTGGTAAACTCGTCATATTTTTGGTTTGAGAGGGGAGTGGATGGATTAGTATTTTTGTTGATGTTTTGATGTGTTTCTAATTGTTAGTGATCAGATTACATTTTGTTTAATGTGTTTTCAAAATTCTGGATCCATTGGAGCCCTCTACGAGTAAGGTGAAAGGCAAGGAGAAGCTTGTTTAAGCTTTCGACAATCAAGCGAAAGGTAAGCTGTGAGTGGACTAGAATACTACTAGTAGCACTATTACTTGAGTTAATTGGGAACATAGGTTAGCCTAAACACATATCTGAAGTTTGAGTTTAAGCTTTCCTACTCGTTTTATCTTATTTTGTGAATAATGCATATGTGATGTGATATGTAATACATGATGAGCTATTATAGCAAGTGAGATGTGTTTATGTCAGAATGTGATGTGAGATTTGTTAGTTTATGAACACATATGATATTTGTAGTGATTATGGCTCATTGAGGATTGTGTTGGCACTTGAAAGTGCATTAAAAGTGAATGTGATAGTGTTTTGAGTACTTACACATGTGTTTTAATTAGGGGTATTTGAGGCCTCGGGATATGAAAATGTGTATAAAACAATAAATAATTGTGGATAAGTGGATATGTTGGCCTTGTGATCTCTTGAAATCATTGGATATAGTTGGCACGCCATAGGATTTGAGTACTTATACATTTGTTTTGATTATGGGCATTAAGGCCCCGGGATATGTTGGAGAGCAAGGAAAACTTGAGTTTTGTCTCCATTCAATGGGACATGTTGGTGTGTTGGAGAGTGTTAGCTTTATGCTACACTTATGTGGGACATGTTAGACTCCTGAGTTATTGGTGTGTTGGATATCCATTTATCTAATGAGACATGTTTGCATATATGTTTTTTTCAAATCACAAGTAGATAATATATCAATTGTGAATTGATTGAATTATACTTCAGAGTGCCATGATTTTTTGCCTTAGTATAATTTCCTTTAACCTCAGATATTTTGTTTTATCGTGAAATCCTTGAGCACTCACTGAGCTTTGTAAAGGTCACATTTGTGTTTCAATATTTTATAGAAAAATAACGATCTAGGGGTGAGGGAAATAGGTAAGAAGGGTGATCTATACAGGGCATTGTGTTTGAGTATATGTTGAGGTTTTTGAACTCTTTTGAAAAATACAATGTGGTCCGATTTTATGGGAATAGACTATTCATTTTGGTATTTTAAAATGGACTCTATGGACTGTTGTTATAGACTTTGAACATTGGTTTGTGATGTTTTGATGATTGTGAATAATGATGTTGATGCATGACATGTCTTGGTTGAATCCTAAGTGTTAGAATTGCATGAAGCTTAATATCTAAGTGTTTTGAATGTTTAAATTATATTCTGGAAGTTGTGGCATGCTTAAAATGACCAAATGGTTCAATATTAACATATAGGAAATTTAAAAATACATGATAGGCTAATTTCATATGTATAATAAACGACTTAGAAGTTATCACTTGTATGATAGCATGATCATCTACTTTAAGGCTCAAATTTAATATTGGATGTTATAGTGTATTTGAGCATAATTTAAATGATGTATGTATGTATGTAATATGACTTGTTAGAATTATGAAATACGCTTAAATGCACAAAGTGGTATGTTTTGTAGTGACCAAAACATGAAACTATGGATTTCTAGGCTGCTATTGTAGAAAATGTGTCGACGTTGAATGATGCTCGAATGATGTTGCAAAAAGGAATCAACAATGGGATGCCCTTTTTTGCATCACCGTGACGATGTTCCTCCTCTAGCTCACGTTGTGACGTGGGGATCGCGTTATCAAGACATCACACATTGTTTATTTTGAAGTGTTTCTCCAGATTTGTAATTTAGTCTTAAGTTTTATGTAATGTAATTAGAGGTTTGAAATGCAATAAAATGTTTTAAAAATTCACATGATTGAGTTTTAGATTTGTAATTTCATAAAACCACATCTAATTTTGAAAATGGTTATTTTTTATATTATGAATTTCATTCCATTTAGTCTTTAAGATCCTTGTTTTAGCATTCGATATGAAATATTAATCAGTTTAAATGGATCTTCAAATTATGATTTTAATCGACACTTAAAACCAAAATGTATATCTAATTTTCTTTTATGGATATTCTCTTTTGTTATAGTGAAATGATGATTTTGGCCTTGAATGTCAATTAAATGATTTTGTTAGAAAGGCATGCTATTAGGCTTCATTTGATTAACCTTAATTGTTTGATTGATAGTTATGCATGATCATATTATGGTGTGAATGGTGGTTTGTGGTGTGGTCGCGTAAGAGACTAATGTGATGTTTCGAATTTGGGTTAGACCATTCTAATAGGGTTTAGGGCGCCACAATGAGTATCTTGTCTTGAGAGCATTTGTCCATAGTCCGAGCTACCATCGGATGAACATATTTTCCCATATTTGGATGCTGTAAGAATCAGAACAACGACATTTATTAGGATGTTTGAGCTAAGGGCTAACTTGATAACTGCCTTAGTTAAGCACTGAAGCCCGGAGACCTACACATTTTAATTGCCGTGTGGAGAGTGCACCGTCACCTTAGAAGATGTTGCATTATAACCCAGGCTCCTAATTGACGGTGCTGCGGTCATGGGTTCAAGTAAATTGATTGAAGCTGCATCATTTTGCTATCAATTTCTTGGACGATTATCGAGTGATGGTGGTGCTAAGTTTACAAGTTTGAAATTTTTTCCTAGTTAAAGCAAAATTTTGAAACTTTATTGAGTAGTGCCATTGAGTGGTAGAAGATGTGTGCCTCTTGGGCGTATACTAAAGCTGATAAGGGGGTACTTATCTCATCCCAATAACTGAGTTAGTAGAAATCAAGTTAGTGGAGCCAAGAGTGGTCACATCTAGTTTTTGATTTAAGATGTGAAAATTTTATCAAAGTAAATTGATCTGGTTCAGTGGATAAGAGTTTTGTTTATGTGCCTAAGATCCTGTGTTCAAATCTCTTCCATTGAATTTTTGTTAATTTGTTCTGAACTCCTATCTTTGAGTATTTGGTTCAAGAACTATTTGTGCTTAACTGCTGGTAAGGATGAGCCTACTGGTTTGGTAGTAAGGCTTCAGCTTACCCCTTGGTTCTGTGTTTGAATCCCTGGGTGAGCAAATAGGATTATTTTTATTTTAAACTCTAGTCAATTGATAAGTTAACAGAAAATCTGATAAGTTGAGATTGGTTTTATTTTATTTTAGTTTAGTTTTAATTTTTAAAAGTTTGTTTCCTAAAATCTCTCCCTTTCATGTTTCATGTCTCCACTATTTTGTCAATTTAGGTTTTCATAACTTTTTTTATTTTTTATTTTTCCTCTTTATCTTTCTTTCCAAAAAAATTCCCTTCTCTTGTTTTCTTTCTCTTTTGGCTATTGTAAAGCAACGAAAATGCGATTCCATTTGTTCTCTTGAGATTATTTGTTAAATTTTTGTTCTTAACTCTTTAATTCTCGTTATGGTGACCGGGTGCACCTCAGACTTTCGATAAGATCTTCTACTTGTTGGTAAGGTTGTGTTCTTGTTGGTTTGGGATTAAGTTGCTCTTTCGGGTCAATTGTTTTTTATTATGTGTTCTGTTAGGTAAGGAGTTAGGAATGGTTAACCCTCCAGCATTTTCAAGTGCTTCGGGAACTGCGTTAGCAAAGGTAAGTATTTGAATGTTCGATTTTGGGACTGTTTTGGGTTGTTAGGGTCGAATACCCTATTGTATTGGTAGAAATTGTAGGAATCGAGTGTTGTTTTCTTTTTAATTGGTTCTCATTTTTGTCATTAATTGGACCTTCTAGGGGTCCGTTTAGCTTAAATAAGACTTGAAATATAACATCTGTTGATTTGTGTCTGTATGTGATATAGGTAAGGTACGTGAAAAATATATGTACAATTTGTGTTCTGACAAATCCGAAAGCATGATTACGTATGAAAAGCATGCATGTCATCTATTTATGGAATATGTGTGTTAGTTTATTTATGCATGTGCGTCGGGGTCAGTTTGATTTGTGATCGAAGAAGTATATTCTAACTGTATTACTGCAATTTTGGCAGTTAAACCGCAATATCTGTCGGGCAACTCAGCTGCACCTTTATGACTGGTATACCACCACGACCCGATGTGATTAGATGGATGGAATCTTGTAGCCCTAATTGGTGTGATTGGTTGGACGGAGTAGTAGATGGGGGTAGGATCTGTGTCTGCATATGTATCTGAATTCGAATACACATTTGTATCTGATTATGAAAATACATCTAAATTTGTATACAAGAATATGTTTGAATCTGTATCTGAAAACTTATTTGTGTATTTATGTATATCTGATTTGTTTCTTGGGATATGTCATACATTGAGCTCATAAAGCTCACTCTTTGTTTGTTATCCTCTTAGGTAACCAGCAAGTTTAGGACCAGATGGCATGTGGGAGCTCTTATTGGTTTTCCATATAAGATGGTTTGAATTATTTTAATTAAGATACCTGGACTTTTGATTTTTGTACTAGGTTTTCAGATTTGGTTTTGTTTTTGGTTTTTTTGATTTGTTCGTCGGTTTTTGGGTGATCTTAAATGTAAATCTGAAAAATCATATGAATTTAACAAATTGGAATTCGATTTTCAAAACTTCAAAACTCTAAATATATCCGCTGTAAAATTAAGTATCAAAATAAATGCTTTTCTGTAAAATGAGTAAGTTGTGCACATGAGTTTTTCTAAATAACAATGTAAGAGTTTAGTAAAAAAATAATACTTTCAAATCACATGATTACTAAAGTTAGAGTGAAATTTCTAAAAGTGTCCATTGTTTTTACAAGGAAATGTTTTAAAGATCATGCTGTGAAATATGTGTTTTCAAACTTGAGAATTTCCTGAAACTTGTATGAGCTTAGCTAAATTAAGATTTCATATCACACAATTTCTAAGCTGGATTTTAGTTTTTCAAATGAGTTGATGTAACTTCTCCAAAATTGGTCATAACGTCTAGGCCGGGTTTGGGGTGTTACAATACTCATATCGAACATATGTAACAATAAAGTCCATTTGATGTACTTGCCTCTATTGGATGATTTTCAAGTTGCTCGTTCGTACAGTTAGGGTTCAACGATATTAGCAATATTGTACTATGAGCTTTGTCGAGCAGCATAGCACGATACACAAGATAAGTGGGTGCCTGGTACTGCTGCAATCTTGGGCACTGCATAGGATGCCATTTCTGGCATCATTGAGCCATCAAAAATATGTTTTCTCACTTGTAAATAGGTAAAAAAAGTTAAAACATCGAATAAGAATGATTTTTTATGAAAATGTTATCTAAGAAGTTTGCTTTCTTTTTTGATGGTATTCTTGTCTGGGGATCGGGAGGTTTGAAATGTAACAACCCATTTTTAGTGAAATTAGAACAGTGGTTTCAGGACCACAAATTCGATAATTAAATTTTATTTTATTATTATTTTAATTCTATGGAATAGTAGTAAGGTCGTATTAAAGTTAAAGAAATTTTAATGTTTGCATAATTAATTAATGAAAAAGACTAAATTGTAAAAAGTGTAAAAGTGGAGTGCTAAAAGGGTCCAATAGCTTTGAAATCTTAAACTAAATGACTTGAGTGGTAAATAGACCAATTAAAGGGTTAGTGGACATTTATGGGTAAGGTATTAATGTAATTTTGATTATTTTTAAATGGTTAAATGGTTGGTAAATAAATCCAAAATTAATTAAGGAACCTGGTATCATCTTTCCCATTTCTCCATTGTTTGACTGATTCACCATTTTTGAAAGGAGGGAGCATTCGATTTCTAGTTTTACCTTGCATGGTATGATTCTAAGTCCCGTTTTTAATTTTTTTTTATGTTTTTGAAGTCATTTTAGCTTAATTTAGGTAGCACGAGGGTCAATTTGTAAATTGTTAAAGATTGAGGGTTATGCCAAGAATATTTTTGTATGACTCTTGATGTTAAATGGTAGATTATGGATCATTATTGATAAATAAACAAGTTTTGTAGTGTGATTTTTGATGAAATTTACATATAGGAATTAAATTGTAAAAATAGTAAAAGTTCATGTTAATTTTATGAAAAGATGATTGGTATTGGTTGGTTTAAGTACTTAAAGAATTCAATTAGCTTGAATGGGGGATTAAAATGCTTAGATTTCAATTTATGAGCTGAAGGACTAAATTGTAAAAAGTTAAAATATTAGGGGAAAATAGTAATTTTGCATAATTATGAAATGTGGACTGAATTGAATAAAAGAAGTATTAAATGGATTGAAATTGTCTACTTAGATCAGAATAGACCACACACGAACTTAGATCGAGGGAAAGATAAAGCTTCAGAATAGCTCGTTTATCTTCACATCCCTAGTTGCCGAGGTAAGTTCATATGAGCGGTTGTTATTATGCTATTGTTATTCAAATGTATGTTATGATGTATTCATAGTGAAATTGAATAATGTATATCCAAATCAATGCGATGACGGTTATCAAGTCCTGGTTGAACCTTAGTAATTTGTAGGATATAAATGACATGTTATTAGGGATTTCATGTTTTAGGTGCTGGTCTTGAATGTCCTACCAATGGCTAAGGTCCTTCATTTGTTGCAGATACTCCACAGCTCGTGTGAGCAGCATCATGTAGCTTACATTTCGACCCACAGCTCATGTGAGCAAGCCCATTTCACAGCTCGTGTGAGCAATGATGTAAAGGAAATGTTACCATTATAAGTTTAAGCATACTTCGTGTAAGATTTCCCGAGTATCTGATGATATTCTAGATGGTTCAATAGGTATAAAAAGGAAAGGAAATGGTAAGTTTCCAAATGGAAATATGCTATATTCATGGAAAGGATGACTAATTCAAATGATGTGTTTTCTTATGGAAATGGCTTATCATGTGGTTAATCTAAATGAACTATGTATAAATGCACTAACTTGTGTATTGATGATAATGTTTAGGCTTGTGCCAAGCTTGTGATTTGAGTTACATTATGCTTATACTTATTGTTATGTAAATGAAATGATATGTTATGTTTCATTTTCTATGAACTTACTAAGCATTAAGTGCTTACACAGTTTCTTTCCTATGTTTTATAGATTATCAGAAGCTCGACTAGTTTGGAAGCTCATCAGAGATCTATTACACTATCCAAATATCAGTAGTTTTTGAATGTTTTGGCCCAGATTATAATGGCATGTGCAGGTGGACTTGTAATAGTATTTACTTGAATGTTTAATTGATGATTTGGTATGTATAAGTTGTCTTGGTTGATACCATTTGATGGTTGCCAAATTATGTTGTTATAGCTATCTTATGATACATGTTTTGGAATGACTTATGTGGTATGTTTTGAGGTAGCTTGAATATGGTTAAGTTATGGCATGTTTTGAAAATTATTGAACTAGTAGTTGAAGGTTGAAATGTAGAAACTTATGCATGTTTAGGTAAGTTTTGATGAAAGCATTTGAGGTGCCTTGGAATGGCATATTGGTTAGTTGAATTAGGGCTTATGGAATGGCAAATATATGCATGTTTAGGCATTGTTTGATGCACTGTAGGTGTGCACATATGGTTCAAATAATTTTGCACGAATTGGTGTTGGGAATGTCTTGTTTTGGGTGAATTTTATGTCCACACGGCCTAAGACATGGGAGTGTGACTCAGCCATGTGTGACACACAGCCTGGTGACACGATCATGTGTCCCCTGAAGATTCCTTTGCATGCAAGTTAGTGAGTTACATGGCCTAGCACATTGCCTGGCAGACGGGCATGTGGGGCAACTCTGAGAGTTACATGGCTTGGCACATGGGTGTATAACACGACCATGTGACCCTACTCAGAAAGTTACACAGGTAAGGACATGGGTTGGGACACAGCCGTGTGTCCCTAGTTCGAGGGTTACATGGCCTGAGAAATAGGCCTGTGTCTCAGCCGTGTGAGGCATATGGCCTGGTCACACGACCATGTGACCCTATAGTCAAATTTTTGTTAGACTTTCCAAATGTTTTCAATTTAGTCTCGAATTATTTCTAAGTTATTTCTAAGGCCTCAAGGGCTCGATTTAAAGACTATATGTATGTGAATGGTTGGTTTATGATATGATTATGATAATGTATGAAATTTATGTTTAAATGTTCCATTTGTATGGTAATGCTTCATAACCCTATTCTAGCGATGGATACGGGTTAGGGGTATTACATGAAACCATCATTTTTTACAGACAAATAATTGAGGCATACACTAGGGGGAAGGTAATTTTTCAAAATAAAATTATATTCATGTTATGTAATTATTTAGTTATATTATTTTACGCATGTTATTAATTATGCAGATGTTGAAGGAGTAATTCCCCAATCGACTTACTTCCATTCATACGTGTGGTGTCACATCCCAAAAATTGAGTTAATACAAATTTGGTTAATGAGTCAGAGTGGTCATGCCTGAATTTTTTTAGATGATATTTTGCTCATTTGATAATAAATAAGTATCAAGTCTAGTGATCAAGTAGTGGTAGAGATGTACTCAATGATTTGTGTTCGAATCCCTTCCCTCTCGCTAATTTCTATTTGGTGCAAATTTGTTTTAAACCCTTAGCAAAGGTCCACCCATGTTTTTAAATACTTTATGTTAAAAATGGTCATAAGGAAAAATGGCCAAGTGGTTAAGTGTTTAATATGTTTCCTAAAGGTTCTATGTTCAGTTCCTTATACTCCCAAATTTTTATTTAAATTTTTTGACAACTTTAGCTAACGTGAACACTCCTAGCCGTCCAACCTAGTTACTATGCATAGGGAAAGATTATTTCCTTATGTGTACGGCAGTGGTGGTGGACAGTAGTGATCACAGCGACGGACAGTGAAAAAAAGAAGAGGTTTTGACACTTGTGAAAAAGAGGAGAAAATAGAAGGAGGAGAAGAAAAATGAGTATTGAAATTAGTAGTGCAAGGAGGTTGTCACGGTGGAGTAGGGCAGTGCTAAAGGTGCTAAAGGTGACGATGGTGGTTCAAGGCAAAGGAGTAGTGGAGTAGAGGAGGAAAATAATACAAATGGTGGTTGATGGCTGAAACAAAAGAAAAAGGGAGAAAATAGGGAGGAGTAAAAGAGGGGGCGAAAAAAATGAATAGGAAAATAAAAGATGGACAAGGTGTCATTCACCTTGTCCAAGTTCAATGTATTTCACACAACGTAAGGTTTGAAAAAAAATAGGCATGTAGAAAGGAAAAATGAGCAAAAAGGGGATCATTAGAGTGAAAAAGGGGCTTAATGAGGGAAGGTTGACTACAAAATAATAGCGTTTTCCCTTCCTCTCTATAGCGATTTTATTATTTGTCATAGTAAGGTTATTTATTATTGTCTATTAATTCTTCTTAGTATTGGATATCTTAGATATTGTGGCTATTGCTCCCAAATCTCAGTCATCTTCTCTTCTGTATCGATTCCCGATCAGTGAGATCGTAAGTATTTGGAAAACTTACTTTATTCAGAACTACTTAATCTCTATATAATAACCAAATGGAATCTTCCTAACTTGGTGCTTCTTGTTTGAAGGATAGATTTTAAGCGTGTAATTTCCTATGATTCAAAGAATGTAATCATACTGGATTAACGAAGAGTAAGTATTGTCATAGAAGCCAAAGCATAATCGTTTATCGAAGATTTATTAAGGGTGTTTAATGATGGATTATTTGTTTTATGTTTAGATCCAAGATAGATCTAATTAAATTCGGAAGTTGGCATTAGAAGGAGTTTCCGCATTGGAATTACTACGATCAGATGTGGGTTTTAACACTAAACTAAATTAATTCTTTGTTTTATAAGGATAATAATGTTATTATTCAAATTATGTTGTTTGATAAGGATACATTATGTATCCATAAAGAGAGATAAACCCATCATTATGGACTATGTCAAGTAAGTGTTTTCCAAACCGTAGATATATTGTGAAAAGCATGTTGTGTGATATTGATGATTAATACTGGTATGAAAAATATGTAAATCTCATTCTCATGATACATAATCACATGTCATATGTGATATTCGCATGATTATAAAATGTGAAATTTTGGTACCATGTGTACATGTATGATTTGCATGTTAAACATGCTGACATGAATTTGAGTGATTTTGGCCATATCACACGCATGGGTTAGGATATGTGAAAAGTGGAAGTTATTGGCAGTTTATTTGCAATTTTGGTGGCTTGTCCACAATATTGATGTTTTATTGGATGGACGAGTTATGAGGAACTCGATTTTGGTGTGTAGTGGAGGTGGGTAGGACCTTTTTCATAAAATCTGCATTATTTTACTAAATGTGCATTGACATGATCATGCATGGTATAAGTGTGAAATATTGTGCTATTGAAATTGATATGATTATTATGATTGCATAATGTATATGTTTATATGTATGTGATTGTGTTTATGTTAATCTCATATTGAGCTTTATAGCTCACCCTTTTAGTTTTCTGATTTTACAGATAACCCCGAGGTTAGGATTCAGTGACGATATTTGGAGGAGTTTCTTGGAAGTCTTTTTAAATTAAAGTAATTAAATTTTATTTTGATATTTTGGCTTTGTAATAACTTTGAGAATGGACTGTGGCATGAGACTTTATTTTTGGGATTTTTCATTCTGATTTGCACAAATTGCTTGCATGACATTAAGTTTTAAAAACTGCATAAATTAGTATTTGATAAGATTTTGCTTGAAACTCAGTTTTTAAAATAGTGTCTATCAATAACATATTTTCCCGCTGCGTTTCTGAAAAATAAGTTATTAATAAAATTAAACTTAGTTTTCAAAATTATTAATGTTTACAAAAGAGTTGTTAGGATTTCAACCCGATTAAGCAACGAACAAGAAAATAGCAGAATAAATTGAGAAATTGAACACACAAATTTAATGTGGAAAAACCCCTCCAAAGAGGATAAAAAACTACGGGCAAAGATAATTTTACTATAATGGCAAAAGAACGAAGAGTAAAAAAGATGGAGATAAAAACTAAACCCCGAAAACCCAAAAATAAAGAACCCACAAAACATAAACACAAAATTCTCTAAATATGTTATGAGTTCTAATCTCTAATGGGTGTATTTTCTAAGATTGTAAAAGATCCTATTTATAGGCTAAATTCATAGATCAAATAATAATAAAATAGTCTAAACTAATCAGTGTTTGATTAAAACAAGTAAACAGAGTTTAACTGAAAGACTATTTTTCAAATTTGACTGAAAATAGGAGTCATATTTAACAAATCTCCACCTTGACTCATATTTTCACAACGCCATCTTTTCCAAAGCCCGTCACGAGCCTATCTTGAACTATGCAGGGAATTAACTGAGTCGAATTTGTGCTTAGAAACTGGAAGATTTCTAGCCTTCGAATTGTACACTGCCAAACCAAAACTAACCCGGGTCTGATTTTTACGAACACAGTGCCCTAACTTTTCAAAACCTGCATCCAAAAGAGAACCTCTCTTCAACGAAACAGTCATACCTTTTTCCCTCCAATGACCAAGTTGCCTTCACTCCAAACAAGTTGACTTCAACTCCATAACGGATGAGGGACGTCCTATTTCGCCGGTCACTGTATAACCTTCCAGGATATAAAGACTTCTGGTTCTTTTACCTTTTAACAAAACAAGAGCTCTACGAGATACTTTAATACCGCTCGACTCGATGTTGATTTTGTATCCTTTCAAGTCTAAAATACTTAAGGAGATGAGATTCTTTCGTAAATCAGGTACATACCTGACATCTGAGAGTGTCCTAATCGTCCCATCGTGTATCTTAATTTTAACAGTACCAATACCAATTACCTTACTAGATGAATCATTTCCCATGCACATAACTCCACCTTCAATCGAACTGTATGTGAAGAACCATTCTCTATTGGGACACATGTGGAAAGAACATCATGAATCTAGGATCCACTCGGACGTGAGCTTGGTGTTATCACTTGTTGACACTAACAAGAAATCATCCCCATTTTCATCAGCCAAATTAGCACCAGCTACATCTTCCTCGTTACTCTGAGCAGCCTTTTTATTTCGCAGTTTATAACAATCTGCTTTGACGTGACCTAACTTTTTACAATAGCGACACCTTTTATCTCATTTCTTTGATGCTACCAAAACGGAAGCATGCCTATCTGTCTTGCTATCCAAATGAAGCTCATTATCGAGTTTGTCTCTACTCAACAAATGACCCTTTACATCTTCGAACGAGAGTTTGTCTCTGCCATAAATTAGGGTCTCCCTGAAAGACTTGTATGAAGGGGGTAAAGAGCACAATAATAGCATAGCCTGATCTTCATCGTCAATATGAACCTCAAAATTCTTTAAATCATTTAAAAGAGTAATGAATTGACTGATGTGATCTCTAAGAAGCTCACCTTCGTTCATGCGAAACGTAAATAGACGTTGTTTCAACACTAAACGGTTTGCTAGAGACTTAGTCGCATAAAGAGTTTCTAACCTTTTCCACAAGGCAGATGAGGTCTTCTCCATCAATACCTCCTGCAATACCGTATTCATGAGGCACAACTGGATTGTAGATAAAGCCTTTTCATCAAGCTCTTCCCATTCTGTTTTATTTAGATTCTCAGGCTTTTTCCCGATAACAACCTTTTTCAAGCCTGATTGAACTAGAATTGCCATCATCTGAACTTGCCACAGATTGAAATTTGTCTCACCATCGAACTTTTCAATTTCAAACCTTGTTGTTGCCATCTCTAAACGGGCTGATATATGAAAATTGAACTAGCTCTGATACCACTTGTTAGGATTTCAACTCGATTAAGCAACGAACAAGAAAATAGCAGAATAAATTGAGAAATTTAACACACAAATTTAACGTGGAAAAACCCCTCCAAAGAGGATAAAAAACCACGGGCAAAGATAATTTTACTATAATGTCAAAAGAACGAAGAGTACAAAAGATGGAGATAAAAACTAAACCCCGAAAACCCGAAAACAAAGAACCCACAAAACGTAAACACAAAATTCTCTAAATGTGTTATGAGTTCTAATCTCTAATGGGTGTATTTTCTAAGGTTGTAAAAGAGCCTATTTATAGGCTAAATTCATAGATCAAATAATAATAAAATAATCTAAACTAATCAGTGTTTGATTGAAACAAGTAAACAGAGTTTAACTGAAAGATTATTTTTCAAATTTGACTAAAAATAAGAGTCATATTTAACAAGAGTTTTCTAAAGACATTTGATTTATGAAGTTAATATGTTTCTATTTTCAAAATAACGATGAATAACCAAGTTCTCCAATTTTTAGTAAAAGAGAAATAATTTAGAACTATGATTGAAAATCAGAAATAGTTTTGAATAAATGATTGAATGTTTACAATTGACATATTATTTATTTCGATTCCTGAAATTTGCACAATTTTCATAAAATTAAAATAAAAGCTTTATTTCATTTGTTTTGAATTGATAAGCTAATAGTTTTAAAATATTTTTCAAAATTTTGTAAGTTTATTTTCGCCATATTCATGGACAAATGGTTTTTGAAAATGAAAATGAAAATAAAGTTGAACATTTGATTTTACTAGTTTTGAACAAACTGTGCAAATGGTTTAAAAAAAGCATGTTTGAAATCAATAAAGTTTTCTTGGGCCATTTTGGTGGCCAATGTAACCTTCCAAATTCAGCAATAACGATTGGGTCCGGTTTGGGGTGTCGCATGTAGTGGACTAACACACCCATGTTGAGTTTTTCATCCTTTGAGTGGTACAACGAGGACTGGGTTTTGTGACAATTCGGGAGTAAGCAAAATGTTTCGGATGTTCCAGTGATGTTTGAAAATGTCCACGACATTAGTAAGAGGTGAAAAGATCCAAATAATTGGACATTGGAGAATTAATAATGGAAAATAGTGTGGAACACTTGGATGGATAGTGGGCCTCAGTTGGACCCTTGTATGGTGGATTTTACACCCTCGTTCCATTACCAATGTTGGTGCATAGAAAACGGTTTGCTGTATTTTTTAGTAGTCAATTGATGGTAGTCCCTAGACACATGCACTGATGGGGACATCAGCAAAGTGGACCGAGTCGATCCCATCCTTTCTGAAGAGATCCACCTCCTGCTCCCAAGCCCAAACCTATGAGAACACATACACAATCGGAGGGTAGTTCTTATCATTTGGAGTGGCACAATAACAGTTTTGCATGGGAGTTTCAATATTGCGCATATCGTCTAGAGATGCTTTGTTCCAATTCTGATTATCAACAACTGAGGCCATCAATGATAGTTGATATATTTAGCTTCGCACCACAATACTCCACACCTCCTAGTCAAACCTTTGGGATATACGATATTTCGAGTTTCTTCAACATACCTTAAGGTTCATCGATGGATAATGATAATACAAGTTCGGGTGAGGACAACATTGAGCTCCTGATTGGCCGTCATGAACAACCCAGACGTCAACAGAAGGAACCGCAACAGTTCACACCATAGACAACTCCAACCAACCATCAATTTTGATACATATAAATTTAATTATTTGTATTTATTTAAAAATATAATTAATAAATTTTCTAGATTAAAATGTTGTAATTTCATTTTTTTCTCTTTCCATATACTTCTAATTTTTAATTAATGAAGTTTTGTCAATGTAATTGTTTGAATTAATGTTAAATAAGAAACTAAATATATTTTAATTAATTCTAAATATGGAAAATATTTAATAAATTTTTTAATTAATGCCAAATATTTTTCTTATAATTATCTTAAATTTGTACCATATATGAATTTAATGGTTATTGTTTCAATTTAGTAATAAGGGCAAGCTTGCCCATAATTATGGGGAACCATAGAAAAAAACGTAGAAACAAATTTTTGTAAAAGTAATATAAAAAAGTAATTAATTAAAAAAATTGTATTGGATCTAGATTATTTACAAAAAAAATTTATGTAACACCCCTCACCCGTATCCAACGTCGAGACAGGGTTCGAGGCGTTAACGGACTTAAACATTCACAACAACACATAACATATTACCAACCATGCATGGCAAACAAGCATATGCACATCACCAATATCAAACATAACATAAATAGCTAGATTTATAAGTCAGAATCATTAGCTCACTAAAGACCAATGTATTTGGCCAAATTATAATAACACATGTTATAAAACTAGGTCCCTATACATGCCACTCACTTGATAATTCTAGCATATGTGTTTATACTGTCAAGGTATTGGCTTGATAGTGTGATGCTGCCTACGACGATTTCCAACCCTGAGCTAACCTGACAACACTAAAAGAAATGGAAAGGAGGGGGTAAGCTTTACGCTTAGAAAGCTGGTATGAAATAATAATAAGCAATTTACTAACATGTTTTCCATAGTAAAACTAACCCAATTGTACATTTACACATGTTCTAGTTAAGCTACTTTCTTGAGTCACAGTCACTAAATTATTTATATCTAGAGTTATGGAACTCAAAAGTAAGATCCATAAATTTTCCTAGAACCTAGACTCATATATCTTTCCACCATAAAAGTTTCAGGATTTTTGGTCTTGAAAATAAGTACATTTTATTATTCAAATTCTCCCCTATTTTTCTGTTTGACAGCTTCGACATTTCTTCACTAAAATTTATTTATCTCATAGTACAAGACTCAGATAATGTTTTTGATTGTTTCTATTAAAAGTAGACTCATCAAAGATTCTAAGAATATAAATTATAACCCATAATTATTTTTCTAAAATTTTTAACAATTTTTTCAATTCAGAATAGGAGATCTCAAATTCATTCTGACACTGTCTCACAAAAATTAGAATATCACATAATATACAACTCTTTTTCTCCCCCTTTTTCTTTTAAATGAAAATAAACTCATTAAGATTTAATTATATAATTTATTTTAAATTTAATTCAACTTACAAAATTTTTGGTGAATTTTCAAAGTCACACAACTGCTGCTATCCAACACTATTTTACTACTAAAAGTCACTCTTACATAATTTCACTTAATCCATTTTTTCTTATCGAAGTTCACTCAAATATCGAGCATATTGCTCAAAATTTTCTTAAACATATATCTGCACTTATTCATCATATAATCATGTTCATATATATTTTTACTTAGTCGATTTTCCCGTTGAACTTTTCGGAATAATAACTGATACTCAGTTGCCTGCACATATTTTCACACTTGTAGCCAAAGCTATTTGGTACGCATAGTAGCCTGCACTTAGTACTACACATGCAACCAATTATTCGATACACGTAGTAGCCTGCACTTAGTACTACACACGTGACCTCACAATAGATCATTCGTATCGATTCTATTCTGAAGGCTCAACTGAGAAATTCCTCACTTTCCAACAAGTTACAATTTATTCATAGTCCTTTTTCAATTTGCAATTTACAAAAAATAATCATTCTATAGGCAGCCACATTTCATATGATAATAAAATATAATGAAATAAAAAGAATTGATAAATTATTTACGTACAAACTTACCTCAGATCCAGAAATGGCAATTTACCATTCTAGTCCATAACCTTGTATTTTCCTGATTTAAGCTCAAATCTCTATTTCCTTGATCTATAATATCACATTTAGCCTACTAATTAGTCACGCTATTCATATAGGTCTAAAAATCATATTTTTACAAATTTGTATTTTAACCCCTAAACTTTTACATATTTGCACTTTTTCCCCAAGGTTCGAAAATTAAACTTCTTCCTATTTTCTTATGTTTTATGACATGCTAATCATTTTTCCCTTTTTATGGAAACATCAAATTCTCACTCTAACATGTACTTATGAACATTAGGTATTTTTACCGATTATACCGTTTTATTCGTTTTCACGTAAAATTGCTTAGCAAAAGTTGTTTAACACAATTTCAAGCTTCATATTCTACCATTAAACATCAAAATACATACATATCATTCATGGGTAAATTTTTAAACATAAATCCTAGCTCAAAATAATGGTAGAAATGAGCAGATCATGTTACCGGATTTCAAAAATACATAGAACATTAAAAACGGAGCTCGGAATCACTTACTATTAAGCTTAGAAGCTTGGCCAAACCCTAACCATGGCTACTCTTGGTACATTCTGCTGCTGGTCACCTAAGGGTAACCTTTGGGTATCTAGGTAGCCCTATGTTTGGGAGCAACTCGAATATAGGCGAGCCACTTCCCATGTTGAGACATCCCTAAAGATGGGGAACTTGTTTTCCCAAATACGTAACATGCGTTCCAACATGTACACCTCATCGATATATTGGTCACAATTGACATTGGCCCTTGCACATGCTGCAAGGATGTGTAAACACGGGTATCAAAGAGTCTGGAACCTCCAACAGTCGCACCTTCTATTTTGGAAATTAACTTTTTAGGACCTAGCTAGGATACCCACTCGATGGCTAACAAAATTTGTCACTTGGAAAGTTTCCAAGTGTCGAGAACATAGTTGTACATTCATTGAACTCACTCTTCGTGCTTTGACCACTATTGCCTTCCTAACCTCATCACAGTGAACGTGTACCGCCTCCATTAGCTTTTCTTGTATCATCCCCATTCTTGGCATCAAGGTTGCTAGTGTGTAGAATGTAGCTGAGAGAACAAATGAAATGGGCAGATGTTATGTATGCTTCAAGATGACATTAACAAACTCTACAACGCTGGTGGTCGTATGACCATATTGTGACTCGTCATCAAAACATTGAGCCCACTAGTACAACTCCATGCTATTGATCAAGTAGTGCACATCATGGTTCATTTCAGCCTGAAGCCTTGCCATCCTCTGTCTAAAATGGTGTTATTCTAGTTCATACCCTGCGTACGTATTTTCATAATCCATGTTATCGTTCATTTGAGTTTCTAAATGTATTCAAAAAAAAAATGACTGCTGAATTACCCATGTTCACTACCTCCTTATGCCAATCTACATTCTTGAAGTCCTTATGAAATTTAACTGTAATGTAGTAGATGCAGTACATGAATCTCCACGAAACATCAGAATGTCTAATCGCTACAATTAGCCCCTTCAATCAATTGAAAATTATGCAAATTTTGTATTGTCTAACAACATGCTTTCGCAAGTTCGTCAAGAAAAAATGTCATGATTCCGCATTCTTAGCCTCCACAATGGCAAAGGTTATCGATAGTACATTTTGGTTAATATCTTGTGCAACCACAATAAGGAGGATCTACATATATTTCTCATACAGCTAAGTTCCATCAACCTATACAAGTGAATTATAGTGGGAAAAGACCATGACGCATAGACTGAATGTCCAGAAAAAACAGTGGAAAATTCTTTCCCCTAGATCTAGTTGGCCATCCAATTTGTAAGAAGGCAGTGTTTGCAATTCAATCATAGTCCCTTGCACGTACTCCTATATTGTGGCTAACCACCCCTGCATTTCATTATACAACGCATCCTAATCCCCGTCCAACTACTCTATCTCCATCTATTTGGCCTACCATGTTTTCCTATATGGCTCTCTGTACTAAAATCAAAATTGCATGTTGGCAATCAGGGCCAATAAAAGAATGGTGGGCATGTCTTTCACCAGTGGCATAATGTAGTTATGAATTTTTGTTCACATCAAGTTTTCGATGGTCTTGGGTCATCTATGCAACAGTACATGTATGAGGCCCAACATATTTTCAAATCTCTCACAGTTGCAACCTTTGTATAAATTCAACTTGTACCTTCAATTTGCAGCTTCCTATAGACCTCTAATACTCCCCAATATATAATTTCGACTTAGATATTGTGACTTTGTAGTCCACCGACACTTTCATAATATACTTTTTTATGGGAAATACACATTCTAATTGTTTGGAAATTGTTGACCTACAACAAACTCTTCTGATTTGGAATCTAGTGTCAACCTTTAATAAGATATTATATTTGGGTATTCAGAGAATTCAGATGCATTACAACACGCTCAACATATGGGTTGAAGGATCATTCTGTATAATAATGCCTCATGTAGGGTTCCTAAGTGAAAAGGCATATACATTATCATTATTGCTTCCACCTTCCTCATTGATATCATCCAGGACCTCATCAAGGTCGGGGTCACTAAATTCTTCATCTTGGTGATTAGAGCCAACATCATTATCGGGTCCTACCATCTGCATAAATACCAATCACTAATGGATGTATCTATAAATGGGGACCCAAATTAGGGTTGTTATACACAATCAGACTAGTGTATGGATTGTGTCCCATGTCAATGTTGCTCCATAATCGAACTCTTCTACCCACTTAACATTTAAATCAAAGTCAAACCTGTTTACAAAAGATCGCCTATCAAAATTTTTTCAAAACCTCTGTATGCAAGTCTTCAACTCCATATTGTTGATTTAGTGGAGTGACATTTTGAATGGACTCAACATCCGTTAACTTAGTGAACAACTCAACTAGTTCAATGTTCCTAGGCAAGTAATACAGTGCGATCATAGTCTCCACGTCATCACTCTACAAGTTTCATCTCCCTATATTTGCACAGATTTGATGAAACTAAAAATTCGTAGAATAGTCTGGACATCCTTCTCCCACAATGTCGAGCAATTTCACACTAATGTTTTGTTTCATTTCACCGATACGCTCTTGTTAAACCTCATTCCTATTTGATGGCATGATTGAAATATACAATCAACTACTGCTTGTAAAATTACTCCATCAGAATGAATGTATACAAAGAATTGTTATTCATCTTCGATACTAAATCTGTAAAATAAATTTAAAATAAAAAATATTAGTTCCTATTAAAAAAATATAACTTGAATCAATATATAGTCACATAATCATACATAATAGTAAAATAAAATAAATTTAAAAAAAACATAAAAAATAATTACAAACTAACCTGATTAATTCAAACTTCGTTTCTAAGGAAAAGAAAAACCTTGAATTCTCAAATGAAAAACAAACTAACACCCATTTTTTTCTTCTTCCATTTTCTCTGTTTGAAACTATAATTAGCCAAAAGTTTTTCCTGTCTCATTTTCTCTGTTTGAAACTATAACCAGTCAAAAGTTTTTCCTCTCTTGTTTTCTTTGTTTGAAACTATAACCAGACAAAAGTTTTCCCTCTCTCGTTTTCTCTGTTTAAAACTATAACTAGTCAAAATTTGTTTTTTTGGTCAGGGAAGTGCTATATAGGGGTGCCACCACACTAATAGGTGACACCCATTAAAAAATATTCTTTTCCTCAAAACAATCACATTTTCTTAAAAAAAAATTTTAAACCGGTGCCACCAGACTACTTGGCGGCACCAACTTACATCAACCATTTTCTTTTCTATTCTAACAACTTTTTTTTTTGTATCGGCCAATTTTTTTAAAAAAAATTAAAGCCGTGCCACTAATGTGTCAGGCGACATCAATAAAAAATATTTTTTTCATATTTTTTACTCTCGTGTACACTAGAAAATATGAGTATTTTTTCATATAATATCCAAAGGGTAATGTTTAAAAAAAATAAAAAACCTCTAAAAAATCATGTTTAACTTTTTATTTTTTTTAAAAATATATCACTTTTTTTAAGAAAAAATAAAACTACCCATGTTTCATTTAAGTACTCATATTTTTTTATTTATCAAAAAATATATGTAAGTTAAAAAATTTATATTTTTAATATATTATTTCATTCAACATTTGTTAAAACACCACAAAATGGATATGTCAAATTCTACGTTACCATTAAAAGCCTTATCTTTTCAATTAAAATATTGAATACATTTATTTGATTATTTTGAATTAAAGTATTAGAATTGTTCTATGTATTTCTTTTCCTTTCTTTAGGCTAGTGTTTTCTATGATAGAAAATAGTTATTTTTTTTGGAGAATTTAATCTATTTTTCTTAGATTCTAACTTTTCTTTATGAGTTACTTTCCCATGAATATAACAATGTGAACCCATGACAAAAGGTGGGAAAATTACTTTCCCATCTAAATTGGAAAGCTAAAAAAATATTAAGACAAAATTAGCCCTATTTTATATTAGTTTAGAATATTGGTCTAGTAATAAACATAAGAAAAAAAAAGCTATTGCCTCCTTCCTACTACTTGATTTTCCCTTTTACTTCAACAGATCCTTCGCAAGTAAGTGTTTCTTCTATGATTTTATTTCTTTTCCTAGCTACAAATTTGACTTAGCACCTATACTTGTATGAAATACCATTTTTTTTGTAGAATATGGGTAGAATTGTTGCATTTAAGCTGTGCAAGAATTATGGGTTAGACCACTTATGGGTTAGCATTTAGTTAAAACAAAATGTGATTTCAAGTATTTTTTAAATTTATTCCAAACCAAGTTTTATATCTATAATCTTATGTATGCTTTATTATGTTTATAAAATACATGCAAGACAAATTTAAAATAATTTTACTTTCAATTAAAATTATAACTTAAAAAATAATAAATTATTATTTTTTAAATATTTAATTCAAAAATTTGTTAAGAATAAACTTTATTATAAAAATTAAATATATGAATATTATCTTTTATTTAATAATGACAAATTCGTACTACCCGGATGAACAGATAAACGACTGTTGTGAGCTTCATTCAAAATCATCTGAATTAACGTTGGATTTCTCAGAACAAAAATTTGATCTCAGAATCTCAGACAATCATCTTTATCAACTCTGAATTCTGAATCAGAATCTAAATCACATTGAGTTCGTTTTGCTATTATCTCATTATCAAATTTCTGAGCATCAATAAACTGTTGAATGAATAACGGTCTTGCTTTTACTTTGGCTAAAAATGAATCATCATCGGACAAAACCAAATGAATATTCATCGCACGCAATGCAAACAATGATTTTCGATTCAAAGCATCAGCAACAACATTTTCCTTTCTCGAACGATAATCAGTAATAAGCTCGTAGTCTTTTAGTAACTCTAGCCATCTTCTCTGTCACAAATTCAAATCTTTCTGAGTCATCAGGTATTTCAAACTCTTATGATCAGTATATATGTGACATTTCTCACCGAATAGATAGTGGCGCCAAATGTTCAAAGCAAACACAATCGCAGCTAACTCAAGGTCATGCGTCGAATAGTTCTTTTCATACGGCTTTAACTATCTCGAAGCATAAGTAATGACTTTGCCTTCCTGATTAAAACACATTGATGGTCGTGAAACTAACTAAAAATTTGACTGAAGGCAAGCGCACCTACCGAACAGTAGTATAGTTATAGTGAGACCGAAAATATCGTATCCACAGGACTAAAAGTACTAGTAATTACTATCTTTTCATTATCTAGCCTAAAAATTTAGAGAATGTTTACCTAAAACTAATTATCTAATTAGCTAAGATTACGACAGAGATCAAGGTTGGAAAATACTTTTGAAAAACTGATTGAGAAGACAATACCCAAGAAAGAATCCACCTAGACTTCACTTATTACCTTTGAATTAGACGATTTATTCACTTGACTTATTCTGTAGAAATTCCTGATTTATGTTAATATCCCTTTCGAGACTAAAAACAACTGACTCTAGGTTGATTAATTGAAATCTCTTTCTAATTAAAACCCCTATAGTCACATTAACTCGATCTATGGATTCCCTTATTAGATTTGACTCTAATCCGGTAGATTTATGTCGTACTATCTCTAGGATTGCATGCAACTCCGCTTAATTATGAGTGATCTACTCTTAAATAGGGACTTTTCCTCCATTAAATAAGCACATCAAAAACTTGAATTAATATCCTGGAATATTAAAGCAAGGATTAAAACTCACAATTAAGAATAAGAACAAATATTTATCATATAAATCAAAAAGTAAACAGATTCGTCTTAGGTTTTGATCGCGTGATTTTGTGATAGGTTTTAAATATTTATAATTAATCGTTCTTGAAACTAACTTTTATCGCAATGTAGGCAAGTGTACCTATCGAACAGTAGTAAAGTTTTAGCAAGGCCGGATTGCCGAACCCAAAGGAACTAAAAGTACTAGTATTGACTGTCTTTTTATTATCTAGCCTAGGAATAAAGAGGTTTTGTTTTTAACTAACTAATTATCTAAACTAAGAACTCACAGAGAATAGAATTCGGGAATTGCTTTTGGGAAAATCAATTGAATTAAGGTAATACCTAAGGAAAAATCCACCTAGACTGTACTTGTTATTCTGGCTTTGAATCGGACAATTTATTCATTTAACTTGTTCCGTAGAGATCCCTAAGTTATGTTATTATCCCTATTCAAGACTAATAACGTCTAATCCCTAGATTGAATAATTGGGACCTTTCTCTAATTAACACCCTAAGGTTGCATTAACTCAATCTATGGATCCCCTTATTAGGTTTCACCCTCATCCGGCAAAATCTTGTCACCCTATGTCTAAGCGCGCAAACAACTCCGCTTAATTATGACAAATGTACTCTTAGATAGGGTCTATTCCTCCTTTGAATAAGAGCTTATCTTGAATCAGTATCCTAGGATATCAAAACAAGAATTAAGAACACATAATTAAGAACAAGTTAAATATTTATCATACAATTCAGAAAATAATAACAAGATTCATCTTAGGTTTCATTCCCCTTAAGTATTTAGGGGATTTAGTTCATAACTAAATAAGAAAACATCTCAGAATAATAAAGAATGCAAAACATAAAGAAAACCCAAAACTCCTAAAGGGGAAATTGAGGAGAGATCTTCAGTCTTGATGATGAATCCGGCTTCTGAGATGGATCAATCGGCTTCCTTGGAGTAATTCTTTACTCTCTATTATGTGTGCCCTCTTTCTTCCTCCTTTAGGGTGTAATTATAGGCTTTGAAATGCCTAAGAGCCCTCCAAATTAGCCTTTTCCGAATTGGACTCAACTTGGGCTCGGCAACGGCACGCCCGTGTGCGATTACTTCAGGCTGTGCTCGAGCCTGCCAAATTGACACGGCCGTGTGGTCTGCCCGTGTGAGGAGGTTCAGGCCGTGTTGATTTCGTACTTTGGCCCATTTTCACCATTTATGGCCCGTTTCTCATTCCTTTCACTCTCCTATGCTCTCATAAGTATAAAACATGAAATTAAAGCATTAAGAGCATCGAATTCACCAATTCTAATGGGAAATCATCCATAAAATGCGTTAAACATGGGGTAAAAATATATATAAATTATGGTTTATCAGTTTTCATCTCCCTTAGGTATTTAGGGAGTTTAGTTCATGATAATTATGGAAAACATCTCAAAGTATGGAAAACAACAAAACATAAAGAAACCCAAAGAACTTCTAGGAAACTGGATGGAAATCTTCAGTCTTGATGTAGATCTTGCCTCCGAGGTGATTCCGATGGCTGTTCTTGAGTACTTCCCTGCCTTCTACTCTTCGTGTCCCCTCTAATCCTCTTCTAGGGTGTTTATATAGACTTTCGAATGCCCAAAATTTGCCTTTTCTGAGTAGAACCAAACTTGGACTCGATAAGGACACGTCCGTGTGCCACGCCCGTGTGCAAGTGCTCAGGCCGTGTGCAATTCTGACTTGGATTAATGTCGACTTGGAATGCCTAAGAGCCCTCAAAATTAGCCTTTTTCGAATTGGACTCAACTTGGGCTCGGCAAGGACACGCCCGTGTGCAATTATTTCAGGCAGTGCTCGAGCCTACCAAATTGACACGGCCGTGTGGTCTGCCCGTGTGAGGAGGTCCAAGCCGTGTTGATTTCATAATTTGGCCCATTTTCTCTATTTTTGGCCCGTTTCTCGTTCCTTTCGCTCTCCTATGCTCTCTTAATTATAAAACATGAAAGTAAAGCATTAGGAGCATCAAATTCACCAATTCTAATGGGAAATCATTCATAAAATGCGTTAAACATAGAGTAAAAATATGTATAAATTACAGTTTATCAAATACCCCCACACTTAAGCATTTGCTTGTCCTCAAGCAAAATTCTCAATTCATAATCAAAATAAATTCTTCTCAACTTATAATTTATATCGATAATATCTCAAAATAATCCATAGGAAATCATACGTTGAGAATTCAACTAAAACAACATAAAAGTTTCAAACATTCCAAGTTGAGTATTTAATCATTCAAACATAGGTGTCTCCCCTCATCTAAGTAATTACCATTGATTCAAAATATCACAGAGTTTCACATCCTCACTACAGATTCATTCAAATCACTCGAGGTGTTTAAGGACAATAAATGAAGCACTCAATAGTCAATAATGAAAAGTCATTACCATAGGCTTGCATGAAAATCAAATCTCCACCACTATAAATTGAGATGAAACATCAATCAAAAGGTCTTTAGAGGGTTGTAATGAGGCTTTGTTAGGGGGTGTGGTCGCAAGCTGAAAGAAAGGGTTAGAATCGAGATTGAATTGAAAAATTTCCTAACTAGAAAAAGGGTTAATCATCACTTGCTTACAACAGGGCTTCTTCTCAGAATATAGAATTACTAATATGTATACATTTTTTTTAAGAACAAGTTAAATAACATAGGCTAACTATTAAGACATAGCTAAGAAATTTCTTCAACTCAAATCTCGACAAAAATAGGGATTAATTTAGGGGATTTCAACAATAATGGGTTAAGGGTTAATATTAAGGGTAATACAAGAAATGACTTGTTAGGCTCAAGGGGGTTTACTAGGGGTTAATCATGGAGGTAGGCTTTTCATGGCATGAGTGGCTTAATCCTAAGTGCCTTAATCATTTTGACATATCAAATCAAATGGTGTGGTCTTGACATGCATAATCAAGCAAGTTCTAGAATAACAGTTCAATATTGACGCACTCAAAGCAATAACAAAAGTGAGCATGAAAGAATTAATAGATGCTCAAAAGGCTCAAAAATCTCACAAAAATTATGGCTTTTTTATGTTTAAAACTTGGGAATTCTAACTCAAAGTAATACCTAACTTTGGGGAAACAACCTAAGATTTTAATTTCTTAAAAATCAACTTATCATGCTTGATTCTCTGATGTCTTAAGGTTTAAACAATCAATGCATAAATGCCTATGTTTTAATTCAAGATATATCAATCATCATCATAAATTAATCAAAATTTATCCTAAATACGATATGAGTGCTTTGCAAGAGAACAAGGCAGTCATTCAGGGATTTTTCTGATAATGAAATAAATTTCCCCCTACACTTATGATGTACATTGCCCTCAATGAACAAAGATAGATATTAGAATATAAAAATAAGATAGGGAGAGAAGTGAAACTTCTTGTATGATGAATTCCTCGAACTGGAGTTTTGGAGAGTAATCGGTACGAAGGTGAAGGAGGATACTCTGGCGGTGGTAGAGGTTCATTAGTCCATAAGTCCTGCGCCAAAAGAATATTATATCTAGTGGTAGCTATGGTCGTGGTCGATCAGGACATGGCAGTCGTGGAGAACCTTTCCCGGTGGAGTTTTTAGTTCCTATGCGATGATGAGCTTAAGAGCTTTATATAACTGTGATAAGATCAGAAACTTTTTAGGGGATATTAGGAAGAATAATTACTCATAAAGAAATAATCGAAATTGATAATTAAAAATAAAATTCTAAAATCTAATAAAAATTAAAAGTAGTTTTAATAAAAATTAAAAACATAAAATAATAAATAAATATTTTTAAACATCTTCATCGTTGGATGGTTCGCGAGGTGGGACTAGCGATGAAATGTGGAGGTGCAGACAAATCTGCTGTAGAGTAGCATCAATGTTGTCAAATTGTTGAAAACACTGCTGCTTGAATCGAGTGAGGCACTCAGAGACGTCAGCATATGAAGCTGCCGCATGAACTGGACAAGAGGGTGGTGATGGCTGGGATGGTGGATCCTCGTGCTACGGAGGGATATCATCAGGAATATCCTCGTAGGCCTCCTTTTCGGTAGATTGGGCAAGACGATATTGAGGAGGGTAGCTTCCTAAGCGCCTCTCGATCATCCTCATGCTAAGCATGCTCAAGATGCCTTGTGGAGACATCTGACCAATGAGGGTCAAGGATGATTCTTGGGCCGCAGTGTCGAAGTGCCCGAAGTGTCAAGCCAACCGAGTTACGTAGGGGCCAATAGAGATGACCCCCTTCCTATGCCACACCGTCTGGTGCTGAATCGCGACGGTGATAAAATAGGCAAGGTCGATGACATGCTCGTGCGACATATACCATAATAAGTAGGCGTCGTGAGTGTTGACGACGCTAGTACTCTCTCACCTTCCTGTAATCGTGTAAGCGAAAATAGCGTGTAGGTACCTCAGGGAAGGTAGGAGAACTGATGCCTTGGAGCGGCTAGGAAAATAATAATGAAAAATGCAGAGTTCTATGATAACTAACATGAAAAATGAGTGCAATTAAAGGGAAAAAAAGTAAAAAAAAAACACTAGAAAAGGGAGAATGAGCGGCAAAAATGGAGTTGGATGTGGCGCACGGGCGTGGCAGGGAGGTGATGTGGACTTGCAGCGGCTAGGGTTATGGTTTTTGGGTGGGGAAGACATTGAATAGTGTAGGGTTTTTATAGATTTTGGGGCACACGGCTAGGTAACACACCCGTGTTCCCCAATTTCAGCCCGTGTGATTCGCGAATTTTGAATTTGGGCACGTCTGACATTTAGTACACACCCATGTCGAACGACTGTATCTAGCTTCATTCGCTTCTCCCACGCCCACGTATGCAAGGTCCATGCCCGTGTTAATTTAATAGGTTCGACCACGGGTACTAGACACGAGTTTGTCATACGCTTGTGCTGTTTTAACAAGTTCACCCACGGTTCTTCTACACGGGCATGTCGCACGCCCGTGTTGTTTTGGTAGGTTCGACCACGGCCATGTCGCACGGTCGTGGCATTTTATCGTAGCCCGTGTTGGGGAAATCTTTTGCCCTGTTTTCACACGGCCCTAAGCACGCCCATGTGCTTGGCCGTGTCTTTGTGGAAAAACTTGTATTCAAGATCTCTATTAGTATGTTAGGTGTTAAATACTAAAATTTAAAGAAATTAATATTGTTAGTGCTCAGGTTGCCCCCGGGAAGCGCTTATTTATAGTCTAAGCTCGACTTACCCCTCCATGGAATGGTCATGGTGGTTCGAGGAGTTTATACTTGTCATTCTTGCTATCAATCTCATCAAAATATGGTTTTAAACGGGTGTTGTTTACCTTAAAAGTGCCGAACTTGGGGTGACTTACCTCAACTGTACTGAATGGAAAAATGTACAGTAAGAGGGATATCTTCATCTGGTCTGGTAGTAACAATGTAAAGATCTGCGGCACCTAATAAGACTTTATCGCCAACCTTAAGTTGATTTGGAAAGGTATCGAGCTCGTTCTGGCATAGTTTTGGTTTATCGTGTGTTCTCGATTTATGTGTTCGCCATTCATCTAGCTCCTCTATTTGCAGTCTTCTTTTTTCATGAGTAGGTCTTCTACTATTGCTTGAGAATGACTCATGTGCTTCCTTCAGACTCATTTCCTGCAAAGTAGATTGCACCATATTGTCAGTTTTAGTAGAATGGGTTAAACAATCATCTTCAATTTTCGATGTGTTGCCAAAATTACGAGCTTGGAGGGTGATTGTTTCGTCTCCTACCCGGAATGTGAGCTCACCTATGCCAACCTCAATGATCATTTTAGCAGTTGCTAAAAAGGGCCTTCCTAGAATTAAAGGAGTGTTGCTATCCTCCTCTATGTCTAGAACAATGAAGTCAACGGGAAATATAAATTTATCGATCTTAACTAGCACATCTTCAATAATACCCCTAGGGAATCTTATAGTTTTATCTGCTAATTGAATGCTCATCCTAGTCTGTTTGGGTTACCCAAGGCCTAGTTGCTTAAACATTTTGTGAGGCATGACATTGATACTAGCCCCTAAATCAGCTAATGCATTATTAACATCTGAACTACCAATTAAGCAAGGAATCGTAAAACTCCCTGGATCTTTTAGTTTGTTGGGTAGTTTATTCTAGAGAATAGCTGAGCAAACTATGTTTAGCTCTACATGTGACGTCTCGTCCAACTTCCGCTTATTTGCTAAAAGCTCCTTTAAAAATTTCATTGTGTTTGGCATCTGCGATAGAGCTTCAATAAACGGTAAGTTAATATGTAATTTTTTTAGGAGTTTAAGGAATTTACCAAATTGTTCATCTGAGCAGTCTTTCCTTGTCACGTTGGGGTATGGCACACGAGGTTTATATTCGTCAGTCACTGGTTTGTTTTTATTATAATCTACCTCACCTTTACCTTTGCTTACCACCATTTCTTGCCTCAGTTCTGGCTCAGGCTCAACGACTCCTTCGTCATCTTGAATATTAATTGCGTTGAGTTTTTCCCTTGGGTTGGGTTCAGTATTACTTGGCAAGCTACCATGTGGTCGCTCAGAGATTAGTTTAGAAAGCTCGCCTATCTGAGTTTCGACCCCTTGGATTGATGCTTGTTGATTCTTAAGTGTCATCTCGGTGTTCTAAAAATGGGTTTCTGATACCGAGATAAACTTTGTGAGCATCTCTTCAAGGTTCGATTTCTTTTCTTATTGATAGAGTGGTTGTTGGTAGCCCGGAGGTGGTCGCTGATTTCCTTGGCCTCCCCAAGAGAAATTTGGGTGGTTCCTCCAACCTGCATTATAAGTGTTACTATATGGATTGTTTTAGGGTCGAGAATTATTACCCATGTAATTTAATTGCTCCTTATCCATGTTGTGGCCATAAGGTTGGTATTCCGAATGGCTTGTTCCACCTCTACTTGCTTCGTACTGCATTACTGGGTGAACCTGTGAAGAACTAAGAAAACCATCAATTTTCTTATTCAAGAGTTATACCTGATTAGAAAGCATGGTGACCGAATCAACATTATAAACACCGGCTGTTTTCGTTGGCTTTGTCCTCATGACTTGCCACTAATAGTTATTCAATGACATCTCCTCTATGAACTCATAAGCATCTTCAGGTGTTTTTTTATTGATGGTTCCGCCAGCAGCTGCGTCAACCATTTACCGAGTCAAAGGATTCAGGCCATTATGGAATGTTTGGACCTGAAGCCAAAGCGGTAACCCATGGTGAGGGCAGCTTCTCAAAAGGTCTTTGTATCTCTCCCATGCATCGCAGAGTGTTTCTAAATCCATTTACACAAATGAAGAGATATCATTACGTAATTTAGCCGTTTTAGCCGGTGGAAAATATTTTAATAGAAATTTTTTGGTTATTTGGTCCCAAGAAGTGATTGATCCTCATGGTAATGAGTTCAACCACTGTTTAGCTTTGTTTCTCAATGAAAAGGGAAACAACCGAAGAAGTATGGCATCATCAGAAACGCCATTGATTTTAAATGTATTGCATAGTTCCAAAAAGTTTACTAAGTGATCGTTGGGATCTTCATCCTGGAAACCATCAAACTGAACAAATTGTTGTATCATTTGAATTGTGTTAGGTTTCAGTTCAAATGTATTTGCAGCTATGGCAGGTCTAACTATGCTTGATTCAGTTCCTGTTAAAGAAGGTTTAGCATTATCAAGATTTTGATTAGCCGCAATTGCAGGAGGGAGCTGATTGTCTTGGTTTTCAACCATCTCTTCGGTTGGGCGTTGAGTATCATCTTCTTGCTCGTTCTTTGTGTATCTTAGGCTTCGCCTTATTTCTCTTTGGTTTCTGCGAACTTGTGTGATCGATTTCTTCGTCAAAAAGCAATGGTCCTGACGGGTTTCTTCTAGTCATAAACTATAATAACCTACCAAGAGAAAGAAAAAGTAAATTAAAAAATAAAATAAAATTAATTTGTAAGAAAAAAAATGGCTAAAGTAATAAAAATTGAGCGTTCCTAATATCTTAGTTCCCCGGCAACGGCGCCAAAAACTTGATCGCGTGATTTCATGATAGGTTTTAAATATTTATAATTAATCATTCTTGAAACTAACTATTCTCGCGATGTAGGCAAGTGTACCTATCGAACAGTAGTAAAGTTTTAGCAAGACCGGATTGTTGAACCAAAAGGAACTAAAAGTACTAGTATTGACTATCTTTTTATTATCTAGCCTAGGAATAAAGAGGGTTTGCTTTTAACTAACTAATTATCTAAACTAAGAACTCACAGAGAATAGAATTGGGGAATTGCTTTTGGGAAAATTGATTGAATTAAGGCAATACCTAAGGAAATATCCACCTAGACTGTACTTGTTATTCTGGCTCTGAATCAGACGATTTATTCATTTAACTTGTTCCGTAGAGATCCCTAAGTTATATTATTATCCCTATTCAAGACTAATAACGTCAATCCCTAGGTTGCATTAACTCGATCTATGGATCCCCTTTTTTAGTTTCACACTAATCTGGCAAAATCTTGTCACCCTATGTATAGGCGCGCAAACAACTCCGCTTAATTATGACAAATGTACTCTTAGACAGGGTCTATTCCTCCTCTGAATAAGAGCTTATCTTGAATCAATATTCTAGGATATCAAAACAAGAATTAAAAACACATAATTAAGAACAAGTTAAATATTTATCATACAATTCAGAAAATAATAACAAGATTCGTCTTAAGTTTCATTCCCCTTAGGTATTTAGGGGATTTAGTTCATAACTAAATAAAAAAAACATCTCAGAATAATAAAAAATGCAAAACATAAAGAAAACCTAAAACTCTTGAAGGGGAAATTGAGGAGAGATCATCAGTCTTGATGATGAATCCGGCTTCTAAGATGGATCAATCGGCTTCCTTGGAGTAATTCCTTACTCCTTATTCTGTGTGCCCTCTTTCTTCCTCCTCTAGGGTGTATTTATAGGCTTTGAAATGCCTAAGAGCCCTCCAAATTATCCTTTTCCGAATTGGAATCAACTTGGGCTCGGTAAGGACACGCCCGTGTGCGATTACTTCAGGCCGTGATCGAGCCTGCCAAATTGACACGACCATGTGTTCTACCTGCGTGAGGAGGTTCAGGCCGTGTTGGTTTCGTACTTTGCCCCATTTTCACCGTTTTTGGCCCGTTTCTCGTTCCTTTCACTCTCCTATGCTCTCCTAAGTATAAAACATGAAATTAAAGCATTAGGAGCATCAAATTCACCAATTCTAATGGGAAATCATCCATAAAATGCATTAAACATGGGGTAAAAATATGTATAAATTACGGTTTATCAGGTTTCCTCTACCTTAGGTATTTAGGGAGTTTAGTTCATGATAATTATGGAAAACATCTCAAAGTATGGAAAACAACAAAACATAAGGAAACCTAAAGAACTTCTAGGAAATTGGATGGAAATCTTCAGTCTTGATGTAGATCTTGCCTCCGAGGTGATTCCAATGGTTGTTCTCAAGTACTTCCCTGCCTTCTACTCTTCATGTCCCCTCTAATCCTCTTCTAGGGTGTTTATATAGACTTTCGAATGCCCAAAATAGCCCAAAATTAGCCTTTTCCGAGTAGAACTAAACTTGGGCTCGATAGAGACACGTCTGTGTACCACGTCCGTGTGCAAGTGCTCAGGCCGTGTGCAATTCTAACTTGGATTGATGTCGACATGGCCATGACACATAGGCATGTGGTCCACCCATGTGTCACACACGGGCGTGTGAATCACCCGTGTGGAAGTGCCTAGGCTTTGTGAAACACTGGTTTAGTCTCAATTTATCCTATTTTGGCCCGTTTCTTGCTCTTTTCACCATCCTGAGCTTTCCTGAGTACAAAACATGAAATTAAAGGATTAAGAGCATCAAATTCAATGAAACCAAAGAAAAATCATCCATAAATATGCCAATCATGGGGTCAAAATATGTATATATTATGGTTTATCAAATATCCCCACACTTAAGCATTTGCTTGTCCTCAAGAAAAATCCTTAACTCACAATTAAAATAAATCCTTCTCAACTTATAATTCTCATCAATAATGTTCGAAATAATTCACAAGTAATCATACATTAAGAGCTTAACTAAAACAACATTAAAGATTCAAACAATCCAAATTGAGCATTTCAATCATAAAATCATAGGTATCCCCCTTTATCTAAGTAATCACCCTTTAATTCCAAATTGACAAAGTTGACATCCTCACTAATGATTCACTCCAATCAGTCAAAGTGTTTAAGGTTCAATAATTAAGCACTCAATAGTCAAACATGAAAGGTTATTACCATAAGCTTGCATGAAAATCAAATCTCCACCACAATAATGAAATGATACACAAATCAAAAGGTCTTTAACAGGGTTGTAATGGGGCTTGGGTTAAAGGTGTGGATAAAGGCTACAAAAGAGGGTTAGAATCGAGATTAATTTAATAGATTACCAAACTTAGAAAAACAAAGCTAATCACTAAATTACAAACAAGTGCCAAAATTAACACTAACCAAAACTAATGAAGGGAGCTTTTCTCTTAATATGATAACTTACCCAAGCTCTTTTAGAACA
Organism: Gossypium hirsutum; assembly: GCF_007990345.1. NCBI lineage: Eukaryota > Viridiplantae > Streptophyta > Magnoliopsida > Malvales > Malvaceae > Gossypium > Gossypium hirsutum. The sequence continues at coordinate 101,300,230 of NC_053425.1, read as the reverse complement.
ATTTGTAATTTGAATGAATATACGGTTTTTTTTAAGAATAAGAACAAGTACAATAATGGAAAATACATAATAAGAAATAAATCACCAAATGGAATGAATGAATAAAATTAGGTAACTAATCAAATTAAATCTCGATAAAAAAAGGAGACAATAAAAAGGAGAAATTCTTAACGAATCAAAAAGGGTTAAGTTGTGGGTTGATATTAAGGGGAAAATCAAGGAATAATAGTTAAGGCCCAAAGGGGTTCACTAGGGGTCAATTATATGGGTAGGCTTTTTATGAGGTAAATGCTTTAGAACTTAAGTGCCTTTATCATTTTCGTATATCAAATCAAAGGTGTGGTCTTGACATGCATAATCAAAGCAAGTTCTAGAATAACAAATCAATGTTGACACACTCATAACCAATAAAATCAGTGAGCAAGAAAGATATATGCTCTAAAAGGCTCAAAATCTCACGAAAATTATGGGTATTTGATGTCAATCCTGTAAATTCGAAACTTCAAGATCATACCTCAATTCAGGGAAACAACCTAGAAATTTTAATTCTCAAAAGTCAACTTATCATGCTTGATCCTCTAGTATCTTAAAGTTTAAACAATCAATGCACAGTTACCTATGATTTAATTCAAAACATAAAAAAAAATCATAAGTCAATCAAGATTCATTCTAATAGTAATATGAAGAACTTATTTGAGAACAAGATAAAAATTCAGAGATTTTTCTGATAATCACATAAATAACATCCCCACACTTAAGATGTACATTGTCTTCAATGTACAGAGATAGATAATAACAATATAAGCATAATATCAGAAGAGAGAGAGAGAATCAAAACTGCCCTGAATTTGGATGTAATCCTTAAAAGAGCGGAAACAGGTTTAGAAGCATTGAAAGTGATGTGTATGTGACACGTAGATAGAGGTGAAGGTGGCGGTAGGGGTTGGGTTCCACAATCATAGTGTCCAGCGAAGAAGTTATCGTGGTGGTCGATGTCATGGTAGCTATGGTCGTGGTCGAGTAGGACATGGCAGTCATGGATGATTGTTTGTTTATGCCTTAGTAGTACCCATCGATTGAACCTTTTGAAAATGGGATGCCATCAATAATACTTAAGGGATTTATATGTATATGGTTATTATGGTTAGGAATAATGAAATCACTAGATAAAATAAAATTCAAATTATACTAATTAAAGTCTTTAAGTAATTGATAACGAAAGTGCAAAAGAAATGCCAAAATAAAAAGAAAATAAAAAGAAAAGCAATTTAAAAATTAGATGGACTTAATAGTCCTCGTCGACAGCTGGATCGTGAGGTGGTGGTGCTGGAGGCGATATGTGAAAATGTTGGCAGATTTGTTGTAGCGTCGCCTCGATGCTGTCAAATCGCGGAGTGTAATACTATTCAAAGCGATAAAGGTGGTCAGAAACTTCAGATAATGAAGCAGCCGCATAAATTGGTCGGTGACTCGACGGTCGTTGTAAAGGTGGGTCCTCCTGAAATGCAGGGATATTATTAGGAATATCCTCGGCGTCATCCTAATCGGCAGCTCGTGCAAGTCGATACTGAGGAGGGTCGAACCCATGACGACGCTCAATCTTTTGCATATGGAGCATACTTTGGATGCCCTGTGGGGACATTTGGCCAATTAGAGTGAGCGATGAAGACTGTGCCACTATATTCAGGAGCCAAAAATACCGTGCTAAACGAGTCACATATGGGCTGATGCTGATGACTCCCTTTCAGTGTCATTCTATCTTGTGGCGAAAGGCAAGGGCAAAAAAGTAAGCGAGATCAAAAATATGCCCATGGCTCATGCTTCACAGGAAGTATGCGTCATGAGTGTTGACGATGCTAGTGCTCTCTCGCCTCCCCATTAATGTGTGTGCCAAAAGGGCATGGAGATAGCATAGAGCTGGAGCTAGAGCTGATGCTTTTGAACGGTTAGGATCATATATGCCTGTAGCAGGTTGGAGGTTGACCCAACACGAAGAAGGTGAACAATGTATGTGGCGGTGGAGGTGGGGGAAATGGTTGGCCTCCATAAACTCGTCGGTATAGAGTCCCAATACAGCTACAAATTCGGGGACATTCAACTGTTGTACTAGACCGCCAAGGCAGAATTGAACTGTTACTGGGTTTTCGTATTCCGCCATCCCTATCTATAACTGGAAAGTCAAGCCAAGTTCCAAGGTGAATTCCAAATATGTCAGCTTAATGATATCAAAGAATTGGTCTCACGGAGTTGTGGCGAGGAGGGTGTAATAGCCCAAAATTGGGTCTAGTTGGAACAAAGGTTTCGGGACCACAAAATCTGAGATAGAAATAATTATTTTATGATTATTTTAAGGTCTATGATATGATTTCATGATTGTGTGAAAATTTCGTGAAGAAATTCCATGCATAAAGTGCTCAATTTGAAGTTAGGGACTAAATTGAATAAGTTGCAAAACTTGCATTCTAGAAGTTTCTAGCATGAAATTGCTTTGAAATATTAATTAGGAGGTCTTAAATAGAAATTTGACCAATTTCTAAGTGATGGACAAAAATTGGACATGGATGGAATTTTTAAAAGTTTAGTAAGGAAGGGCATTTTGGTCATTTGGTAATTAAAAGAAATAAAAAGGGAAAATAAAGCCAAAATTGACTCATCTTTTCCATGGAGACCGAAATTAGCATGGGGGAAGCCATGGCTAGGGTTTTCAAGCTTTCCAAGCTCAATAGTAAGTCCGTTCTAACCCCGTTTTTCAAGTTCTTTACGTTTTTGGAATCCCGGTAATTTGATTAAGCTTATTCTAGCAATAATTTAAGCTAGGGCTCATATTTGGAAAAATACCCATAGGTGAAATGTGTTTATTTTTCTGTTTTATGATAGAATATGAGGTTTTAAATTATGTTAGACAACTTGTGCTACTCGGTTTTGAGTGAAAACGAGTAAAAGGGCTTAATCAGTAAAAATACCTAATAGTCATAAGTATATGTTAGAGTGAGAATTTGATGTTGCCATAGAAGGGAAAAGTGATCAGCATGTCATAAAACATAAGAATAAGGGATGAAGTTTAATTCCCGAGCCTAGGGGAAAAAGTGTAAATATGCAAAAGTTTAGGGGCAAAATTGTAATTTTGCCAATTTTTGAGTTAAGGAATGTTTTGAATAGTACATTAATGAAATAAGTAAAATATGATGTTTTAGATCCCGGAAAATGAGATTTGAACCTAGAATGATAGAAAAATCGAAAATTGGGAAAGTTGGTAAAATGGTCGTTTTAGTATCGAGGTAAGTTCATATGTATAATAAGCATTAATTTATGTATGATTCAATGTAAAATTGATATCTTTATTATAATTTCCAAGGTGTTGAAAGTATGTAAGTTGGTATGATAATAATACAACAATAATGCTGTAATTTATATTTGAAAGTTAAATTTAGTGAATTAATTGAATTATGTTAAATTAAATGATTATGGTGCCAAGTTTATGAATTGGTTTAAAAATATGTCTATGGTACATGAAGTGCATTGAATTATCATACATAAATGTGATTTCTATGATTATGGATATTATGGAAATTGTAAGTTCATATGATTTTTAATAAGGCAATGTGTAATTTAATGTTATTGCCTTGATATTAAATGATATCTAAGTTTATGTGTAAGTAATACATCAATATTACTTGTATTATGATATTTTATAATAATATTGGAAATATGTTTGTGGATAATTACTTGATTGGTGAAATTGTTGGAAAAGAGAGAGAAATCTCGGTTGAACATTCGGAAAGATTGAATAATATAGATGGAACGCAGCTAGGTCACATGTATGGTGCTGAATGCACATCATGTGTACAAGAGAGCTACAAGATATTATGATGTAGCTAGGTCGCATGGGTGATACTATGTGTACACCATGTAGAAAAGAGAGCTACGGGATATATGTAGCTAGGTCGCATGCGTGGTTCCAGGTGAAGGACACCATGTAGACAAGAGAGCTACGAGATAAATTGGCTAGGTCACATGGGTGGTACTGAGTGTTCACCATGTGTACAAGAGAGCCGAACTATATGATGGGTGGAGCTATGTGATGAAACAACCAAATATCGAGGATTGATCCGAAGTGTTCAACGGGAGACTCTCTATGTATTGCTTTGTGAGTTTTGTGATGAATAAGTGCAGGAACTTGGTTATGTGAATGATGTGTTCATGAAGTGACCAGGATGTGGTAACGTTATAAACAAGTAAGTTATACATAAGGATGATTTTATGGTGACCTTGTGATCATGGGCCTATACTTGTGACGTATGAAATGTGATGAAAATGATTTGTGATATGTATGTTAAAATGAGGTTAATACAAAGAAAGTGTGAAAGAGTGAATTAGCAATAAAACTGTTTTGGACAGTAGCAGTGACGTGATTTTGAAAAATCACCAAAAATAGTATAAATTGAATCAGAGACTGAATTAGATATCAAATTAAAGCTTAATGAGTCTATTTTAATATAAAAGAAACAGAGAAATAAAATGAGTTCTATATTTTGAGATATTTATGTTTTGGTGAGACTGGTTCAGAATGATTACGTGATCCCCTGTTCTGACTTTGGAAAATTACAAAAATTTGGATAAAAATAATTATAGGATTAAAATTATATTTTTAAAATCCCTAATGAGTCTATTTTCAATATAAATCAACAAAAACATTATCTGAGTTCTGTACTATGATATACTTAATTTTTAGTGAAGAGAGGTTAGAACTGTCAGAAAGTGAAACAGGGGAAATTTTAATAAATAAACTGTAGTAATTGGGTAAACCAAAAATTATGAAAATTTTATGGTGGAAAGATATGTGAGTCTAGTTTCAGGTGAAATTTATGGATCTTAATTTGGAGCTCTATAGCTCAAATTATAAATAAGCGACTATGGCTCGTGTGGACAGTTTGATGTGAACATTTATTAGTAAATTGTGAAATCGTACTTACAAGAATGCTATATACATTAAGGATGTGGAATGGAGAGGAGGAGGAGAAAAATAAATATATGTGGAATACATGGAAACTATGGTATATGAAATATTGATATAATGAAATAAATGATATGTGTTGATATGTGTTTATAAGAAAACAAAAAGAGAATGATATGTATCATGACATGTATATATATATATGACTAGTCTAAATGTAATGCTTGTTGGGTATGGAGTTGAATTGAAATGTTTCAGGCAAACATGTTATTTTGCGCATCTAAATTATGGTATTTTATAAAGATATGATCTAGTTTTAAATATGAATGCTTGATGATTAAGCTGAAGATATTTGGTAAGATGATAATCTTGGTATAAATGTATAAGTGGTACTATAATAAACAAGGTAAAATGAGTATGAGAGACACATGTATGATGACATAAAAATGCTATGTTTGTGGTTTAATTGAGAATATTTAATCATTAAATGAATACCATGTTATATGCTTTTGATTTTGTATAAGTGTGTAAGAGATTAAGGTTGACCAAATATTGGAAAATAGCCTAGGTATATTCCACACAGGCAGAGACACGACCATGTGTCTCAGCCGTGTATGGAACACGACTTTGGGACACGAGCGTGTGGAGCCTTAAAGCATGAAATTTCCAAGATTTTCTTAAGTTTTCGGTTTAGTCCCGAACCCTTTCTAAAGTATGTTTTGGGCTTCGTAGACTCAAATAAGGGACTATGTGTAAGTGAATGAATGTTTTGAAATATAAACGAAATTTTATGGTCCGTATTTTAGTTTAATGTTTGTATGTTTGTCCGGTAACGCCTCGTACCTTATCCCGGCATTGGGTATGGGTAAAGGGTGTTACAGAGGGCCCGTGCTGAATCGGCTAGGTGGACCTTCTCTAGTGCGGCCCAATCAATGCAACGCCCCACACCAAGGGGTCAGGCACGTAGAATCTGAAATAATTCTTCTTGAGGCCCTGGTGGGAATTGGAGGAATGGGTGTTGTATCTCGGTGGTGGGACCCAAGGAAGATGTCGCTCCTTTCTGTTTTTTTGAGGTGGGAACTGCGGCTTTCTTGCCTTTTGGGTTCGTCATTATGTATCTGCAATAAAGGGCATAAATAAATCAAATTTGACGAATCAACACAACAGGCCAATCCATTAACTTGATTTGGTTTAATCACTTGGACAAATCAATATGCCACTACCCAACAATAACAAAAATAGTAACGAAACTCAAGTAAAAATAGGGATGTAAAATGGAGCCGATGATAATCATGACTGGGACCACATATAAAGAAAATGAACAAGATATTAGGGCCATAAAAGAACAGAGGAAAAGTGAACTAAAACTACTTGAATACTAAAAAAAATAGAATAGCTATGCAGAGTATCACCAAAAGAAGAATTTCAGCAAACCAAGTCAATAACCAGCAGTTTTAAATTCAACAAATATTTAGATGTGAAGCAAGTAAAGTAATCAAAAAAATAAACATTAGAAATAAGTAGTATTAATAATAACTATGATAAAAATAAAAATAAAAATGAAGGAAGGATGAGTGGAAGAGATGTAACTGGCAGAGGTGAGCAGGGGTAGGCGCGGCCGTCGGAGTGGTGCATAATGGTAGATGACTGCCGGCGGTGCTTTGGTGGTCGGAGGGTAGGGGAGAAGGGGAAGAGGGGATTAAGATGAATAGTAAAAAAGGGGGAAATTAGGGTTAGGGATCGGGGTTAAATAGGGGCCACAATTGTGTAAGCCCTGTTTTGGGCCACATGGCCGTGGCCCACGTCCGTGTGGTATGTTCCTAGCCCGTGTTTTTTGTGAAATCATAATCAAGTTCGCACATGGTTGCTTCGCCACACTCGTGTCCCCAGGTCGTGTGGTGTGCACGGTCGCGTCGCACGACCGTGTGCACGATTGTTCGCTTCTCCCACGCCCATGTTAAGTTCACCACGCCTGTGTTCATGGCTTATGCTTATGGTTTGATGTTTCAAGTCAGTATCGCACACGGCCTACAAACACGCCCGTGTGTCTATGCCGTGTGACCCACACGGCCACATCGCACGGCCATGTGGTGCTACCTTCGTTTCTCCCATGCCCGTGTCTAGTCCAACACGCCTGTGTTAATTAGTCAGGATTGTGCACGATTCTTGAGCAAGGTCGTGGCCTACACCTGTGTTTTATTCTGACTTCGTTTATCGTTTCGAATTTTGGACAAGCTCTCACAAGCCTCAAGCACGCCCGTAGTACTGGTCGTGTGTCTCGCACGGCCTGGTGATTTATCGTAGGCCGTGTCTTTGCTGATCTTTTTTGGAAATTAAGGTGCAGTTTTACCACGGTCTGGGACACGCCCATGTCTCTTAGCCGTGTGCTATACACGGCCGTGTCTCACGACCGTGGCTATTTATCGCAGCCCGTATGCCATCCTGTCTTGGGAAAAATATTTGTCCTGTTTTAGCACGGCCATGGCCACGCCAGTGTCTCCTACCCGTGGGGAGCCCACGGTCAAAAGTATACTCGTGTGTTAGGCCGTGTGTGCCAAAAATACTAGTAGTCAAATTATAAAACAAAAAAGTAAAAACAAACTAAGTTATTTAGTGGGGTTAATGCTCGGGTTGCCTCCCGAGAAGCGCTTATTTAGAGTCTAAGCTCGACTTTACCTGGTCGGTATGTTTATTCAGGTTCGTGGAGTCGTAACTCCTCTCATTTTTCTTTGAAATCCTCACCGTTATAAAGTTTAAATCGATGTCCATTTACCTTGAAAGTGCCTTAAGTTGGGTGACTTACCTCTACTGTGCCATATGGAAAGACGGTTTGGATGACAAAAGGACTTGATCATCGTAATTTAAGCTTCCCAGGGAACAATTTGAGCCTTGAGTTGTATAACAGGACAAGATCTCCAACTTCAAATTGTTTTTTTTTTGCTTTAAGCGAGCATCATGGCAACGCTTTGTTGCTTCCTTGTATATTCGTGAATTCTCATAAGCATTAGCTCGCCATTCATCTAACTCGTTTAACTGCATCAATCTCCTTTCACCTGCGAGTTTGGGATCAAAGTTTAGAAATTTTATAGCCCAGAATGCTTTATATTCCAATTCAAACGGTAAATGACAACTCTTCCCATAAACAAGTTTGTAAGGGAATGTTCCTATAGGTGTCTTAAAAGTGGTTCTATAGGCCCATAAAGCATCATCTATTTTCTTTTCCCAATCTTTTCTATTTGACTCTACAATTTTTTCTAGAATGCGTTTAAGTTCATGGTTAGCGACTTTGACTTGTCCACTAGTTTGAGGATGGTAAGGGGTAACTGTTATGTGGTAAACTCCATATTTCTTAAGAGTTTTATCAAATTAAGTATTACAGAAATGAGTGCCCCTATCACTGATGATTACTCTAGGTGTGCCTAATCGAGAGAAAAGTTTCTTAAGGAACTTCACCACTACTCTAGCATCATTAGTAGGTAAGGATTGGGCTTCCTCCCATTTAAACATATAATCAATAGCTACTAATATGTATTTATTCCCAAATGAGCTAGGGAATGGACCCATGAAATCAATACCCCATACATCAAATATTTCACATGAGAGCATGTATGTTTGGGGCATTTCGTCACGTTTAGAGATATTACTTGTTTGTTGGCATTTATCGCAAGTAGAAACATACTTGTTGGTGTCTTTGAATAGTGTGGGCCAGTAAAAACCTGATTTGAGTGTTTTATGTGCGGTCCTAATTCCACTGTAATGTCCCCCAGTCTATCCTGAGTGACAATGCTCCAAAATTTTAATTGCTTTTGTCTTTATAACGCATATTCGAATTACTTGATCTATACATATACGAAACAGAAAAGGTTCTTCCCAAATATAGTTTTCACATCAGTGAAGAATCGCTTCTTTTGCTGATGTGTCAACCATTTTGGTATAATGTTAGGGGCTAAATAATTCGCAATGTCTGCAAACCAAGGTTCCTCAGAGTCAGAGATAGCAAAAAGTTGTTCTTCAGGGAATGAGTCATTTATCTCATGTTCGTTCAGTTCATTGAGATGTGGGTTTTCTAATCTGGATAGATGATCTGCAACAAGATTTTCTACTCCTTTCTTATCTTCAATTTCTAAATCAAATTCCTGCAACAATAAAATTCATCTTATTAGTCAAGGTTTTGCATCTATTTTAGTAAGGAGGTATCGAAGAGCTGAGTAGTCAGTGTAAACGACAACTTTAGATAATATTAAATATGGTCTAAATTTATCGAATGCAAAAACTACAGCCAATAATTCTTTCTCGGTCATCGTATAATTTTCTTGTGCATCTGTCAATGTTTCGCTAGCATAATAAATCAGTTGAAAGTGTTTGTCTTTTCGCTGTCCAAGAACCGCTCCTACTGCAAAATTACTCGCATCACACATTAGTTCAAAAGGTAAATTCCAATCAAGAGCAACTACGATTGGAGCGTTAATTAATGTATCATTAAGAGTATTGAACGCTTCTAAACAATCCTGATTGAAATTGAAAGGTAAATCTTTCTCTAGCAAATTCATTAAAGGCTTAGCTATTTTAGAAAAGCCTTTAATAAATCATCTATAAAATCCAGCATGACCTAAGAAACTATGAATAGCCTTAACTGAATTAGGGGGAGGTAGTTTCTCAATAGTTTTAACATTTGCTTTATCAACCTCGATTCCCTTGCTAGAAATTTTGTGGCTTAACACAATCCCTTCACGAACCATGAAGTGACATTTTTCCAATTCTGTACAAGATTTGTTTCCTCATATCTAATTAAAACTAATTTTAAATTTTTAAGGTAGAGATGGAAAGAGTTACCGAATACCGAGAAGTCATCCATGAACACCTCCATAATGTCTTCCTTGAGTTCATCAAGAATAGCCGACATGCATCGCTAAAAAGTAGCAGGAGCATTACATAGTCCAAAAGGCATTCTTTGATACGCAAACGTATCGTAAGGACATGTAAATGCCATTTTCTCTTGGTCCTCAGGAGCTATTGGGATTTGGAAATAACCGAAGAGTCCATCTAGGAAGCAATAATACATGTGTCTTGATAATCTTTCCAACAACTAATCAATGAATGGTAGGGGAAAGCGATCTTTTCTTGTGGTATCGTTCAATTTCCAATAGTCAATGCAGACTCTCCATCCCGAGACTATTCGTGTTGGAATTAACTCGTTCTTCTCATTAGCCACGATAGTCATGCCCCCTTTCTTAGGAACAACCTGCACAGGACTCACCCAAGAACTGTCAGAGATAGGATAAATAATTCCAGCATCTAGAAGTTTAATTACCTCAACTTTTACAACGTCTTTCATGTTAGGATTCAACCATCTTTATGCTTGTACACAGGGTTTGAATTCATCTTCCATTAAAATTTTATATGTGCAAAAAGAAGGGTTAATGGGTTAATCCCTCTTATGTCAAAAATCTTCCACGCTATGGCTCTTTTATGCTCCTTTAAAACTTTGAGTAACTCATCTTTTTCTATTGGCTTTAAATATGAAGCAATAATTACTGGTAATGTGGAATTATCTCCAAGAAATGTGTATTCCAAGTGATTTGGTAATTGCTTTAATTCCAATTTAGGCGGTTCTTCAACAGAGGGTTTTAATTTTAATTCATTGTTTACCTCAATACCCTCATAGCTCTTCTGTCTCAATGAAGGTTCATTTGAATTTAGTTAATCTTTTGTCTTACTTATCTTAGAATCATCATCATTTACCTCCTCTCCTTAGGTAAGACACAGTTCCAACATGTCCTTATGTACGATTTCCTGTAAAGAGTCTTGAGTAGCATGATCAATAGAGTCAATGAAATAACATGAGGTATCCTGTTCCCTAGAAAATCTCATAGCATCATAAATTTTAAAAATAATCTCTTCGTCACCTGCTCTAAGCACAAGTTTTCCATCACCCACATTAATAACAGGCCTAGTAGTGGCTGAAAATGGACGACCTAAAATTAAAGGCACCTCAACATCCTCATCCATGTCTAGCACAACAAAATCAATAGGGAATATAAATTTATCTACTTTTACAAGTACGTCCTCTATAAAACCCCTAGGATATATAACAGATCTATCAGCTAGTTGAATACTCATCCTAGTAGGTTTTGGTTCCCCAAGACCAAGTTGTTTAAACATTTTATATGGCATCAAATTAATGCTAGTGCCTAAATCAGCTAGTGCCTTCTCAACATTCAAACTACCAATTAAGTAGGGAATAGTAAAACTTCCTGGATCTTTCAGTTTCATTGGCAGTTTATTTTAGAGTATGGCCGAGTATTCCTCGTTGAGTTCCACTGTAGACAAAACTTCAAACTTCCTTTTATTTGTTAGAAGCTCCTTCAAAAATTTTGTATATGTAGGCATCTGCAAGATAGCTTCAATAAAAGGTAAATTAATATGTAATTGATTAAAAAGTTCAGAAAATTTACCGAATTGTGCATCCATGTAATCTTTCTTCAACTTTGTTGGGTATGGGATTGGTGGTTTATATTCCCTCAACACTGGTTTTTCATTGTCTTCGGGTTTTTCCTCATCACCTTCATTTCTGTCAGCTTCTGGTCGCAACTTCTTTTTAGATTCAACTAACACCTTCCCACTCCTTAATGTAATTGTTTTCACATGCTCTTTTGGATTGGGTTCGATATTGATAAGTAGGCTCCCTGATGGTCTCTCTGAAATCATCTAAGCCAACTGTCCTATTTGATTCTCGAGTCCTTGAATTGATGCTTCTTGATTCTTAAGTGTGGTTTCAGTATTCTGAAAATGAGTTTCCGCTACTGAGATAAATTTTTTCATCATCTCCTCAAGGTTCGGCTTTTTCTCTGGTTGGTACGGTTGTTTTTGGAAGCCTAGAGGGGGTGGTGGTCTTTGATTTCCTTGGCCTCCCCATGAAAAATTTGGGTGGTTCCTCCAACCTACGTTGTAAGTGTTACTATAAGGATTATTTTGAGGTCAAGGATTATTACCCATATAGTTTATTTGCTCGTTCTCTATGGTAGGGCCGTAGCATGGATAGTCTAAATTGCTTGTTCCACTTCCACTTGCATCGCACTGCATTGCTGGATGAACTTGTGAAGAGCCAAGTAAACCATTAATTTTTCTATTCAAAAGTTCTACCTGATTAGAGAGTATAGTGACCGAATCGATGTTAAAAACACCGGCTGCTTTTATTGGCTTTATCCTCATGACTTGCCACTGATTATTATTCAGTGACATCTCTTCTATAAAATCATAAGCCTCTTTAGGTGTCTCATTATTAATAGTTCCACCAGCAGCTGCGTCAATCATCTGTCTAGTTGAGAGATTCAAACCGTTGTGGAAAGTTAGAACTTGTAGCCAAAGGGGTAACCAATGGTGAGGGCACCTTCTCAATAGATCTTTGTATCTCTCCCATGCATCATAAAGTCTTTCTAAATCCATCTGCACAAAAGAAGAAATATCATTCCTTAGTTTAGCCGTTTTAGCTTGTGGAAAATATTTTAGTAAAATATTTTCGGTCATTTGTTCCAAAGTTGTGATTAACCCTCGTGGTAATAAGTTTAACCACTATTTAGCTTTGTTCCTAAATGAGAATGGTAACAACCGAAGGTGAATGACATCATCAGAAACGCCATTGATCTTAAAAGTGTAGCAGGATTCTAGAAAGTTTGCTAAATGAGTATTTGGATCCTCGTCCTGCAAACCATCAAACTGAACAAACTGTTGTATCATCTGAATTGTGTTAGGTTTCAGTTCAAAATTATTTGCAACAAAAGTAGGCCTAACTATACACGATTCAGTTCCTATTAGTGTATGTTTAGCATAATCATACATAGTACAAGGAGCAGGATTCTGGTCTACTGGGTTTGCAACAACCACTAGAGGTAATGGATTATTTTGACTATCAGCCATCTCCTCGGTTGTGGTTTGAATATCGTCCTCTTGCCCTTCCTCTATGTATCGTAGGCTTCGCCTTATTTCTCTTTGGTTTCTGCAAGCTATGCTTTCAATCTCACTATCAAAAAGTAGAGGTTTTGACGGGTTTCTTCTAGTCATAAACTATAAAAACCTGCCATAAGTAAATAAAAGAAAATTTAGCAATTTAAGCAAAATTAAAAATTAAATTAAATTGCAATAAAAATAAATAAAAAGGCCAAAATAATAAAAATTAAGCGTTCCTAATATCTTAGTCCCCGGAAACGGCGCCAAAAAAACTTAATGGTCGTGAAACTAACTAAAAATTTGACTTAAGGCAAGCGCACCTATCAAACAGTAGTATAGTTATGGTGAGACCGAAAATATCGTATCCACGAGGACTAAAAGTACTAGTAATTACTATCTTTTCATTTTGTAGCCTAAAAATTTATAGAATGTTTACCTAAAACTAATTAGCTAATTAGCTAAGATTACGACAAAGATTAAGGTTCGAAAATACGAAAAATTGATTGAGAAGACAATACCCAAGAAAGAATCCACCTAGACTTCACTTATTACGTTTGAATTAGATGATTTATTCACTTGACTTATTCCGTAAAAATCCCTGATTTATGTTAATATCCCTTTCGAGACTAAAAACAACAGACTCTAGGTTGATTAATTGAAATCTCTTTCTAATTAAAACCCCTATAGTCGCATTAACTCGATCTATAAATTCCCTTATTAGATTTGACTCTAATCCGGCAGATTTATGTCATCCTATCTCTAGGATTGCATGCAACTCCGCTTAATTATGAATGATATACTCTTAAACAGGGACTTTTCATCCACTAAATAAGCACATCAAAAACCTAAATTAATATCCTGGAATGTTAAAGCAAGGATTAGAACTCACCATTAAGAATAAGAACAAATATTTATCATATAAATCAAAAATTAATAAGATTCGTCTGAGGTTTCATCTCCCTTAGGCATTTAGAGAGTTTAGTTCATGATAATTATGGAAAACATCTCAAAGTATGGAAAATAACAAAACATAAAGAAACCCAAAGAACTTCTAGGAAATTGGATGGAAAACTTCAGTCTTGATGTAGATCCTGCCTCCGAGGTGATTCTGATGGCTGTTCTTGAGTACTTCCCTACCTTCTACTCTCCGTGTCCCTTGTAATCCTCTTCTAGGGTGTTTATATAGACTTTCAAATGCCCAAAATAGCCCAAAATTAGCCTTCTCCGAGTAGAAATAAACTTGGGCTCGACAGGAACACGTCCATGTGCCACGCCTATGTGCAAGTGCTTAGGCCGTGTGCAATTCTGACTTTGATTAATGTCGAAATGGCTGTGACACATGGGCGTGTGGTCTATCCTTGTGTCACACATGGGCATGTAGATCCCCCGTGTGGAAGTGCCCAGGCCGTGTGAAACACTGATTTAGGCCCAATTTGTCCATTTTTGGCCTGTTTCTTACTCTTTTCGCCATCCTGAGCTCTCCTGACTCTAAAACATGAAATTAAAGGATTAAGAGCATCAAATTTAATGAAACCAAAGAAAAATCATCCATAAATATGCCAATCATGGGGTAAAAATATGTATATACTATGGTTTATCAAATATCCCCACACTTAAGCATTTGCTTGTCCTCAAGCAAAATCCTCAACCCTCAATTAAAATAAATCCTTCTTAACTTATAATTCTCATAAAAAATATTCGAAATAATTCACAAGTAATCATACATTAAGAGCTTAACTAACAGAACATTAAAGATTCAAACAATCCAAATTGAGCATTTCAATCATAAAATCATAGGTATCCCCCTTTATCTAAATAATCACCCTTTAATTCCAAATTGACAAAGTTGACATCCTCACTAATGATTCACTAAAATCAGTCAAAGTGTTTAAGGTTCAATAATTAAGCACTCAATAGTCAAACATGAAAAGTTATTACCATAAGCTTGCATGAAAATCAAATCTCCACCACTATAATGAAATAATACACAAATCAAAAGGTCTTTAACAGGGTTGTAATTGGGCTTGGGTTAAAGGTGTGGATAAAGGCTGCAAAAGAGGGTTAGAATTGGGATTAATTTAATAGATTGCCAAACTTAGAAAATCAAAGCTAATCACTGAATTACAAACAAGTGCCAAAATTAACACTAACCAAAACTAATGAAGGGAGCTTTCCTTTTAATATGATAACTTGCCCAAGCTCTTTTAGAACAATTTGTAATTTGAATAAATATACTAGTTTTTTTAAGAATAAGAACAAGTGCAATAATGGAAAAAACATAATAAGAAATAATTCAGCAACTGGAATGAACAAATAAAATTAGGTAACTAATCAAATTAAATCTCGATAAAAAAAAGAGTCAATAAAAAGGAGAAATTCTTAACGAATCAAAAAGGGTTAAGTTGTGGGTTAATATTAAGGGGAAAATCAAAGAATAATAGTTAAGGCCCAAAGCAAGTTCACTAGGGGTCAATTATATGGGTAGGCTTTTTATGAGGTAAATGGGTTAGAACCTAAGTGCCTTTATCATTTTCGTATATCAAATCAAAGGTGTGGTATTGACATACATGATAAAAGCAAGTTCTAGAATAACAAATCAATGTTGACACAGTCATAACCAATAAAATCAGTGAGCAGGAAAGATATATGCTCTAAAAGGCTCAAAATCTCATGAAAATTATAGGTATTTGATGTCAATCCTGTAAATTCAAAACTTCATGATCATACCTTAATTCAAGGAAACAACCTAAAAATTTTAATTCTCAAAAGTCAACTTATCATGCTTGATCCTTTAGTATCTTAAAGTTTAAACTATCAATGCATAGTTACCTATGATTTAATTCAAAACATAAAAAAAATTATAAGTCAATCAAGATTCATTCTAATAGTAATATGAGGAACTTATTTGAGAACAAGATAAAAATTCAGGGATTTTTCTGATAATCCCATAAATAACATCCCCACACTTAAGATGTACATTACCCTCAATGTACAGAGATAGATAATAGCAATATAAGCATAATATCATAAGAGAGGGAGAGAATCGAAACTGCCCTGAATTTAGATGTAATCCTTGAAAGAGGGGAAATAGGTTTAGAAGCATTGAAAGTGATGTGTATGTGACATGTAGATAAAGGTGAATATGGTGGTAGGGGTTGGGTTCCACAATCAGAGTGCCTAACGAAGAAGTTATCGTCGTGGTCGATGTCTGGCTATGGTCGTGGTCGAGTAGGACATAGCAGTCATGGATGATTGTTTGTTTATGCCTTAGTAGTACCCATCGACTGAACCTTTTGAAACTGCGATGCCATAAAAAATATTTAAGGGATTTATATGTATATGGTTATTATGGTGAGTAATAATAAAATAACTAGATAAAATAAAATTCAAATTATACTAATAAAAGTCTTGTAAGTAATTGATAACAAAAGTGCAAAAGAAATGCCAAAATAAAAATAAAATAAAAAGAAAATCAATTTAAAAATTAGATGGACTTAATAGTCCTCGTCGATAGTTGGATCGTGAGGTGGTGGTGCTGGAGGCGATATGTGAAAATGTTGGCAGATTTGTTGTAGCATCGCTTCAATGCTGTCGAATCGCTAAGTGCGATACTGCTCAAAGCGATGAAGTGGACAAAAACTTCAGATAATGAAGCAGCCGCATGAACTGGTCGGTGAGTCGATGGTAGCTGTGAAGGTGGGTCCTCCTGAAATACAGGGATATCATCAGGAATATCCTGGGCGTCATCCTCATCAGTAGCTCGCGCAAGTCGATACTGAGGAGGGTCGAACCCATGATGACGCTCAATCATTCGCATATGGAGCATACTTTGGATGCCCTATGGGGACATCTGGCCAATGAGAGTGAGTGATGAAGACTGTGCCACTATATTCAGGAGCCCAAAATATCGTGCTAAACGAGTCACATATGGGCCGATACTAATGACTCCCTTTTGGTGTCGTTCTGTCTGGTGGAAAATGGCAAGGGCAACAAAGTAAGCGAGATCAAAAATATTACCATGGCTCATGCTCCAAAGGAAGTATACGTCGTGAGTTTTGACGACGCCAGTGCTCTCTTGCCTCCCTATTACTGTGTGTACCAAAAGGGCGTGGAGATAGCGCAGAGCTGGAGCTATAGCCGATGCTTTTGAACTGCTTCGATCATAAATGCTTGTAGCAGGGTGGAGGTCGACCCAACACGAGGAAGGTGAACGATGTATGTGGCGGTGGAGGTGGGGGAAATGGTTGGTCTCCATAAACTTGTCAGTATAGAGTCCCAATGCAACTCCAAGTTCGGGGATATTCAATTGTCATACTAGACCGCCAAGGCATAATTGAACTGTTCCTGGGTTGTCGTATTCTGCCATCCCTGTCTGTAACTTGAAAGTCAAGCCAAGTTCCAAGGTGAATTCCAAATATGTCGGCTTAACGATATCAAAGAATTGGTCCCACGGAGTTGTGGCGGGGAGGGCCCATATCAAATTAGCTAGGTGGACCTTCTCTAGTGCAGCCCAATTGATGCAACGCCCCACACCAAGGGGTCGGGCACATAGAACCTGAAATAGTTCTTCTTGGGGCCCTGGTGGGAATTGGAGGAATGGGTGTTGTACCTCGGTGGTGGGTCTCCTTTCCATTTTTTTTAGGTGGGAACCGCGGCTTTCTTGCCTTTTGGGTTCGTCATTATGTATATGTAGTACAGGGCATAAATAAATCAAATTTGACGAATCAACACAATTGGCCAATCCATTAACTTGATTTGGTTTAATCACTTGGACAAATCAATATGCCACTACCCAACAATAACAAAAATAGTAACGAAACTCAAGTAAAAATTGGGATGTAAAATGAAGCCGATGATAATCATGAATATGACCACATATAAAGAAAATGAATGATATATTAAGGCCACAAAAGAACAGAGGAAGAGTGAACTAAAACTTCTTGAATACTCAAAAAAAAATAGAATAGCTATGTAGAGTATCACCAAAAGAAGAATTTCAGCAAACCAAGTTAATAACCAGTAGTTTTAGATTCAACAGATATTTAGATGTGAAACAGGTAAAGTAATCAAAAAAATAAACATAAGAAATAATTAGTAATAATAATAACTATGATAAAAATAAAAAAAATGAAGGAATGATGAGTGGAAGAGATGTAACCGACAGTGGTGAGCGAGGGTAGGGGCGACCATCAGAGTGGTGCGTGATGGTAGATGAAACGGGTGAGGGAGAAGGGGAAATGAGAGGGGGTGACTACCGGTGGTGCTTTGGTGGTCGGAGGGTGGGGGGAGAAGGGGAAGAGGGGAAGAAGATGATTAGTAAAAAGGGGGATTTAAATAGGAAATGGGGGAAATTAGGGTTAGAGATTAGGGTTAACTGGTGGTCACAATTGTGTAAGCCCTATTTTGGGCCACACGACCGTAGCCCACACCTGTGTGGTGTTTTCCTAGCCTGTGTTTTTTGTGAAATCGTAGTCAGGTTTGCACACGGTTGCTTTGACACGCCCATGTCCATAGGCCGTGTGGTGCACATGGCCGCGTCTCATGGTCGTTTGCACGATCATTCGCTTCTCCCACGCCCATGTTAGGTTCACCACGCCCGTGTTCATGGCTTATGCTTATGGTTTGATGTTTCAAGTCAATATCGCACATGGCCTGTAGACACACCCGTGTGTCTATGGCATGTGACCCACACGGCCATATCACATGGCCATGTGGTGCTACCTTCGTTTCTCCTACGTCTGTGTCCAATCCAACACGTCCGTGTCAATTAGTCAGGATTGCGTACGACTCTTGAGCACGACCGTGGCCTACACTTGTGTTCTATTTTGACTTCGTTTTTCATTTTGAATTTTGGGCAAGCTCTCACACAGCCTCAAGCACGCCCATGGTAGAGGCCGTGTGTCTCCCACGGCCGTGGTGATTTATCGTAGGCCTTCCTTTGCTGATCTTTTTTGGAAATTAAGGTGCAGTTTTACCACGGTCTGGGACACGCCTGTGTCTCTTAGCCATGTGCTGCACACGTGATCGCGAGTTTCGTGATAGGTTTTAAAGATTTATAATTACTCGTTCTTGAACTAACTATTATTGCGATGTAGGCAAGTGTACCTATCGAACAGTAGTATAGTTTTAGCAAGACCGGATTGTCGAACATAAAAGAACTAAGAGTACTAGTAATGACTATCTTTTTATTATGTAGCCTAAGAATAAGGAGGTTTTGTTTTAATTAACTAATTATCTAAACTAAGAACTCGCAAAGAAAAGAATTGGGGAATTGCTTTTCGGGAAAATTGATTGAACTTAAAACAATACCTAAGGAAAAATCCACCTAGACTTTACTTGTTATTTTGGCTCCGAATCGGACGATTTATTCATTCAACTTGTTTCGTAGAGATCCCTAAGTTATGTTATTATCCCTATTCAAGACTAATAATGTCTAATCCCTAGATTGAATAACCGAGCCTTTTCTCTAATTAACACTCTAGGTTTGCATTAACTCGATCTATGAATCCCCTTATTAGGTTTCACCCTAATCCGGCAAAATCTTATCACCCTATCTCTAGGCAGGCAATCAACTCCGCTTAATTATGACAAATGTACTCTTAGACAGGGTCTATTCCTCCTCTGAATAAGAGCTTGTCTTGAATCAGTATCCTGGGATATCAAAACAAGAATTAAGAACACATAATTAAGAACAAGTTTAAATATTTATCATATGATTCAGAAAATAATAACAAGATTCGTCTTAGGTTTCATTCCCCTTAGGTATTTAGGGGTTTTAGTTCATAACTATATAAGAAAACATCTCAGAAGAATAAAGAATACAAAACATAAAGAAAACCCAAAACTCCTGAAGGGAAATTGAGGAGAGATCTTCAGTCTTGATTATGAATCCGGCTTCTGAGATGGATCAATCGGCTTCCTTGGAGTAATTCCTTACTCCCTATTCTCCGTCTCGTTTTCTTCCTTCTCTGGGGTGTATTTATAGGCTTTGGAATGCCTAAAAGCCCTCAAAATTAGCCTATTCCGAATTGGGCTCAACTTGGGCTCGGCAGGGACACGCCCGTAGCACACGCCCGTAGCACACGCCCGTGTTCGATTACTTCAGGCCGTGTTCAAGCATGCCAAATTGACACGGCCGTGTGGTCTGCCCGTGTGAGGAGGTCCAGGCCGTGTTGATTTTGTACTTTGGCCCATTTTCTCTATTTTTGGCCCGTTTCTCGTTCTTTTCGCTCTTCTATGCTCTCCTAAGTATAAAACATGAAATTAAAGCATTTGAAGCATTGAATTCACCAATCCTAATGAGAAATCATCCATAAAATGCATTAAACATGGGGTAAAAATATGTATAATTTATGGTTTATCAAATACCCCGACACTTAAGCATTTGCTTGTCCTCAAGCAAAATTCTCAACTCATAATCAAAAGAAATTCTTCTCAACTTATAACTTCTATCGATAATATCTCACATTAATCCATCAGTAATCATACATTGAGAATTCAACTAAAAGAACATAAAAGTTCCAAACATTCCAAGTTGAACATTTTATTCATGCAAACATAGGTGTCTCCCCTCATCTAAGTAATTACCTTTGATTTAGAAAATCACAGAGTTTTACATCCTCACTAAAGATTCACTCAAATCACTTGAGGTGTTTAAGGACAATAAATGAAACACTCAATAGTCACTAATGAAAAGCCATTACCATAGGCTTGCATGAAAATCAAATCTCCACCACTGTAATTTAAGATGATACATCAATCAAAAGGTCTTTAGAGGGTTGCAATGAGGCTTGGTTAGGGGGTGTGGTCACAAGCTGAAAGAAAGGGTTAGAATCGAGGTTGAATTGAAAATTTTCCTAACTAGAAAAAGAGTTATTCACTTGCATACAACAGAGCTTCTTCTCAGAGTATGGAATTACTAATAAATATACATAGTTTTCTTTTTTTTAGAACAAGTTAAATAACATAGACTAACTATTAAGAACAAAACATAGCTAAGCAATCTATTCAACTCAAATCTTGACAAAAATAGGGATTAATTTAGGGGATTTCAACAATAATGGGTTAAAGGTTAATATTAAGGGTAATACAAGAAATGGCTTGTTAGGCCCAAAGGGGTTTATTAGGGGTTAATCGTGAAGGTAGGGTTTTCATGGCATGAGTGGGTTAATCCTAAGTGCCTTAATCATTTTGACATATCAAACCAAATGGTGTGGTCTCGACATGTTTAATCAAGCAAGTTCTAGAATAACAGTTCAATACTGACACACTCAAAGCAATAATAAAAGTGAGCATGAAAAGAATTAATAGACGCTCAAAAGGCTCAAAAATCTCAAAAAAAATTATGGCATTTTGATGTTTAACGACTTGTGAATTCCAACTCAAAGTAATACCTAAACTTTGGGGAAACAGCCTAAGATTTTAAGTTCCTAAAAATCAACTCATCATGCTCGATTCTCTAATGTCTTAAAGTTTAAACAATAAATGCATAATTGCCTATGTTTTAATTCAAGATATATCAATCAAAATCTTAAATCAATTAAAATTTATCCTAAATATGATATGAAAGCTGTTCAAGAGAACAAGGCAATCATTCAGGGGTTTTTTTTATAATGAGATAAATATACCCCCACACTTAAGACGTACATTGCCCTCAATGTACAAAGATTGATATTAGAGTATAAAAATAAGATAGGGAGAGAAGTGAAACTTCCTATATGATGAATTCCTCGAATTGGAGTTCTGGAGAATAATCGGTTCAAGAGTGGAGGAGGATACTTCGGCGATTGTAGAGGTTCACTAGGCCATAAGTCCTGCACCAAAAGGATATTATCTCTAGTGCTAGCTATGGTCGTAGGCGAGCAGGACATGGCAGTCGTGGAAAACCTTTCCCGGTGGAGTTTTAGTTCCTATGTGATGATGAGCTTAAGAACTCTATATAACTGTGATAAAATCAGGAACTTTTTAGGGGATATTAGGAAGAATAATTACTCAATAAGAAATAACCGAACTTAATAATTAAAAATAAAATTTCTAAAATCTAATAAAAATAAAAAGTAGTTTTAATAAAAATTAAAAACATAAAATAATAAATAAATGTTTTTAAACATCTTCATCGCTGGATGGTTCACGAGGTGGACTAGCGATGAGATGTGGAGGTGCTAACAAATCTGCTGTAGAGTAGCATCAATGTTGGCAATTTGTTGAAAACACTGTTGCTTGAATCAAGTGAGGCGCTCAGAGATGTTAGCATATGAAACCGCTGCATGAACTAGACGAGAGGGTGGTGGTGGCTGAGTCGGTGGGTCCTCGTGGTGTGGGGAGACATCATCAGAAATGTTCTCGTAGGCCTCCTCCTCGGTAGATTGGGCGAAACGATATTGGGGAAGGTAGGTTCCTCGGTGCCTCTCGATCATCCTCATGCTAAGCATGCTCGAGATACCTTGTGGAGACATCTGGCCGATGAGGATGAGGGATGATTCTTGGGCCGTGGTGCTGAGGAGCCCAAAGTGTCGCGCTAGCCGAGTCACGTAGGGGCCGATGGAGATGACCCCCTTCCTATGCCGCTCCGTCTGGTGCTAAATCGCGAGGGTAATGAAATAGGCAAGGTCGATGACGTGCCCGTGTGACATACACCATAATAAGTAGGCGTCGTGGGTGTTGACGAGGCCAGTGCTCTCTCGCCTCTCCGTAATCGTGTGCGCTAAAATAGAGTGTAAGTACCTCAGGGATGGTGGGAGAACTAATGCCTTGGAGTGGCTAGGATTGTAGGAGGCCGCGCCAGGGGCCAAAGTGTGCTAGCACTTTAAGGGGGAGAAGTGTATGTGGCGACTGAGAGTGTCTAAATCATTCTCCTCCTTGAACTCCTCCGTATAAGCCCAGTGCAGCACCGAACTCTGAGACGCTTAGCTAGCTGATTAATCTGCCTAGGCAAAATTGAACCGTGCCAGGATCATTGTAGTTCATCATAATGATCTGAAGATGGAACGTTGAGCATAGTTCCATCGTGAGCTCAAGGTATGTTGGATCAATAATCCCAAAGAATAGCTCCCAAGGGTCGGTGGTTAGGAGGGCTCGAATCGAATCAGCCAACTGAATTTGTTCTACAGCAGCCCAGTCGATGCAGCGACCTGCAATTAAAGGTCGGGCTCGAAGTATTTGGAACAGTTCTTCTTGGGGCCTTCGGGGGAACTGTAGGAGAGGGTGACAAATTTCTGTGGTTGTACCCACGGAATAGGATGCTCCCTTCCTTTTCTATGAAACAGGTACGGCAATTTTCTTTCATCTTGAAGACGATATTGTGTACCTACAAGTGGAAATATCAATTCATCTTTTGATGAGTGGACAATTTATAATATATAAAAGGAATGCGACTAAATTCGAAAAAGAAAATGCATAAATATATTCAGCCACAATTACTAAATTCAATTAAAACAATAAGTTCAATGACCCATTTCTTTGTGGCATGAGCATGGTGATATAAGTGAAAATGGCAAGTGCAAAATACTATATGAATGAAAAGAGATGTCAACACAATATGCATGATTATTTCAACTATCCTAGCCATGAATATTCACTCCTAACTAATTAAATAAAGTGTAGGAATCATGTAATGAGTAATATTTTAAACATAAGAAAGATGATAACTTGTTTGATAAATGAAATTTTTGTGATTATCAATATGGAAATAACATGAAAAATATAGATTAATATGATAAATAGCATTATAAATCAGTGAAATAAAAGAAAAAGGAGTAAATAAACGCTAAAGGAAGAGATTGGGCATCGAGAATGGAGTTGTAGGCGGCGCACGGGCATGGCAGGGAGGCCGTGTGAACTTGCACGGCTAGGATTAGGGTTTTTAAATGGGGAAGATAGTGAATAGTGTAGGGTATTTATAGATTTTGGGCCACACGGCCATGGCACACGCCCGTGTTCCCCAATTTTTGCTCGTGTGTTTCGCGTTTTTCCTATTTGGGCGCGTCTGAAATTCGTCCCACGCCCATATACCTCGGGCGTGTCAGTTCACATGGCCGTGTCGCATGACCGTGTGTCGCATGACCGTGTCTAGCTTCGCTCGCTTCTCCCACACCCGTGTATGCAAGCCCTACGCCCGTGTTAATTTGATAGGTTCAACCACGAGTGTTGAACACGGGCGTGTCGTACGCCCGTGCTAGTTTCTCAGTTTCAACCACGGGTCTTCCACACAGTCGTGTCGCACGCCCGTGTTGTTTTGGCAGGCTTAACCATGGCCATGTCACACGGCCGTGGCGTTGTATCGTAGCTCATGTTGGGGAAATCCTTGCCCTATTTTCACACGGCCATAAGCACGCCCATGTGCTTGGCCATGTCTCTGTGGAAAATCTGTATTTAAGAGCTCCGTTAGTAAGTTAGATGTTGAAGACTAAATTTTGGAAGAAGTTAATATAGTTAGTGCTCGAGTTGCCTCCCGAGAAGTGCTTACTTATAGTCTAAGCTCGACTTACCTCTCCGTTGAATGATCAAGGTGGTTCGAGAAGTTTATACTCCTCATTCCTACTATCAATCTGATAATAAGGTTTTAAACGGGTATTGTTTACCTTAAAAGTGTCAAACTTAGGATGACTCACCTCCACTGTACCGAATGGAAAAATACTGAGTACCGTAAGAGAGATTTCCTCTTCGGTGTGGTAGTGACAATGTGGGGATCTGCGGCATCTAATAAGACTTTATCACCAACTTTAAGTTGATTTAGAGAGGTATCAGGCTCATTCTGGCGTAGTTTTGGTTTATCGTGTGTTCTCAATTTATGTGTTTGCCATTCATCTAGCTCCTCTATTTGCAGCCTCCGTTCTTCATGAATAGAACCTCTACTATTGTTTGAGAGTGGCTCATGTACTTCCTTCAGACTTATCTCCTACAAAGTGGGTTCTATCATGTGGTCAGTTTTAATAGAATGGTTTAGACGATCAACTTCAATTTTCGATGTATTGTCAAAATTACGAGCTTGAAGGGTGAGTGTTTCGTCTCCTACGCGAAGCGTGAGCTCACCTGTGCCAACATCAATAATTGTTTTAGAAATTTCTAAAAAGGGCCTTCCCAGAATTAAAGGAGTGTTGCTATCCTCCTCTATGTCTAAAACAATGAAGTCAACGGGAAATATAAATTTATCGATTTTGACTAGCACATCTTCAATAATACCCCTAGGAAATATTATAGTTTTATCTGCTAATTGAATGCTCATCCTAGTCTGTTTGGGTTTCCCGAGACCTAGTTGCTTGAACATTTTAAAAGGCATGACGTTGATACTAGCCCCTAAATCAGCTAATGCATTATTAACATCTAAACTACCAATTAAGCAAGGAATCGTAAAACTCCCTGGATCTTGTAGTTTGTTCGATAGCTTATTTTTCAAAATAGTTGAGCACACTGCGTTTAGCTTCACATGCGACGCCACGTCCAACTTCCACTTATTTGCTAAAAGCTCTTTTAAAAATTTCATTGCATTTGGCATCTACGATAGAGCTTCAATAAACGGTAAGTTAATATGTAATTTTTTTAAGAGTTTAAGAAATTTACCAAATTGTTCATCTGAGCAGTCTTTCCTTGTTGCGTTGGGGTATGGTACACGAGGTTTATATTCGACATTCACTGATTTGTTTGCATTTTGATCCACCTCACCTTGACCTTTGCTTACCACAGTTTCTAGCTGCGATTCTGGTTCAGGCTCCACAAATCCTTCTTCATCTGGAACATTAATCATGTTGAGCTGTTCCGTTGGGTTGGGCTCAGTATTACTTGGCAAACTACCTTGTGGTCATTCGGAGATTAGTTTAGAAAGCTGACCTATCTGAGTTTCGAGCCCTTGGATCGATACTTGTTGATTCTTAAGTGATGTCTTGGTGTTCTGGAAACGAGTTTCTGACACCAATATAAACTTTAAGAGGATCTCTTCAAGGTTCGGCTTCTTTTCCTATTGGTAGGGTGGTTGCTGAAACCCAAAGAATGTTGTGGTCTTTGATTTCCTTGGCCTCCCCACAAAAAATTGGATGGTTCCTCCAACCTTCATTGTAAATGTGACTAAATGGATTGTTTTGAGGTCGAGGATTATTACCTATGTAGTTTAGTTGCTCATTATCCATGTTATGGACATAAGGTTGATATTCCGAATGGCTTGTTCCACCGCCACTTGCTTCGCACTGCATTACTGGGTGAACTTGTAAAGAACTAAGAAAACCATCAATCTTTTTATTTAAGAGTTCTACCTGATTTGACAGCATGGTGACCGAATCAACATTATAAACACCGGCTGTGTTCGTTGGCTTTGTCCTTATGACTTGCCATTGATAGTTATTCAGTAACATCTCCTCAATAAACTCATAGGCATCTTCAAGTGTTTTATTATTGATAGTTCTGCCAGCAACTGCATCAACCATTTTCCGAGTCGAAGAATTCAGACCATTGTGGAATGTTTGAACTTGCAGCCAAAGCGGTAACCCATGGTGAAGGCACCATCTTAGTAAGTCATTGTATCTCTCCTATGCATCTTAAAGGGTTTCTAAATCCATCTGTACAAAAGAAGAGATATCATTACGTAATTTACCCGTTTTAACTGGCAGAAAATATTTTAGTAAGAATTTTTTAGTCATTTGTTCCCAAGTAGTAATTGACCCTCGTGGTAACGAGTTCAACCACTGTTTAGCCTCATTCCTTAATGAAAAAGGGAATAACTGAAGACGAATGGCATCATCAGAAATGCCATTTATTTTAAATGTATCGCAAAATTCTAGAAAGTTTGCTAAGTGAGCGTTGGGATCTTCATCCTGCAAACCATCAAACTGAACAAATTGCTGTATCATTTGAATAGTGTTAGGTTTTAATTCAAAAGTATTTGCAACTATAGCAGGTCTAACTATGCTAGATTCAATTCCTGTTAAAGAAGGTTTAGCATAATCATACATAGTGCGTGGAGCAGGATTTTGATTAGCCACAATTGCAGGAGGTAGCTGATTGTCTTGGTTTTCAACCATCTCTTTGATTGG
The DNA here is from genome assembly GCF_007990345.1 of Gossypium hirsutum. NCBI lineage: Eukaryota > Viridiplantae > Streptophyta > Magnoliopsida > Malvales > Malvaceae > Gossypium > Gossypium hirsutum. Next base: position 101,273,308 of record NC_053425.1, on the reverse strand, counting down.
GGGTTGAGTATTGTCTTCTTGCTTGTTCTTTGTGTATCATAAGCTTCGCCTTATTTCTCTTTGATTTCTTCAAACTATACGATTGATTTCTTCGTTAAAAAGTAATGGTCCTGACGGGTTTCTTCTAGTCATAAACTATAAAAACCTGCCAAGAGAAAGAAAAAGTAAGTTAATAAAAAATAATAATACTAAAATTAAATTAAATTGCAAGAAAAATAAATGGCTAAAGTAATAAAAATTGAGCGTGCCTAATATCTTAGTTCCCCGGCAACGGCGCCAAAAACTTGATCGCGAGGTTTCGTGATAGGTTTTAAAGATTTATAATTACTCGTTCTTGAACTAACTATTATTGCGATGTAGGCAATTGTACCTATCGAACAGTAGTATAGTTTTAGCAAGACCGGATTGTCGAACCCAAAGGAACTAAAAGTACTAGTATGACTGTTTTTTTATTATCTAGCCTAAGAATAAAGAGGTTTTGTTTTAATTAACTAATTATCTAAACTAAGAACTCACAAAGAAAAGAATTGGGGAATTGCTTTTGGGGAAAATCGATTGATTAAGACAATACCTAAGGAAAAATCCACCTAGACTTTACTTGTTATTCTGCCTCCGAAACGGACGATTTATTCATTCAACTTGTTCCATAGAGATCCCTAAGTTATGTTATAATCCCTATTCAAGACTAATAATGTCTAATCCCTAGATTGAATAACCAAGACTTTTCTCTAATTAACACTCTAGGGTTGCATTAACTCGATCTATGGATCTTCTTATTAGGTTTCACCCTAATCCGGCAAAATCTTGTCACCCTATGTCTGGGCGCGCAATCAACTCCGCTTAATTATGACAAATGTACTCTTAGACAGGGTCTATTCCTCCTCTGAATAAGAGCTTGCCTTGAATCAGTATCCTGGGATATCAAAACAAGAATTAAGAACACATAATTAAGAACAAGTTTAAATATTTGTCATACGATTCAGAAAATAATAACAAGATTCGTCTTAGGTTTCATTCCCCTTAGGTTTTTAGGGGTTTTAGTTCATAACTAAATAAAAAAACATCTCAGAAGAATAAAGAATACAAAACATAAAGAAAACCCAAAACTCCTGAAGGGAAATTGAGGAGAGATCTTCAGTCTTGATTATGAATCCGACTTCTGAGATGGATCAATCGGCTTCCTTGGAGTAATTCCTTACTCCCTATTCTCCGTCTCGTTTTCTTCCTTCTCTGGGGTGTATTTATAGGCTTTGGAATGCCTAAAAGACCTCAAAATTAGGCTTTTCTGAATTGGACTCAACTTGGGCTTAATAGGGACACACCCGTGGCACACGCCCGTGTTCGATTACTTCAGGCCCTGTTCGAGCCTGCCAAATTGACACGGCCGTGTGGTCTGCCCGTGTGAGGAGGTCCAGATAGTGATGATTTTATACTTTGGCCCATTTTCTCCGTTTTTGGCCCGTTTCTCGTTCCTTTCACTCTCCTATGCTCTCCTAAGTATAGAACATGAAATTAAAGCATTAGGAGCATCGAATTCACCAATTCTAATGAGAAATCATCCATAAAATGCATTAAACATGGAATAAAAATATGTATAATTTACGGTTTATCAACACGGCCGTGGCTATTTATCACAGGCCGTGTGCCATTCTGTCTTGGGAAAAATGTTTGTCCTGTTTTAGCACGACGATGGCCACGCCCGTGTCTCTTGGCTGTGGGGATCGTACGGCCGAAAGCATGTCCATGTGCTAAGCCGTGTGTGCCAAAAATACCTGTAGTCAGATTATAAAACAAAAAAGGAAAAACAAACTAAGTTATTTAGTAGGGTTAGTGCTCGAGTTGCCTCTCGAGAAGCGCTTATTTAGAGTCTATGCTTGACTTTACCTAGTAGCTATGTTTTAGGTTCGCGGAGCTGTAGCTTCTCTCCTTTATCTTTGAAATCCTCACCGTTATAAAGTTTAAGTCGATGTCCATTTACCTTAAAAGTTCCTTGAGTTGGGTGACTTACCTCTACTGTATCATATGGAAAGACGGTTTGGACGACGAAAGAACCTAACCATCGTGATTTAAGCTTCCTAGGGTACAATTTAAGCCTTGAGTTGTATAACAAGACAAGATCTCCAACTTCAAATTGTTTGTTTTGCTTTAAGCGAGCATCATGGCGGCGCTTTGTTGCTTCTTTGTATATTTGTGAATTCTCATAAGCAATTGCTTGCCATTCATCTAACCCGTTCAGTTGCATCAATCTCCTTTCACCTGCGAGTTTGCGATCAAAGTTTAGAAATTTTATAGCCCAAGATGCTTTATATTCCAATTCAAACGGTAAATGACAACTCTTCCCATAAATAAGTCTGTAAAGGGATGTTCCTATGGGTGTCTTAAAAGCGGTTCTATAGACCCCTAAAGCATCATCTATTTTCTTTGCCCAATCTTTCCTATTTGACTCTACAATTTTTTTTAGAATACGTTTAAGTTCTCGATTAGCAACTTCAACTTGTCCACTAGTTTGAGGATGGCAAAGGGTAGCTGTTCTGTGGTAAACTCCATATTTCTTAAGGGTTTTATCAAATTGAGTATTACAGAAATGAGTGCCCCTATCACTGATGATTACTCTAGGTGTGCCAAATCGAGAGAAAAGTTTCTTAAGGAACTTCACCACTACTCTAGCATCATTAGTAGGTAAGCCTTGGGCTTCAACCCATTTAGACATATAATCAACGGCTACTAATATGTATTTATTCCCAAATGAGCTAGGGAATGGACCCATGAAATCAATACCCCATACATCAAATATTTCACATGAAAGCATGTACGTTCGGGGCATTTCGTCACGTTTAGAGATATTAATTGTTTGTTGGCATCTATCGCAAGTAGTAACATACCTGTTGGCGTCTTTGAATAGTGTGGGCCAGTAAAAACCTGATTCGAGTTTTTTATGTGCGGTCTTAATTCCACTGTAATGTTCCCCAGTCAGTCCTGAGTGGCAATGCTCCAAAATTTTAATCGCTTCTGTCTTTGTAACGCATCTTCGAATTACTTGATTTGCACATATACGAAAAAGAAAAGGTTCTTCCCAAAAATAGTTTTTCACATCAGTGAAGAATTGCTTCTTTTGCTGATGTGTCAACCCTTTTGGTATAATGTTAGCGGCTAAATAATTCGCAATGTCTACAAACCAAGGTTCCACAGAGTCAGAGATAGAAAAAAGTTGTTCTTCAGGGATTGAGTCATTTATCTCCTATTCGTTCAGGTCATTGAGATGTGGGTTTTCTAATCTGGATAGATGATCTGCTGTAAGATTTTCTGCTCCTTTCTTATCTTGAATTTCTAAATTGAATTCCTGCAACAATACAATCCATCTTATTAGTTGAGGTTTTGCAACTGTTTTAGTAAGGGGGTATCGAAGAGTTGAATGGTCAATGTAAACGACAATTTTAGATAATGTTAAATATGGTTTAAATTTATCGAATGCAAAAACTATAGCCAATAATTCTTTCTCGATCGTCGTATAATTTTCTTGTGCAGCTATCAATGTTTTGCTAGCATAATAAATCGGTTGAAAGTGTTTGTCTTTCCACTGTCCAAAAACCGCTCCTACTGGAAAATCACTTGCATCACACATTAGTTCAAAAGGTAAATTCCAATCAGATGCAACTACAATTGGAACGTTAATTAATTTATCCTTAAGTGTATTGAACGCTTCTAAACAGTCCTGATTGAAATTGAAAGGTACATCTTTCTTTAGCAAATTTGTTAAAGGCTTAACTATTTTAGAAAAGTCTTTAATAAATCATCTATAAAATCCAGCATGACCTAAGAAACTACGAATAGCCTTAACTGAATTAGGGGGAGGTAGTTTCTCAATAGTTTCAACCTTTCCTTTATCAACCTCGATTCCTTTGCTAGAAATTTTGTGGCCTAACACAATTCCTTCACGAACCATGAAGTGACATATTCCTAATTCAGTACAAGAAATTTTTAAGGCAGAGATGGAAAGAGTTACCGAATACCGAGAAGTCATCCATGAATACCTCCATAATATCTTCCACGAGTTCATCAAAAATAGCCAACATGCATCCCTAAAAAGTAGCAGGAGCATTACATAATCCAAAAGGTATTCGTCGATATGCAACTGTACTGTATGGAAATGTAAATGTCGTTTTCTCCTAGTCCTCAGGAGCTATTGGGATTTGGAAATAACCGAAGAGTCAATCTAGGAAACAATAATACATGTGTCCAGATAATCTTTCCAACATCTGATCAATGAATGGTAGAGGAAAGTGATCTTTTCTTATGGAATCATTCAATTTCCTATAGTCAATGCAGACTCTCCATCCCGTGACTGTTCGTGTTGGAATTAACTTGTTCTTCTTATTAGCCACAACAGCCATGCCTTCTTTCTTAGGAACAACCTGCACAGGACTTACCCAGGAACTGTCAGAGGTTAGATAAATAATTCCAGCATCTAGAAGTTTAAATACCTCAGCTTTTACAACTTCTTCCATGTTAGGATTCAACCGTCTTTGCTCTTGCACACAGGGTTTGAATTCATCTTCCATTAAAATTTTATGTGTGCAAAAAGAAGGGTTAATGGGTTAATCCCTCTAATGTCAGAAATCTTCCACGCTATGGCTCTTTTATGCTCCTTTAATACTTTGAGTAACTCGTCTTTTTCGATTGGCTGTAAATCTGAAACAATAATTGCTGGTAATGTGGAAATATCTCCAAGAAACGCGTATTCCAAGTGATTTGGTAATTGCTTTAATTCCAATTTAGGTGGTTCTTCAACAGAGGATTTTAATTTTAATTCATTATTTACCTCAATACCCTCGTAGCTCTTCTGTCTCAATGAAGGTTCACTGGAATTTAATTTAGCTTTTATCTTACCTATCTCAAAATCATCATCATTTACCTCCTCTCCTTGGGCAAGACACAGTTCCTACGTGTCCTTATGTACAATTTCTTATAAAGAGTCTTGAGTAGCATTATCAATAGAGTCAATGAAATAACATGAGTCATCCTGTTCCCTAGAAAATCTCATAACATCATAAATTTTAAAAATAATCTCTTCGTCACCTATTCCAAGCACAAGTTTACCATCACCCACATCAATAACAGCCCTAGCAGTGGCTAAAAATGGATGACCTAAAATTAAAGGCACCTCAACATCCTCATCCATGTCTAGCACAACAAAATCAACAGGGAATATAAATTTATCTACTTTTACAAGTACGTCCTCTATAAAACCCCTAGGATATTTAACAGATCTAATAGCTAGTTGAATACTCATCCTGGTAGGTTTTGGTTCCCCAAGACCAAGTTGTTTAAACATTTTATATGGCATCAAATTAATACTAGCGCCTAAATCAGCTAGTGCCTTCTCAACATTCAAACTACCAATTAAGTAGGGAATAGTAAAACTTCCTGGATCTTTCAGTTTGGTTGGCAGTTTATTTTAGAGTATGGCCGAGCATTCCTCGTTGAGTTCCACTATAGACAAAAACTTCATTTTATTTGTTAGAAGCTCCTTTAAAAATTTTGTATATGCAGGCATCTGCAAGATAGCTTCAATAAAAGGTAAATTAATATGTAATTGTTTAAAAAGTTCAAAAAATTTATCGAATTGTGCATCCATGCAGTCTTTCTTCAACTTCGCTGGGTATGGGTTGGTGCTTTATATTCCTTCAACACCAGTTTTTCATTGTCTTTGGGTTTTTCTTCCTCACCTTCTTTTCTGTCAACTTCTAGTTGCAGCTTCTTTTCAAATTCAGCTAACACCTTCCCACTCCTTAATGTAACTACTTTCACATGCTCTTTTGGATTGGGTTCGGTATTCCTAGGTAGGCTCCCTAGTGGTCTCTCTGAAATCATCTTAGCCAGCTGTCCTAATTGATTCTCGAGTCCTTGAATTGATATTTGTTGATTCTTAAGTGTAGTTTTAGTATTCTGAAAACGAGTTTCCGCTACTGATATAAATTTTGTCATCATCTCCTCAAGGTTCAACTTTTTCTCTGGCGGGTACGGTTGTTGTTGGAAACTTGGAGGGGGTGGTGGTCTTTGATTTCCTTGGCCTCCCCATGAAAATTTTGGGTGGTTCCTCCAACCTGTGTTGTAAGTGTTACTATAAGAATTATTTTGAGGTCGAGGATTATTACCCATATGGTTCATTTGCTCATTCTCCATGGTAGAGCCGTAGGATGGATAGTCTAAATTGCTCGTTCCACCTCCACTTGCATCGCACTGCATTACTGGATGAACCTGTGAAGAGCTAAGTAAACCATCAATTTTTCTATTCAAAAGTTCTACCTGATTAGAGAGCATAGTGATCGAATCGATGTTAAAAACGCCGGCTGCTTTTGTTGGCTTTGTCCTCATGACTTGCCATTGATAATTATTCAGCGACATCTCTTCTATAAACTCGTAAGCCTCTTCAGGTTCTTATTATTAATAGTCCCACCAGCAGCTGCATCAATCATCTATCTAGTTGAGGGATTCAAACCGTTGTGGAAAGTTTGAACTTGTAGCAAAAGGGGTAACCCATGGTGAGGGCACCTTCTCAATAGATCCTTGTATCTCTCCCATGCATCATAAAGTCTTTCTAAATCCATCAGCACAAAAGAAGAAATATCATTCCTTAGTTTAGCCGTTTTAGCTGGTGGAAAATATTTTAGTAAAAATTTTTTGGTCATTTGTTCCCAAGCTGTGATTGACCCTCGTGGTAATGAGTTTAACCACTATTTAGCTTTGTTCCTCAATGAGAATGGAAACAACCGAAGGTGAATGGCATCGTTAGAAATGCCATTGATCTTAATAGTGTCTCAGAATTTTAGAAAGTTTGCTAAATGAGTGTTTGGATCCTCGTCCTGCAAACCATCAAACTAAACAAACTGTTGTATCATTTGAATTGTGTTAGGTTTCAGTTCAAAATTATTTGCAGCAACAGTAGGCCTAACTATACTCGATCCAGTTCCTGTTAGTGTAGGTTTAGCATAATCATACATAGCGCGAGTAGCAGGATTCTGGTCTACTGGGTTTGCAACAACTACTAGAGGTAACGGATTATTTTGATTATCAGCCATCTCCTCGGTTATGGTTTGAATATCGTCCTCTTACCTTTCCTCTATGTATCGTAGGATTCACCTTATTTTCCTTCGATTTCTGCGAGCTATGCTTTCGAACTCATTATAAAAAAGTAGAGGTCCTAACGGGTTTCTACTGGTTATAAACTATAAAAACCTGCCAGAAGTAAATAAAAGAAAATTTAGTAATTTAAGTAAAATTAAAAATTAAATTAAATTGCAATAAAAATAAAAAAAATGGCTAAAGTAATAAAAATTAAGCGTTCTAATATCTTAGTCCTGGCAATGGCGCCAAAAAAACTTGATGGTCATGAAACTAACTAAAAATTCGACTTAAGGCAAGCGCACCTATCGAACAGTAGTATAGTTATGGTGAGACCGGAAATAATGTATCCACGAGGACTAAAAGTACTAGTAATTACTAATTAGCTAATTAGCTAAGATTACGACAGAGATTAAGGTTGGAAAATACTTTTGAAAAACAGATTGAGAAGACAATATCCAAGAAAGAATCCACCTAAACTTCACTTATTACCTTTGAATTAGACGATTTATTCACTTGACTTATTCGGTAGAAATCCCTGATTTATGTCAATATTCCTTTTGAGACTAAAAACAACTAACTCTAGGTTGATTAATTGAAATCTCTTTCTAATTAAAACCCCTATAGTCGCATTAACTCGATCTATGGATTCCCTTATTAGATTTGACTCTAATCTGACAAATTTATGTTGACCTATCTCTAGGATTGCATGCAACTCCGCTTAATTATGAATGATCTACTCTTAAACAGGGACTTTTCCTCCACTGAATAAGCACATCAAAAACCTGAATTAATATCCTGGAATATTAAAGCAATGATTAAAACTCACAATTAAGAATAAGAACAAATATTTATCATATAAATCAAAAAGTAATAAGATTCGTCTTAGGTTTCATCTCCTTTAGGTATTTAGGGAGTTTAGTTCATGATAATTGTGGAAAACAACTCAAAGTATGGAAAACAACAAAACATAAAGAAACCCAAAGAACTTCTAGGAAATTGGATGGAAATCTTCAATCTTGATGTAGATCCTGCCTCCGAGGTGATTCCGATGGCTGTTCTTGAGTACTTCCCTGCCTTGTACTCTCTGTGTCCCCTTTAATCCTCTTCTAGGGTGTTTATATAGACTTTCAAATGCCTAAAATAGCCCAAAATTAGCCTTTTCTGAGTAGAACTAAAGTTGGGCTCGACAGGGACACGTCTGTGTGCCACGCCCGTGTGCAAGTGCTCAGGCCATGTGCAATTCTGACTTGGATTAATGTCAACATGGCCATGACACATGGGCTGTGGATCACCCGTGTAGAAGTGCCCAGGCCGTGTGAAACACTGATTTAGGCTCAATTTGTCTGTTTTTGGCTCGTTTCTTGCTCTTTTCACCATCCTAAGCTCTCCTGAGTATAAAACATGAAATTAAAGGATTAGGAGCATCAAATTCAATGAAACCAAGGAAAAATCATCCATAAATATGCCAATCATAGGGTAAAAATATGTATATATTATGGTTTATCACACGTCCCAGACCATTCAATGAAGCATCACTATAGATCACAAATTCTTTACCCATTTCGAGTTGTACTAACACTGGAGCTTCAGTCAATAAGGCCTTCAACTGATCAAAGCTTTTCTAAAACTTTTCAGACCATTCAAATTTCCCATCTTTTTGAAGCAGTTTTGTCAACAGAGTTGCAATCATAGAAAAGCCTTTTACAAACCGTCTATAATAACCGACAAGTCCCCAAAAACTGAGGACTTCAGAGACATTTCTCGGAGGCTTCCAATCCAAAATACCTAAAATTTTGCTCGTATCAACTCAGATACCTGATACTGATACAATATGGCCCAGAAAACTGACTTCTCGTAACCAGAATTCACATTTGCTAAACTTCGCATATAATTGCTTATCACGCAAAGTTTGTAGCATTATCCTCAGATGCTCGGCATGCTCAAATTCATCACGCGAATAAATCAATATGACATCAATAAATACAACAACAAATCGATCTAAATAAGATCTGAAAATTCTGTTCATCAAATCCATAAAGATAGCAGGTGCATTCGTTAATCCGAAAGGCATAACTAAAAACTCATAGTGGCCATACCTCGTTCTAAATGCAGTTTTTGGAATGTCTGAATCTTTTACTTGCAACTGTTAATAACCGGATCTCAGATCTATCTTAGAAAACACAGTAGCTCCCTTTAATTGATCAAATAAATCATCAATTTGAGGCAAAGGATACTTATTCTTGATAGTCACTTTATTCAACTGACGATAATCTATGCACATTCTCATCGTACCGTCTTTCTTTTTCACAAACAGAACAGGAGCACCCCAAGGTGAGAAACTCGATCTCGTAAATCCTCTATCGGTAAACTCTTGCAACTGAGACTTTAATTATTTTAACTCGGTCAGAGCCATTCTATACGTAGCTATCAAAATCGGAGTAGTTCCCGGTATTAAATCAATGCCAAATTCAACTTCATTGGAAGTAATCTTGGAAGTTCTTCAGGAAACACATCAGGGAATTCACAGACAACAGGCACTGATTCAATTTTCTTTTCTGACACTTTCGAATCAATCACATAGGAAAAGTAAGCTTCACAACCTTTTCTCACAATACTCAAAGATTTCATCGAAGATATCATAGCAGCCAATCCATTCAAATCATTAGATTCAATTCGAACTATTTCATCATTCTTGCATCTCAAATCAATAGTTTTCCGTTTGCAATTCACAACAGCATCATGCAAAGTTAACCAATCCATACCTAGAATTATATCAAACTCATTAAAGGGTAATAACATCAGATCAGCCGAAAAACAAATATCTCGAAACATTAACGGAAAATTCTTACAGACTTTATCAACCAAAACACATCTGCCTAGGGGGTTCGATACTTTAATTACAAATTTAGTAGACTCTACAGGAAAAGTCTTACTATTCACTAAATTTATACATATATAAGAATACATTGATCTAGGATCTATCAAAGCAATCACAGAAGTATCATAAAGTGTGAAAGTACCCATAATCACATCTGAAGACCAAGCCTCCTCACGAGCTCGAATGGCATAGGCTCTGGCAGGTGCACGTGCCTCAGATCTAAAGCAGTGTCTTTTTTTCCCCTTTGACTGCCACTCACATTTCCCATATTTTTGGAAGGTCTACCACGAGAAGCATTGCCACTTGGCCTCGAATTTTGCACAATCTCTTGCTCTACAGATTCGGGGCAATCACGGTTAAAATGGTCTAATGATCACATTTGAAACAAGCCCGATCATACAGTCTACAATTACCGGGATGTTTTTTACCACAATGTTTGCACTCAGGGTGATCAAATCAAACATTTCCAACACTGGCAACAGATGTAGCTAGAGCTCTGAAGCTCGAATGTGATCTCGTACGATCTCTACTCACATGTCCCACATTAACTTTTGAACGGCTATATTCATCTCGACACTTCTTTGACACAGACTAAAATGGCTTGCTCGATGATCTCTTTCGTACTTCTCTAGCTTCTGAATCAGCTTTTCTTTTCTCTTTCTGAGCTCTTCAGCTTTACATGCTCGTTCAACAAGTACAACGAATTCTTTCATCTTAAGAATCCCGACTAACAAACGTATATCTTTATTCAACCCATCTTCAAATCTTTTGCATATTATTGCCTCAGTCGAAACACATTCTCTAGCATACTGACTCAATCTCACAAATTCTCCCTCGTATTCTGTAACAGACATACGACCTTGTTTAAGTTCAAGAAACTCTTTACGTTTCTGATCAATAAATCTCTAACTGATGGTTTTTTTATGGAATTCAGCTTGAAAGAAATCCCAGGTGACTTGCTCTCTCGGAACTACCGATATCAAAGTCTTCCACCAATGATAGGTCGTATCTCTCAAAAGCGAAATGGAACACTTTAGGCATTCATCCGGATTCAAAGAAAATTCATCGAACACTCGTATCGTGTTCTCTAACCAAAACTCGGCTCTTTCAGCATCATCATTCGTAGTAGCACGGAATTCTTCGGCCCCATAGTTTCTAATTTTATCGACTGGAGGCTTATTCAACTAATTCGAATTAACTTGTGACATAGCAGAGACTTGCGGAGGATTGACCGGGGTTGGGGTTGTTGAACAGCCGGATTAGTTCTAATGTATTGGGTGAACCAATCATTCATCATTTGATAGAAGGCTTGTCTAGCCTCTCTATCATGGCCACTCGTAGCTGATCTAGAGTCGGATGGTGCTATCCCTTGCGCGGGAGAAGGCACATTACTCTTGACATCGTCATCTACGGCTTGTTCGGGATCCATTTGCTATATAAAAACACATGTTCATTGCCAGGATTCATCACATTATTGCAGTTCATACATATAACATGTATAGCTAGACTCACATATGCTATGTTAGTCCTAGAATCGATTAAATTGTAGCTCTGATACCAACCAAATGTAACACCCCTAACCCGTATCCATCCCCGGACTAGGGTTAAAGGCGTTACTGGACAAATCAAAACATTTAACATTCATTTCACAATCAACATAGCATCATAGTCATACATCAATACAGAGTCCCTTACATAGGTCAATGAGACCTTAAACATACTTTAGAAAAGGGTCGGGACTAAACCGAGCTCATACAAAATTTTTCAAAAATTAAACATTTTTCAAAGTTACAATGGTCACACGCCCGTGTGAATAGGTCGTGTGCCTCACATGGAATTAGACACGTCCGTGTGTTTAGACCGTGTCAAATCAAGGCATACATACTAACTTAATCACATGGCCACAAGACATACTCGTGTGCCTTGGCCGTGGCCGAAACTGACTTGGGTCACATGGCTAACCACCCGTCTGTGTGCCTTGGTCGTGCTCAAGACTGATTTAAAATCGTAGGGTACCCAGGGGACACATTGCCATGCAACATGACTGTGTGTTGTACACGGTTGAGACACCACCGGTGTCTCTGCCCGTATGGACAAAAATAGGCCATTTGAAAAGCCAATTTGCCACCCAATTTGGGTCAAACCTACAAACATCAAACCAAACACATTTGCACTATAATTTCAGCCAATTTCAATACCAAAACTTACATCATTCATGCCATATTATTGACAAAAAATTCATGCTTGTAACACATATCAAAATATGTCATCCCATAAGTCAAAATCATACCAAAACATATGGTTTCATAATCTCAAATCATACAATCAAATCTCAGGCCAAAACCTTACCAAATTCCATACTAGGTACATTCCAAAAACTTACCAAATTGACCATCTCTCTTGGCCATCCAAAACACTTCACATAAATAATATTACATCACATATTTCACACCAAAAACTCAAACCATAAGTTCAACCATAATCAAGCCAAATCACATGGCTAGATATATACATCACAAAACATAATCAAAGTACTTCTAGCCTATACATGCCATACTTCAATATATACATTTTCAAAAGGTACTAAAATATAGTTCGATAGTCTGGTGATGATCCTCGATGATCCCCAAGCTTCTAGTAGCTTCGATATCTAAAAAAACAGTTGAAAAACACACAAAGTAAGCTTTCAAAAGCTTAGTAAGCCATATACAAATAAACTTATCATCTTAATCATATAAGCATCATCAATTTGCATATAATCCATAACTAAATACTATCATCAACCATATAATTCATATATATATGTCACATATTTCCAATTCATTTGCATATATTGCATATTTTATCATACATTTGCCACATATAATCACTTGTTCACTAAGGTACATATACTTACCTTTCAACATCAAATATGACATGCATTTCAAACATACTTGAATCGGATACATGTTCACATAACCTTTCATTTTCTCGGAATATCTGTTGAACCGTTCGGAATCATAAGGATATGCGGATAGCTCGAAATCTTGTACAATTCCAACGTCCTAGACGTGGTCTTACATGTAATAAAATATCAATGCCACTATCCCAGACAGGGTCTTACACGAAATCAAATACGATGCCAACATCCCAGACGTGGTCTTACACGTAAATCATAAGTTAATGCCAATGTCCCAGATGTGTTCACACACGATAACACATATTAGATCCTATGTCATGACATATGTATCCTAACTATTCTTAAGGTTCGTACGGGGCTTTACGGACGTCAGAACTTTGTAGATACTTTCTCGGATATCTTATAATCAATGCACATAGCCATCCATCATTTTTCATTAGCATATAAGCATAAATAAACCATCTCAAACACATTTATTTGTATATTGACTTACCTCGTACGGATTCGAATAGACGGAATCAGCTACTCGATGACTTTTGACTTTCCCCGATCTAATTTCATTTTCTTTGGTTCCTGATCTAAATCAATTCAAATTTAATACATTCATTCAAATAAATCTAAAAACACATATTTAAGGTATTTTACAAACTAGCCCTCACATTTTCACATTTTGACACTTTAGTCCCTATTTCACAAAATCACAAAATACACATAAGTTCTTTATACACATGTCTAGCCGAATTTTCATATAGCTCATACAAGCCCACATATTTCATTTATTTCACATTTTAGTCCCTCAATTTACAAATTTCTCAATTTAGTCCAAATTACTCAAATTCATCAAAAATTCAAAAACAAAATATACTAACCCAACACATATCTTTAATTTACTAACATCAAACTTCTTAAATCTCATAGTTTCATCAATAGCTCAACTCAAAATCATCAACAAAATCATAAATTGAGACATGGACATAGTAAAACACAAAGCAACAATCACAAAAACATAGAAATTATCGAAAACAAAACAAAAACGAACCTTCAATTAAGCTTTAGCATGGTCGAACTCTAGCTAACTCTTTTTCTTTATTTTTTTCTTCAATTTTGGGCATAAACGAACATATAATGGCCTATTTTCATGTTTTGTTTTATTAATATAACTTAAATTACTAAATTCTAATTTTGCCCTTGATTAATAACATATAAAAACATTAACATATAAGGCCATTTAAGTCCATTTTCAATATAAATGGTACATTAATAATAACGACCTCATAATCAATAAGCCATATAAAATATACACTTTTAACAAATAGCAAGCCACTTTTACATTTTACGCGATTAGGTCCTTTTATCAAATCGGGCACAAAAACAATAAAATTTTCATACGAAACTTTCACACATGCTTAGTCACATACTGTAAACACAAAAAATAATATTTAAATATTTTTCTAACTCCGATTTGTGTTCCTGAAACCACTATTCCTACTAGAGTATAAACCAGACTGTTACATCATGAATTGACGATGGTTTCTAATAATCTGCTCAAGATCGAGATATGGTTTAATTGGGGTGCTTCCACTTTGGGTCATACACAACCGAAAAACTTAAAAAGAAATTAAACCAATAAAAATTAAAAACAAAAATTAAAAATAATATAAATAAAGTTATCATATATATAATCTTTAACGTTCCCATTTATCTTATTAATTGTAAAGATCCTTTTTAGATTTAATGTCGAAACCTCCCTAGCAACAACACCAATAACTTGACCGCCTATAAATGTGTTATCATTTATAGTATAAATATCACACCAAAACATATATAAAAGTAAATCGACGGTGTCTGCAAGTATACAGGTCAAATTGTAATATAGTATTTGTGTTACAACGAAACACAGGGAAGTATTTCAAGGATCGTATCCAATGGAGGATAGACTAAATCTATTCAAAATCTCTTTACAATAATAAGTCTAAATAATAATAATAATTAAATCCTATATTATGACAGATCATAAAAGAGATTAATAGTGAAAACTAAATACTAAAATAAATAACAAAAAATAAAACACAAACGATTAAACTGATTAAACCAATCAGGAAGATTAACTCGTTTCAAGGGTTGTAATTAACTTCAAATTAGGGTTTTAGGGTGGATTAGCTATTAATTAATCAATTATTACCTCTCAGCCTTTAACTAATTTATTAATTGGTTGATACTCACTTATCTCCCAACCTCATTTAACCTATAATTACTTCCTAGGGTTGTTAAGCCTAGGGTTTAGGAATGTATGGTTTAAACCAACTAATCCTATAAAAAAACTCTAAATCCTCCGTTAATCACATCTCCATCCACTCGTTAATCTCCCCTAAGGGATTCAGCCGCTCATGATATTCATTATCTCAAACTCAATCCATTTGTTAATCTCCCCTAAGGGATTTAGCCACTCATGATATTCATTATCTCAAACTCAAATGAATTAAACATGTAGATAACATGAATAAATCGAAAGAGAGAAGAGATTAGAATAATCCTGATTTGATGTCGATTGAAGAACGGAGTAGCGAATCTCTCGATTGGAATAATAAAATCTTGTCGCTTGTGAAAGAGAAATAAATTGAATACTTCAATATTATAAAATAACTCTAGGACTGAAACTGATTCCAAAAGGAAAAAATAAAGAGTTTATGGAAAACAAAAAAGGACTTAATCCAATTCTACTCCTAAACTACTAGGGTTTTTGGATGTGTCTAAGACGAGTTAGTTACATCAAACCCCTAAAGTTTTATTTATAAGAGTAATGGCAGTCCGAATTAGGTCTTCGTATAAAGTTGACCGTGTGGACGAAAATAGCCGCGTAACGCTTAGGTACCATGTTGGGTCTATGTTGCACCCTGCAAGGCCTATGGTGTGACACAATATTGATTTGTAGGCTTCTTTGGTTATTGTCTTACTTTAGTAGCTCAGACAGCGTGTGCATCACTTGTCCCACGTTCCTACATCCATTGGGCTTATAATTCATCATCCTACACATTCAATTACACTAATTAGAACTACCTAAGGCCCGTCTCGACCTAATAGGTCACAAACATCCATACATGTGTTAAAAAACACTTATTTTACTAATATTTAATACTAACTACTAAATATCGAAAATGTAATAATAAATGCTAAAAGTGCAAGAAAACAAGCTCCGTAAGTGCGAAAATAGACTGAAATTACTACTACATTTGACGTCAGGTCAGTTCTAAGCTTATAATTGAGTCTTATAAGTTAAATTGAGTTATTACGGGAGCATAAATGAGATTGTAATGGATTTCGTAGTGAAATTATGATCGAAATTCATGATGATAAGGTTGTTTAGAATATTAAAAGTGTACTTATTATAATGAAAATTTAGTAGCTTGAAAAAAGTAGGATAAAAGAGTTATAACTCGGATTGAGATGAATTACAAATTGGAAAAGGGAAAGACTAAATGAAAATGTATTTGCTAATGGACATAATAATGGTTTGTCTTTTAGAATTTAAAACATGATTCATATGCTAACTAATACTGACTGATAGTACGCATAGTAAAAATAGGATGAGATAGGGATATGATGGTTAAAAGATGGATAAATAAACTATATGTCGAAACCATTTTTTGGGTTTAAAAATGGGGATCGACTTTTTGAAAACAAAACATGGAGTCGCCACCAATCTTTTGTTTAGGTGTGATTGGTTCACCTAATAAAATATTTTATTTCATTTAAATCAATTTTGGCCTACATAAATTTGAGAAAACGGGTTCGGGAGCCGGTTACATATGAGGAAGGATTAGCACCCTCACCATGCCCAAAATTGGTACCAAATTGATTAAGTATTGTCCTTATGTTTGAGATTTGAAGCTATTTTTGAAATATGATTCCTTAAAAAATTTGAGTAGCTCAAATTGGTCGTTAAAATTCTCTTGTTTCAAAGGAATGCAGCATCATATCCAACACGATAGGACACGATACTTTATTCCCTTGAGAACACGATAAATTTTTGGCTTTCAAAAATTTATACATTGAAAATTACAAAAGGATGTCCAATTATTTAGTCCAACGAAAAACTAAAACCAAGCATGGTAGGGCACGATTCCTCGAACTTGCAAACATTGAACATTGCTTTGTTTTAGAATTTAAAGAATACGAATGTAATTCTAGAGGAACATTCGATTATTTTCAATAAACGAGAAATCAAAACCCAGCACAATAGAGCACGATTCCCCGAATTTCCAAATATCAAACATTGCTTTGTTTCAAAATTTAGAAAAACACAAGTGAAATTCTAAAGGAATATTTGATTATTTTGAACAAATGGGAAATCGAAACTCAGCACGATAGGGTACGATTCCCCGAATTTCCAAGCATCAAATATTGCCTTCGTTTTAAGGAATTTTCAAACGAACAATTGTAAAACAAGCTTAAAACACATTAATTTTGGTTTGAAATAAAATGGAAGAATTAATCTTGAAGAGTTGGACCTTATAAAACAAAATTTCGTAAACCAAAAGGAAAACAATGATCACTATACAATACACGCATAAGACACAATACTCGATCCCTAAAAAATATAACCCAATTTCAATCATGTATGGAGAATAATTGATATAACAATACAGAACGAAAATAATAATATAACAATACATGGCAATAAAACAAACAAAGTAATACACACAATAATATGCCACGATAATATGCAAAGCCCAATATAACATAATCAATACGAGATATACAAAACAAAATGAAAATTAAAAGAACAATATGGTATAAAACAAAATCAAAAAAAATAATGATAAACACGTGATATATAACACATGAATTAATAGATTTAAAAAAACTAGTGATACATATGGAATCATTTAAGTTATATGTTATAGAGTGAATATTTTTAAATCGAATAATATACGAAGTGTTAAAGAATATTGGTTTAAAATTGACAACTTGTATACAGTAAGGGAGAATTCAAAAATATGCAAAGATAATAAAAGTATATAACAATTTTAAGAACATATCAGATTTACAAATTATATATATGTAAATAAATTTAGAATAAAAGGAATATACATACAAGATTAAATTAGTTTTATCATAAGTTATATAATAGACTTAGAAGCATACTTATATATATAAGGAAAACTATGGGTATAAAATACATGGGTTTAGTAATGTATATAGATTCAATATATGTACCAATATTTACGTATACGTATAATAATAATTTAAATAATGTATAAAACATGTGATTTCCTTTTAATCAACAAATATATATATTAAAATATGTGAAAAAACAGTTATATGTATGAATAATATAGTGCTAATAATATACATAGAATAAAGTTAATTTTATTTTAAGGTATATATATATGTATAATAATGCATAAAACATTTATATAAAATAGTATACAAAATGTGTAATTACAATTACTCAAACTACAATGAATAAATAAACAAATAATGCAAATGATACAATTAATACCAATAAATAAACACGAATAAAAAAAAGCTGTAAAAATGAATCTAAATAAAACTTAATTGAAATCAAATTAAAATAAGAAGGATAATTTGCAAATAAAATAAATTGTTCGGATTAAAACAGGGACCCATGCGAATGCGAAAGTAACCAAGGAGGACCAAATGGGTAATAAACCCGTCCACCCAAAACGCACCGTTCGATTAAGGACCAAAATGAAACAATAATGAAATTTCAGGGGTGAAATTAAAAAGAAAAGAAAGGGAAATGGGACAACATTGAAACCGGCCTCAAAGCGGAGGGATTGAGGGCGAAAATAGACCCCCAGTCCAAAAACACGCGGATCCTAAGCGGGTTAAGGTCGGGTCCCGGGTCTGGGTTGCTAAACGACGCCGTTTTGAGGCCATTGGAACGGCCCTAAACGACATCGTTTTATGCGTTCTATAAAACTAAAATTTTTTGATGGAGCTCATTTCAATTGTGATTAAAAAAAAAGAGCTTGGGGGTTTCCCTCTGGGCCTTTGTTTCCGGCGATCGAACCGCTATCCGTCCGTCGCTAATGACCACCTCGCACGGAGGCCGGAGGTAAGAAACTAGTCCCCTTTAATCTCCTCACTTCCCTTGTCCCAAATCTGAGTTTAGAACAACAAGAAAACTCCAGAAAATCAGAAAAAAAAACCCAAAAGGAACTTTTCGATTCCGATTTCCCCGATTTGAAGATGAGAATAATCCATTTTATTTTTTAAAATATGTATATATATATGGGCACTATATCTGGAATAAACTTGCGAAAGGAAAGGAAAAGACACCTTTTTTTAAAAAAAAAATTTGCTTTTGATTGATATATATATGTGTCCCCCCTAAAATACATTGTCTGTTTGAGGCTCTTTTATAGCCAAATACAATAACTTTTTGCTACTGTTTTTGCTTTGTTTTATGCTTCTTTGGTTTCTTTTTTTATTTCTGTTTTGCAGGCCTAGGGGGTCAACGGCGATGGCAGAGGAGTTGGTGGTGTCAGAGGAGCGGTGGCAGAGGGTGGTTGAAGACCTAGGTGTGGCGCACCTAGGGTTAGGGAGATTAGGTTTTTTCTGAAAGTGTTTAACACTTTGGGGCATCGAGCCTTCAATTTGTTTTTGGGCTGCAATTTTAATTGGTTTTTTTTTGTTTTGTTTTTTTTTGTCTGATTTGGGCTTGTTGGGTTTGGGTGTGAATTGGGTGTATTGGACTTTTGAGGCCCGGGCAGAATTGGGATTGTACAGCTGCCCCTCTTTTCTCATTGTCATGTAACAAGAACAGAGCAAAGACTTTTAAGAAAGACCGATTTTGTCCAGTCTCACCGAGTTTTGACTTCTTTGGTGCTCCTCTTCTTCAGTAGCTTCATTCTAGTCCACTGCATCTTTTTGGAAATAAGATTCGCTATCTTCAGTCTGCTCCACTGCGATTTCAGGGAGATAAGACTTGTGACTTCAATCTACTCCGCTGAAACTTCAAGAAGATATGCTGTGGCTTCTAGTCGCTCCAACGCCATTTCAGGGAGATGAGATTTGTAATTTTCAGCCTGTTACTCTACTGCTTAGGGAGTTAAGGCCAGTCATCTTCGATCTGTTCCCCTCCTGCTTAGGGTGATAAGATCTGTAATTTTCAGCCTATTACCTTACTGCTTAGGAGGTTAAGGCCCATCATCTTTGATCTATTCCCCTACTGCTTAGGGTGATAAGATCTGTAAATTCAGCCTATTACCCTACTACTTAGGGGGTTAAGGGCCATCATCTTCGATCTGTTCCTCTACTACTTAGGGTGATAAGATCTGTAATTTTCAGCCTGTTACTCTACTACTTAGGGGGTTAAGGCCAATCGTCTTCGATTTGCTCCACTAATGCTTAGGGAGACAAGATCTATAATCTTCAGCCTGTTACCTACTGCTTAGGGGGTTAAGACCCATCATCTTCAATTTGTTCCCCTACTGCTTAGGGTGATAAGATCTTGTAAATTCAGCCTATTACCCTACTGCTTAGGGGGTTAAGGCTCGTCGTCTTCGATCTGCTCCACTACTGCTTAGGGAGACAAGATCTATAATTTCCAACCCTACTGCTTAGAGGGTTAAGGCCCATGAATTCACCAATCTAGGGACATGACCTATAGAATCGGTTCCATGTATCTATGCTTATGCCAAATAATTAGAATGTTATAATCGAAATGAATCAGAGTACTCCTAACTAGGTGTGCCATGAATGATCTATAAATGTATGAGTGCAGCATGTTATGAGAATGATCATTTTTAATGTTTGGGTTGTCATTGCTCTTTGTTCATCAAGGTTCTGTCACTGAAACAGTATCATATCTTCTTGTTCAGCTTAGATTTTAGACCAAAAACCCAAAGAAGTAGTCCCAAATTAAACTCTTCTTTCTCAAATATCTCCAATCATTAGGTTTTATTAGTTCTAATTAATAGTCCTGTGTCAGGTTCTTGTACTATTTAGAAACTTTCAGAGTGATATACAGAACTCCTTTTGCGAAAGTGTCATTAGTCCATTAATCGTTATTTCAATACAGAATGCTTGAGAAAGATCGTAACAATGGATAGAAATAAAATTTATCAGAAAAAAATTTGAAAGGAATAGATTAATCACAGAAAAAAATATTGCTGGAATACAAAATAAATAAAAGGAAAATAAGTGCCCCATATATCGTAGCATGAGCTTCTCTGTACGAACTTCTTGAGGACCCCCTTTTTGAGCCCAATATATGTTTAAGGAACTTAAAGTACTCTTATTGATGCCCCAATATGTAACATCTCTCCTCCTTGCTAATTCAGATATTGCAAGAGTACCGCATGCCCCACCTTTGATCAAAGCTTGAATCACCCTTTACGGGTTTTCAATTTAAAATCCATTTGGTGTCAAGGTGCTCTTTGTGAGTTTTCACCTTGGCCTCTCCCTTTTTTTTTTTAGGCGAAGTATTTCTTAACCGAATCTGAATTTACAGGATTGGGTAAAGTCTTGCCATCCATTTCGGTCAATATCAACGCTCTTCCAGAAAAGGCCTTCTTCACCACATAAGGTCCTTCCCAATTCGGCATCCATTTTCCTCTGAAGTCATTTTGTATAGGCAGGATCTTTTTTAATACTAGGTCTCCTTCGTGGAATTCTCTGGGACAAACCTTTTTGTTGTAATCTTGCATCATCCGTTTTTGGTACATTTGACCATGACGGATAGCCCTTAGCCTCTTTTCTTCAATCAAATTCAACTAATCGTATCGGGACTGGATCTATTCTGCCTCATCCAGCTTTACCTCTGACAAAGCTCTGAGGGAAGGAATCTCGACCTCGATAGGTAGAATCGCCTCCATTCCATAGACCAATGAGAAAGGCGTTGCCCCAGTAGAGGTTCTGATGGACGTTCGATAAGAATAAAGGGCGAACGATAACTTCTCATGCCAATCTTTATAAGTTTCAGTCATCTTTCCCACAATCTTCTTGATGTTCTTATTGGTTACTTTGACTGCACCGTTCATCTTAGGGCGATATGGTGATGAGTTGTGGTGTCTGATCTTGAACTGACTACAGACCTCTACTATTGTACTGTTGTTCAAATTCAATGCATTGTCAGATATGATCTTTTCTGGAATTCCATATCGACAGATAATTTTTTTTTTCAGGAACTTGCTAACTGCCGATTTTGTAACATTGGCATATGAAGCGGCCTCCACCCACTTGGTGAAATAATCGATGACCACAAAGATGAATCGATGCCCATTTGAAGCTTTTGGTGAAATTGGCCCAATCACATCCATGCTTCACATCAAGAAAGGCCATGGAGAAGTCATAACATGCAGAGGTGAATGAGGCACATTAATCTTGTCTCCATAGATTTGTCACTTATGACATCTTTTGGCGTAGTTAATAAAGTCTCCTTCCATAGTGGACCAATAATAACCAAACCTCATATTTTGCCTTGCCATTGTAAAGCTATTAGCGTGTGTCCCACAGACGCCCTCATGGACTTCTTCCAAGATTTTCTTAGCCTCAATAGCGTCTACACATCTTAACAATACCTGATCCTTCCTTCTTTTGTATAGGATCTCCCCGTCCAAGACATAGTCACTGGCCAGTCTTCTCAACGTTCTTTTTTCGTTCTGAGTAGCTTGGTCGGGGTACTCGCGATTCTTCACATACCACAGGATATCGTGGTACCAAGGGTGATCATCATTTTCTGCTTCTTCTTCGAGGATGTAACAATGAGCTGGAGCCTCGTAAATACTCATTTGGATCGGTTTCACATCCTCTTGTTTGTTCACCTTGATCATGGAAGCTAAAGTTGCTAAGGCTTCAGCCATTTGATTTTGTTCTCGAGGGAGGTAGCAGAAGATGATATCATCAAATTCTTTAATTAATTCAAGGACCGGACTTCGGTAATTGATCAACTTAGGATCTCTCGTCTCCCATTCACCTTTGAGTTGATAAATCACTAACGCAGAATCTCTATATACTTTTAGTGCTTTAATCTTGCGTTCTATGGCTGCGTGGATACCCATTATGCATCCATTGTATTCTGCCAGATTGTTCGTGCAGTCAAAATCCAGTTTACTAGTGAAGGGATAATAATCTCCGTTTGGGGATACCAAGATTGCCTCGATTCCATTACCTACAACATTTGATGCTCCGTCGAAGTTTAGCTTCCAAGGATGACCTTCGTATGGGTCTTTTTCAGTGGTTGCCACGTACATCAGATCTTCATTTGGAAAATTAAAGTTCAGAGGCTCATAGTCTTCTAGAGCTCTACTAGCTATAAAATCTGCTATTGCACTTCCTTTTATAGCTTTCTGGTTTACATAGACGATATCAAATTTGGAAAGTAGAATTTTTCATCGGGCCATTCTCCCATTCAAAGCAGTTGACTCCATCAAGTACTTCAGAGGATCTAGTTTAGAAATCAGCCAAGTTGTATGGTACAACATGTATTGTCTCAGTCTTCGGGTTGTCCAAATTAAGGCACAACACAACTTTTCAATTGGCGAGTATCTCCTCTCAGACTCAGTGAACTTCTTACTGAGGTAATATATTGCTCTTTATTTCCTTCCTGACTCATCGCGTTAGCCAAGTACACATCCCATAGAATTCTCAAATGCCACCAAATACAGTATCAGTGGCTTATTTGGACTAGGTGGTGTCAATACTGGGGCATTGGACAAATATTGCTTAACCTTGTAAAAAGTCTTCTGGCACTCCTCGTCCCAAACACCAGGGTTATGTTTCTTAAGGAGATGAAATATGGGGTCATATTTCTCGATTAATTGTGAAATAAACCGAGTGATGTAATTCAGTCTCTTTAAGAATCCTCGAACTTCTTTTTGAGTATGCGACGGAGGTAACTCTTATATAGCTTTGACTTTATCTGGGTCGATCTCAATCCCCTTTTCACTGACTACGAATCCTAGCAGTTTCCCTGACCTTGCCTCAAAGGTACATTTTGTTGGATTGAGTTTTAGTTGAAATTCCTCAACCTCAAAAATAATTTCCTCAAGACTCGTACATGCTCTTCTTCTTTCTGGGATTTAGCGATCATATCATCGACATAGACTTCTATTTTTTTGTGTATCATATCATGGAACAATGTTACAATGGCTATTTGATATGTTGCTCCCGTATTTTTCAATCCGAAAGGCATCACCTTATAGCAAAAGGTTCCCCACATGGTTACAAATGTGGTTTTATTCATATCTTCAGGATGCATCTTGATCTGGTTGTACCCTGAGAAACCATCCATGAAGGAGAATAGTGAGTAACCTGCCGTGTTGTCCACTAAGGTGTCAATATGAGGCAAGGGGAAATTATCCTTCAGGTTGGCTTTATTTAAATCTCTGTAGTCTACACACATCCGTACTTTTCTATCTTTTTTAGGGGCGGAGACGATATTAGCTACCCATTCCGAGTACTTAACTACTTGTAAGAAACCAGCATTGAATTGCTTCTTGACCTCCTCTTTTATTTTCAACAAAACATCCGGCCTCATCCTTCGGAGCTTCTGTTGAACTGGCTTCCATTCTTCTTTAATGGGGAGCCTGTGTACCACAACGTCAGTACTTAGCCCAG
The DNA here is from genome assembly GCF_007990345.1 of Gossypium hirsutum. NCBI lineage: Eukaryota > Viridiplantae > Streptophyta > Magnoliopsida > Malvales > Malvaceae > Gossypium > Gossypium hirsutum. The sequence goes on along the minus strand of NC_053425.1, from coordinate 101,248,817 downwards.
GCATATCTTGATACGAACATGCAAAGACATCCTTGAACTCTTGGAGTAACTCAATAAGTTTTCGCTTTGTTTCTATGTTAATGCAAGCTCTGATCTTTACTTCTTTCCTTTCTAGTTTATCTCCCAAGTTCACGACTTCTACTGACTCTTTGTGAGGTAGAACCTATTTCTCTTCTTGTTCTACCATCCTTAACAAATCAGAGGATAAGTTACAGTCTCTGTTATCTTCAAAGTCCTCAGGTCCCTCTAGACACATATCCCGCTCAAAAGGAGACTCTTAGTTAGTAGCAACGTCACTTATATCGTTGATATCTGGAGACCTATCGTAGGTGTGAAGGAAGATACAAAAAACAAAAGAATCTAAGAACAATGATGTGTATGGTATGATTATGAATGAAAGAATAAAAGAATATTTATACGGAATAAGACAAAAGGATGCATTTCATTGAAATAACGATTTTGAACATAAGCTTATTTCACAAAAGAACACTTATTACTCCTAGGCCTAGAGTGATAGGTGTGTTTTGGGCATTACTCTGTGTTAGTTCTAAAGACTACAAGAATCTCTTCCGCAGTCCAATTATTCAGAACACTTTCCGGCTCATAAGGGCGAATGCCCGACAAATTCTCTACTCCAGTTCCTTCTTCGTATATGGTGTTAACGATTAAGTTTTCCAACATTTCTTCAGCAGACCCTTTCCTTATCGATCTTCCTTTGGAGTAAATAGCCCCTCCCGACACAAATGTTCTGGATATGTGAGGCAAGGTCATCGGCTCCCACTTAACCTCTTCTCCGCTTAAACGCGCTCTTCTCCTTTCTTGTTTCTTCTCTTGCTCCTTTTTCTTTTTTTTTACATCCGACTTGAATCCTAAGCCAAAGCGGTCTCGTTTGTCCATGAGCATAGGTGCCTCGACCTTTCCTTGTAGGCTTCTTCCAAGCCCTTTCCCTGGCAAAGCTCCCTTCCTAACCGTCAGTTGTAGGCCTATTCTTGTAGTTTTAGAGATTTTGGGCATCGGGACCGTATTTACTTCGACAACAAAGGTCGCATTTACAAATTCTAACAACCGAAAAAAATATTCTATGGCTTCATCATCTGTCCCTACATATGGAGCATTGCTGATAACGGATGTAATGATATCTTCTTCCACGTGTATGGTCATCAATCGACCTTCCGTTATAAATTTGAGCTTTTGATGTAACGATGACGGCACTGCCCCCGCTAAGTGAATTCATGGCCTTCCCAATAAGCAATCATAAGAGGGCTTGATGTCTATTACCAAGAAATCTACCTCGTGCGTGCTAGGGCCGATTAGAAGGGGTATTTTGATCCTCCCTATTCTTTCTTTTCAGTACCATCAAACACCATTACTACACTTTTGCCTGTTTTCATATGGGAACTATCCACAGGCAACCTATTCAATGTGGATAAGGGTAGGACGTTTAGTGCCAATCCACTATCAATCAATACCCCCGGCAATGTGTATCCCTTGCAACTTGTGGTAATGTGCAGAGCCTTTGTGGACCCCATACCTCCCGGTGGTATTTCATCATCGTTAAAGAAAATAAAATTATCGGTGCTGATGTTGTTGACTAGATGATCCAGTTTGTTCACAGAGATGTCATTCGCGACATAAGTCTCGTTTAGCACTTTCATTAACGCGCTCCGATTCGTTTCTGAGCTCAAAAGTAAGGCTAGCACTGAGATGCGAGCCGGTTACTTGTCTAGCTATTCAACAACGCTGTACTCACTAGCTTTAAAAATTTTAAGAATTCCCTAGCTTCATTCTTGGTTACTGACTCATTGACTGGCGATTCAAACCTGACCGTCTTCTCCTTTCTTTGCTCAACTATTAGGGCCTTTTCTTTAACGGTTTCAGTTTTTGTACCCGCAGGATCATAACGTCTCCCACTTCGTGTATAGAAACCTATATCTTGGTTCTTCTTTGAAGCACTAGCCAGGCTCTCTTCCCCTGGGATTGTCACATTGCAGCTATAATTCCAAGGTACCCTTCTGCTATCTTTATAAGGGAAAGCAACGGGCTTTTGGATCACGACTTTTGGTGTAACTTGTGCCTTGGCTTCATTAATTCTTAGACGTGATATGATAACCATTGGGTGGTTGACTTCATAAGCATTCTTCGTCGACCTCTCTTCTGAGGCACACACGTCTGTTCCTTCTAGGTTCCCGACATACTCGAAGAATTCTAGCTCCTTATTATCCATCAATCCTTGTACTAGAGCCCTGAATTCACTGCATTTCTAAATCTCATTGTCCTCTTGATTATGGAACTCGTAATAATTCTTTGCTTTTCGGTGTCTATCCCTTAAATTTTGTGTCATCAACCCTCTTTCCACTATTTTCTTCCATACTTCTTTCAGCGGGGTATTCACTTCTGCGATATTCATCTTAATTTTTTCCTTAAACTCTCGATTATCACATTTATCCCCTTATTCCATGGTTAGGTAATGGATTCTCTGTACTAGATGTATCATCAAATTTCACAATGCCTATGTTGATAAGTCTTTCAACCAGTTTCTTGAAAGTGGTGCAATTTTCTATCGAGTGTCCTGTGGCTCCCGCATGGTATTCGCATTGGGCGCTTGCATAATACCATTTGGGGAATGGGGTTGCATTGGCTTTAGATAGAAGGGTGACACCACATGGGCATCGAATAAGCTCTGATACAATTCCCTATAGGATATCGGGATAGGTGTAAACTGGACTCTTTCCGTGTTAGGCCTTGGGTTGAAGTCTTGTCTTGCGGAGCCTTGATGGCTGGTAGTCACCGTCCTCGGTTGGCTCACGATGACTGGCTTATTATACACGCTCATATTATTCACCTCATTTTCTTTCCTTCTCGAAGCTGATTTATTAGCACTTTCCAATCTTCCCACATCTTATCGCATTTTCTATCATCTCTCCAGACATTACTATGTCTGAGAAACTTTTAGTAGCACTCCCTAACATGTGGTTGATGAATAGAGCCTTCAACGTATTGATAAAGAGCATGGTCGTTTCTTTCTCCAGAAGAGGTGGTTGGACTTACGTCGCCATCTCTCTCCATCTTTGGGCGTACTACCTGAAGATCTCATTTTGTTTCTTCTCCATGTTTTGTAACGTGATTCTATCAGGGGCCATATCCGTCACGTGACTGTACTGCTTCATGAAAGCCTGTGCTAGATCCCTCCACGAATTGATCAGGGTACGACTTAGTTGGTTGTACCATTTAGATGCTACCCCAACCAGACTATCTTGGAAATAGTGAATCAATAGTTGGTCATTATTGACATAGCCTACCATTCGTCTACAGAACATGGTGATGTGAGCTTCGGGACAGCTAGTCCCGTTATATTTTTCAAATTTTAGAGTTTTGAACTTGGGGGGAAGCACCAATTCTGGAACCAAGCTTAATTCCTTAGCATCGATTCCACCACGATAGTCGGCGTTTTCTATTTCTTTAAATTTTTCTACCAACCATCTACACCGTTCTTCTAGTTCTTTTGAAAGCTCTACCCTTATCTTTTTCGCTTCTATCACATCATCAAGATCGGGGACAATGGGGTTAGTCGGGTTATCCCCCAGATTAGAGCCTGAGCCAGCCTGATAGTTCATCGGCATCGAGGTATCGGCCTGGAATTGTTGGGGCCTGATTGTAACGGACGGCCTTCGCCTGTGTAGCTCAGGTTGCGTTTGAGCATTCATCGGGGTGAAACCAGGGGTTAGAGAGGATCCTCAGTAATGGATGGCCTCTGCGTATATATCTCATGTTGCGTTTGAGCGTTTCCCGGGGTAAAACCAGGGGGTAAAGGGAATCTTCATTGTTATTTCCAATATTGGTCATAGGGCCCTTTCCTTTGTCCGTCCTACCAGTCAGTAATCGGGTTAGCTCTTCCATCATATTTCTTTGTGATTCCAGCATTTCGTCCCTCATTTCCTGCTGGATTTTAGCTAACTATTCTTGCACTTGTCCTTGCATCTTCTCCTGCATCTCTTTCTGCATTTGTTCCAGTTTTTTCTAGTTTTTTATCCATTGCTTTAATTTTTCTTCTTGTACCGTAGGGATGTGTACTTGAGAGATTTTTGTTGGTTTCTAGATTACTGAAACATTTTTTATTAATTAGAATCTTTTTATGGCCTTTAATGCATATGATGTAATGTAATGCAAATGCATGAATGCAAAGGAGGCATCAATTTTGATTCAATTCCATTTAGAAAACTTTACTAGAAAATAAAAATCTTTATATAAAACTGAGTTACAAATAAGACTTCGCCCTAATGCTCAGAGCCTTAATTTTCCTAAACAACGAGGCTAGCCCCTGCCCCCGATCCGACTCCAATTCGTACTTCACGCTTAGTATGTCTGCTTGTACTGCCAAAGCTTGCAAGTAATCGGCTACCTCCCGAATATGGGTTATGGCTTCTCCCATAATGTAATCCCTGTTTCTGACTTGGTCTTGCGAATGGTGAAGTTGTTCCTTCCAACGCTCCTCACTTGCTTCGAAAAACTCAATCCACATCTCACATCTTTGTAATGACGCTTCTAATTCTTCGATTTTACCTTTTATTTCTTCTACCTTATCCAGGCTTGCTCTCAGTTCCACTACAATATTACGACTTCAATACAGATGAAGAGATTTCTCCAGTTCTGCCACTCTAGCCCTTAATTCATCTCGTTCATTTTTGCTTTCTGACAGGCTCTTCTCTAAATCCTTATTTCGTACCTGAGCTTCTTGGAATTTCCTTTCCCATCGGTCGGCTTTGGTCTTTTCCTCTCGAATTTCCTGGCGCCATTGTTCTAATGTTTTACCTAGCCGAGCAGTCCTCATAGATAGGCGTAATTTTTTATAATCTATCTTCAAACTGTCCAGGTCCTCTTCGGCCTTACTTTTCCCTTTTCTCCACTTCTCAGCTTCTGACCTCTAAACATCTATGTCTAATCTCAGATGCATCTTTTCTTCCTCTAACTGCTCGATCCTTTTCCCAAGCTCAACACTCTTCTTTTCAAAATCCTATTTATACTTTCTAACTCTAAATGGGCAACTTGTAATCGTTCCTCTACAGGTCGGGTATCTTCTAAACTTGGCCTAGGAATATTGTCATTGACCCTTTTCTTAAACCATCCATTGTATTCAGGCGTCACTATGGAACCGACGACCAAACTCTTCATCCAGTGGGTTTACTTTCAAGCATCAAAATGTTTCCGAACCTTCTTCTTATAGTAGTCGCCTTTATAGGAGAATTCACACTGAGCAAACCCGTAAGTCGTGGGTACAAATTGTCTCGATTTATATTGCCTTAATGCAAGTAATGAAGTATACCCAGTAGCTCCCTAAATTCCTGGCAATGGTACCCAATCAAAATTCCTGCATCGATATAGGATCTCATCGGGAACCATCCAAAAGGCTCTCCACTTTATATCCTCTTCCTTGAGATTTTAAAGAATTTCCATCCATTTTTCCTCTGAAATATCGTCTCTTCTCTGCATGGTTGCCTCCTCCTTTAACGGGGAATAACTTTCAGAAAAGACCCGTAAGAAACCTTGTTCACTTTCCAAAAATGCCCATGAAAACCACACTATCAACAGCCGTGCACATCTAATAAACCGCCATTCGCCTGTCTTTCGACACATACTCAAGGATCTGAACGTCCCAGCCAATATTGCGGGTACAGGTGTGATTCCCTTCTCAAGACGGTCGAATAAGCCAGTGACTGCCTCATCCACATGCCTCAAAGCCTTAGGAAAAATCACCAATCCATATATGCTTAAAGCGAAGATATCGATCCTCTTCATCTTATCCGGGTGTGTTAAAACCAAATCTCTCAAATTCTCCCAAGGAATACACTTACTATCCCCTTTTGTTGATTTCGAGTAGTGACCCAAGGCTCGCTTATCCCCGAAATAGTCATCAATTTCTTCGCAAAAGTTGGACCATTGAAAACCTTAACATAAGCTTTTCTAACTTGAACCTTTTGACACCTCAGCAGGGTAGTATATTCCTCCACGGTAGGCACCAAATCCACTTCCCTAAAAGTGAAACAATTGTAAGCAGAATTCTAAAACTGAGTCATAACTCAGAACAGACGCTTGTCCACCTTAATATCGAGTAAGCAAGCTATATCACCATAGCTCTGATAGAACAACTGTTTGGTTCCCTCTTCCTAACGAGCCCATATATCTTTCAATTTCTTGCAACTCATTCTGTGCTACATTGATGCGAGTGAATTTCTACAACTCTGATGTATATTCTTCTACCAGGCTATCCCCTTTCTCCAATTGTAACCTCTTTGACCATACACGGACTGCCGCATTATCCTCAACTTTACCAAGAAATTCATTCTCCATATTAAATCTTCTAAATTAGTAATCGAATATGAATCAACACCTCCTTTAGTATGCAATGTTATGCAAAATACAATCAAAACAAGACAAGTCAGTATCAAATATTAATAATAAAATACAAGCACAATAAAGATAGTCAAAGCATATATATGGGCGACTACTACAGTTTAACCTAGCTCCACCTAAAGAAGGCTCTTAGGGTTCACTATATGTGGTTTGGTTCTAGAGTAAGGGTACCCGAACCAGCAGATTCCTCGATCCTCACCTATTATAGGCTCATATGGATCGAGTTCGGTTCAGGGGAATACATTTCCCTATGACCATGCGGAGAAGAAAATCTCACGAAATCATAGGTATGGATGTATCCCAGGAGTAATCCACTAGCCCATGCGGAGGTGAAAACCTCACGAAAGCATAGTTTCTTACTCCCACTTAGAAGGTGTGACCACAGCGGTCATGCAATGTAATGCAATATTATTCTACAATACCTAAACCATAACAATCATACAATCGAATCCAATTGAAGAAATCATGATTTTCAAAACAAATTTTCAATTCATTGACAAAAGGACAGCAAATAATCAATTTTATGGCTTGACTCTCTTATTGTTCCCCAGTGCAGTCGCCAAGCTATCAAAACCATTTTTTGGGTTTAAAAATGGGGATCGACTTTTTGAAAACAAAACATGAAGTCGCCACCAATCTTTTGTTTAGGTGTGATTGGTTCACTTGATAAAACATTTTATTTCATTTAAATCAATTTTGGCCTACGTAAATTTGAGAAAACGGGTTCGGGAGCCGGTTACGTATGAGGAAGGATTAGCACCCTCACCACGCCCAAAATTGGTACCAAATTGATTAAGTACTGTCCTTATGTCTGAGATTTGAAGCTATTTTTGAAATATGGTTCCTTAAAAAATTTGAGTAGCTCAAATTGGTCGTCAAAATTCTCTTGTTTCAAAGGAACGCAGCATCATATCCAACACGATAGGACACGATACTTTATTCCCTTGAGAACACGATAAATTTTTGGCTTCCAAAAATTTATACATTGAAAATTACAAAAGGATGTCCAATTATTTAGTCCAACAAAAAACTGAAACCAAGCATGGTAGGGCACGATTCCTCGAACTTGCAAACATTGAACATTGCTTTGTTTTAGAATTTAAAGAATACGAATGTAATTCTAGAGGAATATTCGATTATTTTCAATAAACGATAAATCAAAACCCAGCACAATAGAGCACGATTCCCCGAATTTCCAAATATCTAACATTGCCTTGTTTCAAAATTTAGAAAAACGCGAGTGAAATTCTAAGGGAATATTCGATTATTTTGAACAAACGGGAAATCGAAACCCAGCACGATAGGGCATGATTCCCCGAATTTCCAAGCATCAAATATTACCTTCGTTTTAAGGAATTTTCAAACGAACAATTGTAAAGCCAGCTTAAAACGCATTAATTTTGGTTTGAAATAAAATGGAAGAATTAATCTTGAAGAGTTAGACCTTATAAAACAACATTTCGTAAACCAAAAGGAAAACAATGATCATGATACAATACACGCATAAGACACAATACTCGATGAATGAAGATAATGTAGCCTTATATAATCGACTAATAAAATAAACAATTAAATATAACTAACCTTAAAAAATATAACCCAATTTCAATCATGTATGAAGAATAATTGATATAACAATACAGAACGAAAATAATAATATAACAATACATGGCAACAAAACAAACAAAATAATACACACAATAATATGCCACGATAATATACAAAGCCCAATATAACATAATCAATATGAGATATACAAAACAAAATGAAAATTAAAAGAACAATATGGTATAAAACAAAATAAAAAAAAATTAATGATAAACACGTAATATATAACACATGAATTAATAGATTAAAAAAAACTAGAGATACATATGGAATCATTTAAGTTATATGTTATAGAGTGAATATTTTTAAATCGAATAATATACGAAGTGTTAAAGAATATTGGTTTAAAATTGACAACTTATATACAATAAGGGAGAATTCAAAAATATGCAAAGATAATAAAAGTATATAATAATTTTAAGAACATATCTGATTTCCAAATTATATATATGTAAATAAATTTAGAATAAAAGGAATATGCATACAAGATTAAATTAGTTTTATCATAAGTTATATAATAGACTTAGAAGCATACTTATATATACAAAGAAAACTATGGGTATAAAATACATGGGTTTAGTAATGTATATAGATTCAATATATGTACCAATGTTTACGTATACGTATAATAATAATTTAAATAATGTATAAAACATGTGATTTCCTTTTAATCAACAAATATATATATTAAAATATGTAAAAAAAAACAGTTATATGTATGAATAATATAGTGCTAATAATATACATAGAATAAAGTTAATTATATTTTAAGGTATATATATATATGTATAATAATGCATAAAACATTTATATAAAATAGTATACAAAATGTGAAATTACAATTTCTCAAACTACAATGAATAAATAAACGAATGATGCAAATGATACAATTAATACCAATAAATAAACACGAATAAAAAAAGCTGTAAAAATGAATCTAAATAAAACTTAATTGAAATCAAATTAAAATAAGAAGGATAATTTGCAAATAAAATAAATTGTTCGGATTAAAACAGGGACCCATGCGAATGCGAAAGTAACCAAGGAGGACCAAATGGGTAATAAACCCGTCCACCCAAAACGCACCGTTCGATTAAGGACCAAAATGAAACAATAATGAAATTTCAGGGGTGAAATTAAAAAGAAAAGAAAGGGAAATGGGACAACATTGAAACCGGCCTCAAAGCGGAGGGATTGAGGGCGAAAATAGACCCCCAGTCCAAAAACACGCGGATCCTAAGCGGGTTAAGGTCGGGTCCCGGGTCTGGGTTGCTAAACGACGCCGTTTTGAGACCACTGCAACGGCCCTAAACGACGCCGTTTTATGCGTTCTATAAAACCAAAATTTTTTGATGGAGCTCATTTCAGTTGTGATTTAAACAAAAAAAATGGAGCTTGGGTGTTTCTCTCTGGGCCTTTGTTTCCGGCGATCGAACCGCCATCTGTCTGTCGCCGATGACCACCTCGCACGGTGACCGAAGGTAAGAAACTAGTCCCCTTTAATCTCCTCACTTCCCTCATCCCAAATCCGAGTTTAGAACAACAAGAAAACTCCAGAAAATCGGAAAAAACCCAAAGGAACTTTTCGGTTCCGATTTCCCCGATTTGAAGAAGGTGAGAATAATCCCTTTTATTTTTTAAAATATGTATATATATATATATATGGGCACTATATCTGGAATAAACTTGCGAAAAGAAAGGAAAAGTCACCTTTTTTTAAAAATTTCTTTGCTTTTGATTGATATCTATATGTGTCCTCCCCAAAATACATTGTCTGTTTGAGGCTCTTTTATAGCCAAATACAATAACTTTAGTATACTATTTGCTACTGTTTTTGCTTTGCTTTCTTCTTTGGTTTCTTTTTTTATTTCTATTTTGCAGGCCTAGGGGGTCAACGGCGGTGGTAGAGGAGTTGGTGGTGTCAGAGGAGCGGTGGCAGAGGGTAGTTGAAGACCTAGGTGCGGCGCACCTAGGGTTAGGGAGATTAGGTTTTTTCTGAAAGTGTTTAACACTTTGGGCCATCGGACCTTCAATTTGTTTTTGAGCTGTAATTTTAATTGGTTTTTTTGTTTTCTTTTTTTTTGTCTGATTTGGGCTTGTTGGATTTGGGTGTGAATTGGATGTATTGAGCTTTTGAGGCTTGGGCAGAATCGAAATTGTACACTATATATTAGCATAAATGATGTATGATGTTTTGAATTATTTGTGTTTTTGAAATGAGGATTAAGTCAAAAGTACTGTAATCTAATAATTAAGTCTGGAAATGAATATTATGATGAAATGTTATGGTAAGCAAAGTATAATGGAATCGAGTGACAGATTAATAAATGTGCATTTGATAGAAGAATAGTAAAAAGGGGAAAGCTTATGAATAAAAATTGAAATAAATCAATAAAATAGTAACCCGTAGAAGTGATATTGTGATTTATGTTTAAAATGGTAGTAAGCTTAGATTTGATAAGTTGTTGTATAATGGGGTTATATGTAATCTGTAACCGAGTCGATTAGAATAAGCATTTTGCTTATTATATGCTTATGCGTTTATATTATGTTTTAATTGTTTATCATGTGATGCCAGTCTCGAATGGCTAATGAAATTACTTTTTTTATTTTAGATTTTTTTTGTTGTTTATTATCATAACATGTTTCGTAATGATCTTAAATGTGTTAAGAAAAATTATAAGTATCTTCGAACATAAAATATAACACCGCTTATTTAAAATCACAGACAATCTAAGTAAGAGGTTTTACAAATAACTTCAAGTCATAGGGTATCAATACCATCCTCAAACGTGCCAATACCCTAAGCCTAATTTCGAAGATTAGCACGTTTATATAGGCAAGCTGAGGTTTATAATTAGCATTTATAAATCTAATGTTTAATAGTAATTAGAATTGTTTTGATCGAATATAGGTATTGTATAGTCAATAGGATTACTAGAGATGCCTCTGAGCATCAATGATAGCATTGTTTGATTGATATCGTGGCCAATTCAAATTAGAGGTATTACAATCATATTTACATGCTTTTAGTTTATTGTGAATAACATTTAATGATTTAAATTAGTACTACAAACCTGTAAATGGCTTTTTAACTTAATCATTTGTAAGCCCATCAACCTTCATCAGCTCCCTAAATTGCTTAGGCATTGCAACTGAAAAACAAATTCCAATTCTATAAATAAATAAAAAAAGAAATTGAAATAAATTGCAATGGAAAAACAATTCGATATGTGAACCACCGAGTTGCTCAAAAGCTTGCAAGAAGTACCTATGCAACTCTGATGACCAGCACTACCTTCGCTTTTTTTGAGGCTGCCACTTCTCTCTCCTCTTTATTCGCATTTCTATTGTCGCCTGCTATGCCTTTGCTCTCAACTATGTTTTTCTTTATATGTAACCGGAATTAATTATGTACTGGATTATTCATTTAAATTTAAAAGTTTAATTAAAAAGTTAGTGAATTTGAATAAAATATAAATCTGAAAATTAAGTTATGATAAAAAATAAAATTTATTTTCTGAGTTGAACATCGGATGAGATTTTTTGGCTCGGCTCAAACCAAATAAGTTTTTTCACTATTATATTGTTAATATTTTATTGTTATTATTTGGATATTATATAACTTTCATTTTATTGTTAATTTTATTATTATTTTAGAGATATTTACTTGCTAAGTTGCAACTATTTTAGTATTATTTAAGTATAAAGATTTTTTTATTAATTTTTAATTTGTTAAAAAATATTTATTTTAATATATTATATTTTAAAGTCATTTCCATTTTTAACCACATCCTACAATTAAAGGAAAAAGACGTCTAGTTTATTAAATCTTTTCATTTTCTTTATTGTTCAGAGATTCAGAATGAAAAGTCAGAAACTAAAAAAAAAAAAAAATCTCTTTCGAGTGTGGATTCCACAGCTAAATTGACCTAAGCTAATTAGGTTTCTTTTTGTCATCAATAACATTTTCTTTGATTTATGAGATTCTTAATTATAGAGAAATTAGAGTTTTTTTAAAAATAATTTTCACATATATATTAAATTTTTTTATAATTAAATATTTTAAAATTTTAGAATTAGAGTTAAACTAAAAAAAAGTAAATGTTGAGAATTAAATTTTTTTTATTAGGACACATCAATGTACCATTAGGGATTTAAGTCTAAAAATTTATAATTTTTCTAACACGTGTGATGAAATTGAGAAAAAACATTTTAAGTGACCAAAATAGGAGCATCTTCAAACTTGAGTGACCAAAGTAGTAATTTTATGAAATTCTGTAGGCTTGGAAGTCAGATGGGCCAATTAAACCCAAACCAAGTTGGACCCAACTTTTAGGGAAACAGAAACATCTATTCGACCAGCAACTCCCAACTCCAGAATAAACATCCGCTCCGCCCCCCGCCAAAAGCAATGGGGGAGAAATATCTTTTATCTTGTTTTCTTCCGCATCACTCGGCTTGAACTTTGAGAAGGCAAGAGGGCATTGGCCTTGGCCATGGCCATGTCTTGCAATGGAGGACTTGTTGTAACCTTTGCCTCTCCTACTTCAAAGGTATGCATGAACACCTCTATCTCTTGCTCTTCTTCCCACATCTCAACTCCTTCACTAAATGAACACTCAAATGACAGCTCTAGTAATAACATCACATTTAGCTATAGCAGAGCCTCCCCATCTGAGAGATGGCCTCACCTTCAACTTCAACTAGCTGAAACTTACCCTTCAAGTCAAACCCATTTTTCACCTACCTCTCCTCAACTTACCCATGTTGTTAAGGAAGCTGAATTGTCTTTGGAGTCCTCAAAGTCTGAAACTTTGGAAGTGAACGATGAGACCCAGGAGAAGTTGGGGAGAGTAAGTAAGACTAGAGTTAAGAAAATGAGTAAACTGGCATTGAAAAGGGCCAAAGATTGGAGAGAAAGAGTAAAGTTTTTGACAGACAGGATTTTGGGGTTGGAACAAGACCAGTTTGTTGCTGATGTTTTGGATGATAGGAAAGTTCAGATGACACCAACCGATTTTTGCTTCCTAGTGAAATATGTTGGTCAGGAGAACTGGCAACGTGCCCTGGAAGTTTATGAGTGGTTAAATTTGAAGAACTGGTATTCCCCTAATGCCAGGATGCTTGCTACTATCTTGGCTGTGCTGGGGAAGGCCAATCAGGAGATTTTAGCTGTTGAAATCTTTACCAGGGCTGAGCCTGCTGTTGGAAATACCGTCCAGGTTTATAATGCCATGATGGGTGTTTATGCACGAAATGGAAGGTTTCAGAAAGTGCAGGAACTGCTTGATTTAATGCGTAAGAGAGGGTGTGAGCCTGACCTCGTGAGTTTCAATACTTTAATAAATGCCAGATTGAAAGCAGGAGCTATGGTGCCTGATTTAGCTATCAAGCTTTTGAATGAGGTCAGGAGGTCTGGTCTTAGGCCAGATATAATAACTTATAATACTCTTATTAGTGCTTGTTCTAGGGAATCAAACTTGGAGGAGACAATGAAGGTTTTTGACGATATGGACAGCCATAATTGTCAACCTGATTTATGGACTTACAATGCTATGATTTCGGTGTATGGGAGATGTGGGATGGCATATAAAGCTGAGCAGCTGTTTAGGGATTTAGAGTCTAAAGGGTTTTTCCCGGATGCAGTCACATATAATTCATTGTTATATGCTTTTGCAAGAGAAGGAAATGTGGACAAGGTAAAAGAGATTTGTGAAGAAATGATTGAAATGGGGTTCGGTAGAGATGAGATGACTTATAATACAATTATTCACATGTATGGGAAGCAGGGCCAGCATGAATTGGGATTGCAGCTTTACAAGGACATGAAATTGTCAGGGCGGAATCCAGATGTGGTAACATATACAGTCTTGATCGATTCCCTAGGGAAAGCAAATAAGATAAAGGAGGCTTCTAATTTGATGTCAGAGATGTTGGATGCAGGTGTTAAGCCTACTGTGCGGACTTGTAGTGCTTTGATTTGTGGGTATGCTAAGGCTGGAATGGCTGTGGAGGCTGAGGATACATTTAATTGCATGCGGAAATCTGGGATTAGACCTGATTTCCTGGCATACTCTGTCATGTTGGATATCCTTTTGAGATGTAATGAAATAACAAAAGCATGGGTGATGTACCAGGAAATGGTTCGTGATGGTTTCACACCAGATAATATACTTTATGAGGTGATGCTTCAGGCACTAACAAAGGAAAATAAAGTGGAAGAAATAAAAATGGTGGTTGGAGACATGAAAGAACTTTGTGGTATGAATCTTCAAACTATTTCCTCTTTCCTTGTCAAGGGTGAATGCTATGACCTGGCTGTACAGATGCTGAGATTAGGCATAAGTAATGGTGAAGCGCTAGATGATGAAAATTTGTTGTCTATTTTGAGTTCATACAGTTCATCTGGCAGGCACAAAGAAGCATGCGAAGTACTTGAGTTCTTGAAAGAACACACTGAAGGGCCCAGTAAACTGATAACTGAAGCTCTAGTTGTCGTACTTTGTGAGGCTTGCCAGTTAGATGCTGCCTTGAAGGAGTACAGTAATGCTAGAGAATCTGGTTCATTTAGCAGGAGTTCTACCATGTATGAGTCCCTTATTAGATGCTGTGAAGAAAATAAACTTCTAACTGAGGCTTCTCAGATTTTTACCGAAATGAGATTCTGTGGTGTTGAACCTCCTGAATGTATCATGAAATGTATGATTAGGGTCTATTGTAAAATGGGCTTCCCTGAGACGGCACATTGTTTGATTAATCAAGCTGAAGTGCAAGGTCTTCTGCTTGACAATTCTATTATTTATGTTGATGTTATTGAAGCATATGGAAAAGTGAAGCTGTGGCAAAAAGCTGAAAGTGTGGTGGGCAATGTTAGACAAAGATATATGAATGTGGATCGCAAAATCTGGAATGCCTTAATTCAGGCTTATGCTGCAAGCGGTTGCTATGAACGAGCTAGAGCTGTTTTTAATACAATGATGAGAGATGGTCCTTCGCCAACAGTAGATTCCATTAATGGTCTATTGGAAGCACTAGTTGTGGATGGAAGATTGTCTGAGATTTATGTGGTAATCGAGCAGTTGCAAGATATGGGTTTTAAAATAAGCAAGAGTTCTATTCTTCTGATGCTTGATGCATTTGCAGAAGCTGGAAACCTCTTTGAGGTGAAGAAGATATACAGTGGAATGAAAGCTGCAGGGTATTTTCCTACAATGCATCTTTACAGGATTATGATTAGACTGTTCTGCAAGGGGAAACGGGTGAGGGATGTTGAAGCAATGGTCTCTGAAATGGAAGAAGCAGGATTTAAGCCTGATCTTTCAATTTGGAATTCTATGCTAAAGTTATACTCAGGAATTGAGGATTACAAAAGGACAGCTCAGATATATCAACAGATTATAGAAGCCAGACTTGAACCAGATGAGGACACTTACAACACTTTGATAATAATGTACTGCAGAGATCGTAGACCTGAAGAGGGATTATCTCTGATGCATGAAATGAGGAAAGCGGGTTTAGAACCGAAATTAGACACCTTTAAAAGTCTGATTTCAGCATTTGGCAAGCAGGAACTGTTGGAACAAGCTGAGGAATTGTTCAACGATTTGCTTTCGAAAGGCTATAAATTGGACCGCTCTTTCTTTCATACAATGATGAAAATATATAGAAATTCTGGAAACCATTCCAAAGCTGAAAACCTATTAAGCATGATGAAAAAAGCTGGAGTGAAACCCACCATTGCTACAATGCACATGCTTATGGTTTCTTATGGAAGCTCTGGACAGCCACAGCAAGCAGAAAAAGTCCTCGCTAATTTGAAAGAAACAGGATTAAATCTGACTACACTACCATATAGTTCACTCATTAATGCTTATCTTCAGAATGGAGATTATAATGTTGGAATTCAAAAGCTTATGGAGATGAAGATGGAGGGCTTGGAAGTAGACCACAGAATTTGGACATGCTTTATCAGGGCTGCAAGTTTGTCCCAGTACACAAGTGAAGCCATTGTCCTCTTAAACGCACTTCGTAATGCTGGATTTGATCTTCCTATCAGGTATATGTTTTTCATTTTAGGAACAAGACAATGGTCTTGAAGATGGATTTTCTTTCCCTTTGTTTCATTCCTTACACTTACTGATTGTTATTGTTGGAATCTAGGCTTATGACAGAAAAATCTGAGTTACTATTTTCAGAGCTAGAAAGTTGTCTTGATAAGCTAGAACCTGTAGAGGACAGTGCAGCCTTTAACTTTGTCAATTCCTTGGTGGATCTATTATGGGCATTTGAGCATCGGGCCACTGCCTCCTGGGTTTTCCAATTGGCAGTCAAGAAGAACATTTATCGACATGATGTTTTCAGGTATATTCTGGCACTGATAGGTTAGTTTTCCATTGCCTTTTTACCAAACTCTTTTGAACCGTACTGTGACATCAATAAAGTTCTTGAAACTAGTCCAAGAAAAGCGGGTTTTCATGCATTTATAATATTGACCATATTTTAAATGTTACCAATGTGATTTACTTTTATTATATTTATCTAGTCTAAGTTTCTTGACTGAAGTGTACCTTGATGACTTCTGATTATGCCAGAAGTTTGATGGAGTATCAAGATTTTATTAGGTCTTCAAACGTAGTTTTAGTTTGTTTGCAGCTGTTGATTAGTCAAATGAAGTTTTTTTCTTGCTTAATTTGGAACTTAGTCCTTTAGGTATCAGGATATGCTTGCTGCTACAAGAAAATTTTGTTTGTAATTAAGCTGTTGGTGTCCTTCTCCTTTACAAGTTGAGTTGCCTGGGAAACCCTGGATGTGATGTGAATCATGTAATTTGTAGGCTTCTCGACGACTATATAGCATGATTGCTTCTCTGATTTCAGCACCCAAAGACCACTATAGAGCCTAGCCTTGGTTTCTGTCTTTACCGTTATAGATTGTGAGCATATTTCCGTGGAACTCAAAACCTCCAGTTTATCTTGATGTTAGCACTGGTCTGAAATAGCTTGCATCAATGCAGATCCAGTCATATGAAAGGACTGAAACTGCAAAGGAACTTTGACACAAATGTAGAGTTCTAGGATTTTGTAATACTTTAAAGAGGACTGTTTTATGCATATGCATAATCATAGATAGGAAGTTAATGCAAAATTAGACAATTATATTACATACCAAAATTGTTCCCTTAATCATTATAGCATTTCTTATTCAGGGTAGCTGATAAAGACTGGGGTGCTGATTTTAGAAAGTTATCTGCTGGTTCTGCTCTTGTTGCTCTCACTTTGTGGCTTGATCATATGCAGGTAAGTTCTCTTAACCTTTATTTTAGTTTCTTTTTGAACTTTCAAAAATTACTAGGGGCAACCTTACCAACATATAAGCCACACGTATCTATAAAATAGAAAATTATAATTTTTTTTAGATTTCTAAATTGAAAAAAAAAAGTTAAATGTTTTCCTTATATTTCTCAAATTTATTGCTTGAAATTAAAGACATCAAATTATTCTGAAAATTAGAATTAAAACTTTCATTTTTTTTATTTTATGTATTTTTTTTTTCTTTTTCTTCTCCTTTCCTTTCTTGCTCCTGATCCAAGATCTAAATGGCGTTACCCCAAATCCATCCTACCAGTTTCGACCTCATCAAAAATGGCATTAACCCCTGAATCCATTGTAGACACAGCCACCGGTTCTACCTGAAAATCCATCCTCCACCTCTATAACAATCCCTTTTATGGTTCCTAGTCTCCCCACCTTCCTCATCTCCTACTCATCCTCATCCATCAGCCATCATAATTTGACCATCTTGGATTTACCCACTTGTCCTCTCTATGCCTACTTGGAGATCTGCACTTCTTTCCTCTCACCTTCTCCATCAACACTCTAGGAAGTTAGATGTTCTGGTTGCTAGACTTGGTTTTTTTTCTTGAGCGCCAAGAAATCCATTAACTTGGTGCTCAATCTAAAGGCAACCATTAATGAGTTCGGTATGGTTCTGAGACAATTGCTTGAGATTCATGAGGACAAATCAGTTGATGTTCCTCAAACTGGTGCAGTGACAATTGGCTGGAGAATACACAAAAAAGTAAACTTTAACACAAAAGAAAATCTCACCTAATGTCTCTCCTATAAATAAAGATTTAACTAGCTGTACATAAACCTCTAGATCACGTTCCTCTAATTCAGTCTTTCATATCCCTTCGATTTAGTTGATCAAATCCTAAGATTCTTGGAATATGAATCCCAGATTTCCACAAGGTGAAAAGCTGGCTAGAATACCTTGACCTTATGCACATACTGCTATTTAGCAGCTGTGGTTTCAACATTCTTATTTCTTACAGACTACTATCTATGATTTGTCTTTGATCCTATGCTGATCCTTACAGTAGAACAGTTTCATAAAAGTCTGACCTTGACTAAACCATGTAGTCAAGAGGACACTTGTAGGTCAAAATCCAGCTACAATATCTTACTCCTATGCACAGTACCACTGTTTAGTAGCTGCAGTCTTTCTTACTGACTATGACTGATCCTTGATGCAGTGCTGATCTTTATGCTGGTAGCATCATAAAATGCGAGCCTTGATAGACTATGTTGCCAATAGAGCATTTGTAGGTCAAAAGTTGGCTAGAATACCTTGATCCTATTCATAGCACTACTGTTTAGTAGCTGCGGTTTTAACTTTCTTAGGGACTATATCTATGGCTTATTTTTTATCCAATGATGATCCCGTTATACATGGGTGAATTGATACACAGAATCAAAGTGGTTGTATTACATTGTATATTTTTATTTTCTTCATTTACTATATTGGATGTTTTCTTGAAGTTTAATGGCTAATATGACATTAACTTAAATAATGTGATATCCTTTAAACGATTGCTTCTACAACGGTGGCCTTGTTGATGCTAATGTAGCTGTTCTGAAGATAAATTTCTAGCTTACGGTTGACATAAAAAATATTCATTATTATTGCCCTTGTTATGTGCTTATCTTTATGGTGTCTGGACTTGCAAAATTTACTTAATGCTGAAATTCAAGGCTTTATGTACCTCATTGATTATTGAGTGGTGATTTTAAGTTTCCTTTTTACTTTGTATTTACACCAGTTTTTTTTTTGGTTAGTTTTCACTATTAAGCTCTGATACTAGTTAGATCTCTCTTTCAAGCTATTGTAATTTGGGTTTATACATACCGTATCAACTCTGATAAGACTAGTAAAGGTAGACGTACATGTATGACATGAGGAAGACTGGGCTTCATTTTTATAGGAACTGGAAGTTACTGTACAGCGGCAAGCAAGGTATGGTATGAAGATAAATTTGGTTTTATATGAGATCGAGAGTGATGAGAATTTTGAGAAAAATTAGACTTTTTAATTAAGTCCCGCATATTTTAAATCGGGGATAAGAAAATATGGAGTTTATTGAGTACCAGCTTGCCTGTGATTCCGAGTGGTACCCTGAACAGCAAACTAGTGAAGGTTGAAACTTGAGGGTTGCCTCCATTTTAGTTTACTGCAGAAAGATCGAGGACATTACAGAAGTTGATTTAGTTTAATACATTTTATTCTATTTCCTGTTCCCATCTTGGTTTTCAGTTATCATCATTGTATTTCTAACTTAGCAATGTTTTTCGTATGGAAGGATGCTTCATTACAAGGGTATCCGGAGTCTCCAAAATCAGTTGTTCTAATAACTGGGACATCAGAGTACAACATGGTTTCCCTCAACAGCACACTGAAGGCATGCCTTTGGGAGATGGGTTCTCCTTTTCTTCCTTGCAAAACACGCAGTGGTCTCCTTGTAGCAAAGGCTCACTCCCTTAGGATGTGGTTGAAGGACTCACCATTCTGCTTGGACCTTGAATTGAAGAATGCCCCATCTCTCCCGGAGCTGAGCTCAATGCAACTGATTGAAGGATGTTTCATTAGACGCGGTCTAGTACCTGCATTCAAGGACATAACTGAGAGACTTGGATTGGTGAGGCCAAAGAAATTTGCAAGACTGGCTTTGCTATCTGATGAGAAAAGAGAGAAAGCCATTGAAGCTGATATAGAGGGAGGTAAAGAAAAGTTAGAAAAGCTGAAGTTAAAAGTTGGAAGCAAAAGAACAAGGGTGGTGAAGAAACTCAGAAAGAGAAAATTTATAAGGAGACCTTTGTCAAATCCTAAATAAAAAAAATGGCATAACTTCACTAAATTTTTTTGGCAATTTTACCTCTATTTTGCTACTCTGGAGTTTTGATGCCAGCGTTGTAAATACTAATGCCCTCAAATATTTGTTCCTTGAGTTTTGACTGCATTGTAAATACTTATGCACTTAAATCTTTGTTCCTTAATAAGAAATTATCTAGTCACTGTTAGTAGACTTAAACAGAGTTAATTCCTGTTGAACTATACTAAAGATACTAGAGTTACAGTAAAGAGAACGATAGGGAAATTCAAGATTGATTATTCATAGCACTAATACATGCATTTATAGAGTGGCTGTACAGTTTTAACAAACTAACTGCTACTAACAACTAACTAACTTTCTTTCAACTACTCTAACATTCTCCTGGTTCTTTTCTCTTCTGAAGATCATTGCTATCAATAGTATTGATTGGAGTGACTTGCAACGCATGTCGAAACTCAGCAAACTGTTTAGGCGGGATAGGCTTTGTCAGGACATCAGCAACTTGATTGGTTGATGGAACATAGTTTACTTGAAGAGTTCCATCAAGAACTTTCTCTCGAACGAAATGATGGTCAATTTCAACATGCTTGACTCTTGCATGATGAGTCGGATTTGCAGACATGGATACAGTAGAAGTGTTATCACACCAGATCACTGGTGTCTGTTCTAAGTCAACTCCAATTTCTTTCAGAAGCTGGTTAACCCATAGCACTTCAGACACACAGTTGGCGAGACTGCGATATTCTGCTTCTTAGGATGATCTGGACACCACAGCTTGCTTCTTGGAGCACCAGGCTATTAGATTCTCCCCAAGGTAAAGAACATATCCTGTAGTGGACCTTCTGTCTTCAACCGAGGATGCCCAGTCTGCATCTAAGTAACCAACAAGCTTGCATTGCCCTTGAGAGTAACGCAATCCATACTCTAATGTTCCAATTAAGTAGCGCAAGACGCGTTTAACTGCTCTCCAATGATTATCACTAGGAGAGTTCATATACTGACTTAGCTTATTCACACAAAACGACAAATCTGGCCTTGTAATACACAAATATTGCAGCATTCCCACAGTACTTCCATAGAGATGACCATCTGGAAAAGCCTGACTCTCATCAGAGGCCACTAGTTTAGGCATGCACACCATGGGTGTTGGTGTTGCAGCAGCACCTATCATACCTGCTTTAGTTAAAATCTCCTGAACATATTTTCTTTGACTGAGATACAGCCCTTGAGACGTAGTGTGAACTTCTATGCCGAGAAAGAAATTGAGCCTACCCATATCTTTAAGTGAAAACTTGCTATGAAGCTGCCTTACCACATTATCTATAGCTACATCGGAGCTCCCAGTGATGACTATATCATCCACATAAGCCATAAGCAACAGTTGACTATCAGAAGAAGTACGTATGAAGAGTGAGGGATCAGCTTTTGAAGCATGAAACCCGAGCATGTCAGTCAAATACTGCTTGAGTGTATAGAACCATGCACGAGGGGCTTGACGCAGTCCATACAGCGCTTTGTTTAGACGACAGACCAACTTCTGGCCAGCTGAATCAAACACCTCAAACCCAAGAGGTTGATCCATGAAAATTTCCTCAGTCAGCTCCCCATTCAGAAACGCGTTATTAACGTCGACCTGTCTCAATTGCCATTTCTTCATTACTGCAACAGCAAGAACAGATCTAATGGTAACAGCTCGAACCACCGGACTGAACATATCTCGAAAATCAATACCTGCATGCTGTGAGAATCCCTTGGCAACCAGTCAGGCTTTGTAGCGATCAAGAGTACCATTTTCTTTCTTTTTTACTTTAAATAACCATTTACAGCCAATGGTTCGACGATGTGAAGGAAGGGAACACAAAGTCCAAGTATTATTGCGCTCAAGTGCCTGAAGTTCAGTATGAACAGCATCAACCCAACACTTATGCGCCATGGCTGCATGTATGTCAATAGAAATATCAGAACAAGGCACAGTGCTCAGATAGGCCTTTGGCTTAAATATACCTGCTTTGCTGCGAGCAGTCACTGCATGAGAGTTGTGAGAAACAACAGGTAGGGCACTAGCTGGTGGTTGAGTAAGAACTGGTGAGCTGGATGCATTGGTGGAGGGTTGTATAGGGACAGTAGAGCTAGAAAGAGGTAGGTGAGATATCTGACTATTAGAGTGATTGTGACTCAGTGTAGGGGAGTTGGGTAAGCTTGGGACAGGTAGATTGACACAGGGTGATTGACGTTGTGTAGAAGTGTCAAGTGACAAGACAAGTAATTTGGAGCTATATTGAGGGTATGGTGTGGATGAAGAATGATTAGTAGGGATACTTACAAAGGGAAACACAGACTCATGAAAGGTGACATGTCGAGATATATAAACACAGCCATTACTAGCTTGACTTCTATACCCTTTATGAAGAGGTGAGTAACCCAAGAAGGTACAAGGGGTAGAACAAAACAAAAGCTTATGACTGTTATAGGGCCTGAGATTTGGAAAGCAAAGGCAGCCAAATGTTCTAAGAAACGAGTAGTTGGGTTTGGTTTGAAACAGCTTCTCATATGGAGAGACAAAGGCTAAGGGAGCTGTAGGTAATCGGTTAAAAAGATAAACAGCACAACTGAAGGCATCATTCCAGTAGGTAATGGGCATGGACGCATGTGCCAGCATGGAAAGGCCTGTTTCAACGATCTGACGATGCTTACGTTCAACCAAGCCATTTTGAGCTGAGGTGTAGGGACATGTAAAGTGCTGTGTAATCCCATGCTGAGTAAGATACTATTTCAACACTTGAAACTCGCCCCCTCCATCCGTCTGCAAGGTTTAAAGAGACACCCCAAGCACTCTTTTAGCCTGTTTATGAAATTGAGAAAAAATAGTAAGAACCTCAGATTTCCTATGCAAAAAATAGACCTACGTGTACCGAGTGTAAGCATCTGTGAAGGCTACATAATACCGAAACCCATTTGAGGTTATCGGAGCTGGTCCCCAGACATCTGTTACTACCAGCTGTAGAGGGGCAGAATATGCAGATACGGAATTGGATAAGGGAAGCTTATGTTCCTTGCCAATGTGACACGCAACACATGCAAAATCTTCTTTATTGACATCAATTAGCATATTACAACTTTGTAAAGCTTTGAGCAGAACACTTTTACAAGGGTGTCCTAGCCTAGAGTGCCACACACTTAGAGGAACACGGGTACTAGCAGTAAAGCAATGAGCATTGGATGGAACTGGATCACGTTCTGTAGCAGCTTTCAAATGCAACTTGTAAAACCCATGATGCACCGAGCCATGAAGGAGCACCTCCTTGGTTTTCAAGTCCCGCACTTGACATTGTGTAGGCAGGAACTCAAACATGACTTGATTATCTCGTGTAAATTTAGACATAGAGAGCAGGTTTTTGGTTTTTCCAGGAGCAAATAATAGAGATTTCATATACAACAGCCGTGATCTAGTAAGCAGAGAGGATTGACCAGAACAGAGTACAGGTAGGGCATTACCATTACCAACATAGACCTTACCTGGTCCACTTTGAGAAGAACTTTCACCAAGATTAGAGGCCGAGTGAGTAAGATGATGAGTGGCCCTAGAGTCAGGATACCAAGTGTTGTCACTGACTGTTTCAGCTGTGACAAGATAAGCATTAGAAGGTGGGGCAATAGAAGGAGATGCATTAGCAGGTTGTAAAGGATTGCTCATAAACAGATTTCTCCAAGATGGTGGAGGTGCTGCTTGATAAGACTAGCCTGGTGAAGGTGGCCAAGGTGCAGGCATCATAGGCACAGAGAGCTGCATCCAGGGAGATGAACCAGGACCATAAACACACATATTGCGGTGGAGGCCTGTAGCCTGTGCTTTTGTATAAAGCATCAAACCGATGGTAACAACGGTCAACAAGGTGTCCTAGTTTTCCACACAACTGGCACTAAACACGACCACCAGAAGAACGACCACGCCCGCGACCTCGAGTAGTGGAAGGCCAATATGATGAAGGACGACTGTTGCTATCTGAGTCTGATGCTTGCTAAGAGACTAAATTGGCTAAGGCAGGAACCTCAGTCATTATAGCTTGCTATCGAGCTTCAGTATCTATTAACACGGTGGTGACATTCTGAACACTGTAGGGAAGTTGGCTAGCCAATATAATCGAGATGACAGACTCATACTCTGAGGGTAGCCCATTGAGGATTGCAGTGACATGTTCACGTTCACTGATAATCTCTCCACAGCTGGCAAGATTGTCACAATAGGACTTAATTTTCATCAAGAACTCTTTCATAGGAAGATCCCCCTTGCGTTGTGAGTGTAGCGCTCGACGATAAAACATCAGCCGAGATGTAGTTTTACTTCCATAGAGAGACACAATGGTATTCCAAATTTGAGCACCTGTATCCAAGCCAATAAGGTGAGGTAAAACAGATTGACTCACCAAGGACAAAAGCCAAGAAGCAACGCCATCTTGCTGTTCAAACTGAGTGAACTCAACATTGTCTTGAGACACACCATCCTCTCCTGAAACTGTTTGAGATGGTGGAACAGTGTTGAGATCAAGAAACCGTTGAAGCTTGTAAGTTTTAATATCCAAGAGAACCTACTGCTGCCATAAAAGATAGTTGGAATCATCAAGGAGAACACTGATTCGTTTGGTGGAGAAGAACCGACTGTCAACAATACCATCAGCAAGACCGGACGTTGTCATGGGATCAGCAAACTGAACTGCAGACGGACTCGACGAGAGACTCATGAATCTACCACCCCAGATGAACCTGAACTACTGATACCATGTTGAACTATACTAAAGATACTAGAGTTACAGTAAAGAGAACGATAGGGAAATTCAAGATTGATTATTCATAGCACTAATACATGCATTTATAGAGTGGCTGTACAGTTTTAACAAACTAACTGCTACTAACAACTAACTAACTTTCTTTCAACTACTCTAACAATTCCCACGTGACTTAACCAAGCCACTAATCTGTTGACTTTTATTTTTTCCTGATCAAACTAGATTACAAGCTATTTATGTTCGAGTTGATTTTTATAGGTAAAAGTCACATTGAGATATTTGCAAGAGTTGGGATTGCATTTTATCCCTTCTAAAAAAATGCACAAATTAATCTTTATAAATTGAATCAAAGAGTAAACTAATCTTTCTATTAAAAATTACATCTATTTTTATTGCTAAATTTGATCGTTGTATGTTAGAATAAGATAGACATGACATTCTATGTGTAACTGTTTAGTTATTTTATCAATTACATCAATTTTTAATAGTAGAAATAGATGAAATTTTAAACAAAAAATAACCAATTTATTTTTTGATCTAATATCTATGAACTAATTTAACCATTTTGAGTGAAAAAGTAAAAATACAATCTGACTCCTAGTACAAGAGCCTTCATGATATTTTTATCAACTTTTATGTGAAATAAAAAAGAAAATCAGTGGAAAACAGGTCATTAAGGATGATTATTCCACGAAAATCGCGTAAGTTTTTCTTTTTTTTTTTTTCTGTAGGATACAGAGTACAAAACTTTTGAAATCAGAGTATCCTACATTTATTCAAAGGATACTTGATAAAAAGAATGAAATTTTGATATGTATTTATGCAAGAGATAAGGGTGATGGATAAATTTTAAGAACGCAGAAGAGCAAAAATGGACAAAATGTAAATATAGTTTAAAGCAAGTTTAGAGGTCAAAATGTCTGTTCATTCTGCAGCCTTAAGCTGATCCTCACTGTGCATCTATTGCAATGTCAACCCCCAACCGTAGAAGATCTTGACGTAGTAAATCTGAGTTCTTGAATTGAAGACCAGTAATGCCAACTCCTACAGCAGCCTCAACGTTTTTTATCCTGCCAACATGTCAGTAAGCAAAAAGGCTACTTAGGTGTTAATGTACTAGTCTCCGAATGATATATATGCATGTGATGTTGGTGAACTGAGTTCTATGAAATTTGTTGGCTTAAAAGCATTAGAGAAATATAAAACTTTCCTTCAAAGAAAATCCTATGATTGGAGTGAAGATAATACAATGACTCCGGATCACACAGGCACTTCGGTCCAAAAGGATATTTAGAATTTAGGATTTCCAACTTCGGGGGCTGGAAATCAAACCTCGAGAAGCTAGAGTGAGACTATGATGTGAAATGGTTCTCTCTCTTAGGTTTGTTAGAGGCACGCTAGGCCTTCATACACATGAACCCCCAAAAACGTGGCACATAGAGATTAGGCCACAAACAGTTGTAAACGTCTTAAAAAATTGACATATACAGATATACATATACACATATAACTTTTTTAAAATTCACATGCATTGGACAAAAATGCTAGACAAGAATAATCGTGCACAGACATACCCATTAACAGAAAACTCCCACGCAACCCTATAGACACATGAGGCCATGTGGTCTTGAAACAACAAATGCATGTGTCATGCACAGGCATGAGATAGAGAATCCGTAACTGTTTACATAATTTTAATTAGAGAACATCATCTTGTTTTAACGCAAGGTGCAACATCTAATATGTTTTCAACCCCCCCCCCCTTCCCCCTGAATCCATTTTGTACCATCTACTTCTGCTTTTATATCCGATTACAAAAGCCTCCACAGCAGTAAAGTGGCAAGGATGGTACCTGTCATCAACGAATATACAGCTTGCTGGATCAACTTTAAGATGTTCCACAACAGCCAAATAGAAATCAGGATCAGGCTTCCTCTTTCCTGGATGTACAGTAGACAAAATCATTCACTAAGCAAAAAGAGCTACATGACAGTCAGAAGAAAACAGTTGACATTCTCTAGATGTACATATTTGCTCCAGAGCACAATTACTGACAATTGTACAGTGTTAAAACAACATTGAAATATTTAGGAAGACTGAAAAAATAAAAGGAAAATCTTGTGATGGAGACAAATAGATGTTTGCATCATTTCTCTTTGAATGATGAACAGAAGAAACATGACTGCTGACTTGCTTCTGCAAGCAGTAATAATGGACCAATAACGAGGAGTTAACCATTTAACAGTAAGTAAAAAAAAAAGGTGGTACTTTGGATAGACAATTATAGCACAAAAGAATGTTGCCGTTTCAGTTCAATGAAACGGAACAAAATTAAAATGTGGCCGTTTCAGTTGTAATAAAATAAATGGAAAGAGCAGCCCATATTAGCATAAGACAAACTAGAAGGTACTAAGGACCTTACCTTTTCGGTTAAAACAAAAACTAGCTGTAGACTCTTTTACTCAGACCATTCATGATGCATAACACATATAATGCTGATAAACTATTGTCCGGGAGTAAATCAGCAAGGTTAATGATTATGAAGTTCATCATTGGCTTAGGTATTCTATCATGACTTCAGAGAAAAGGAGATTAAAGAGTGAGGAACCTGGGTTTAGCCCTAATGGTTCACCCACCTTAGGAGATAGATTCGGGCAAGGCTGGTTTAATTCTTAGCACTTGCAAAATTCCCCTTTCCCAGCTCCCCTAGGGCTAGGGGTGAGCAAAAGTTGGTGCACACCTTCAGTTTTGTAAATAAATTAGTATGTCCAAGTCAGTTATGTGGTCGGTTAAAATATGTTAATTTGGTTGGTTTTTGGTTAATGAATTTCATAAACAAACCAACCGAATTAACCAATTGTAATATATTAATTAATTAATTAATTAATTTTAAATATATTTATAACCTATAAAAAATATATAATATAAAGTCAGTTGCCCGACCTGACTGACTGAAGCTACCTAAAAAACCAATTGCTCTCCCCCACCTAAGGCTATGGTCTCTTTTCTATGAAAAAAGAGTAACCGCTTAGAGCTATAATGTGACATATGAGGGAATGAATTTAGGAACTTGAAACTAATAAAAATAAATATAGAATTGAAATTCTTCATTTTGTTCTAAAAATTGGAGACATCCTTCTGTGCGGAAGAAATATTCTAATTGCAAAGAGACTGAGTCCTTGAACATACCATACATACACGAACAAAATGTCCAGGATAAATACTTTGAAATGTTTAACTTGTCCTCGATTATTCTGTACCTGAAGAAACATATACTCATTTACATATCTTCAATTTGTAAACTACTGAATCAGAAGGAATCAGGAGAGCTGTTCCGTCCTACCAGATTGGGTAATTTGTAAAAGCATGCATTTCATAATTGTTTTGCTTCAAGTCCTGAAGCAACTGTTCAACTCCATCTATGTAGGAATATCCTCTTCTCATACAATTCTTGAGGCCTGAAAAATAAGTGAAATTAACACCTAAACACAATTAGGAAGGCAAACATGGAGATGTTAGACAAAATTCATGGGCAAACACATTACAAAGGAAATACAAAGAAGATAGAATTTTTGAAATCTATTGGACTGCAATCATAGTTTCCTCTTGTATTAAGCAGAAATGCAAAATGTTTCTCTAAACCTGACTGGAAATGCACTTGTAATAGCTTACCTGATTCCACCTTCCATGTACAGTTCTCAAGGGTAAAACAAATCAAAGCACAATCCTGAGTTTTACAATTGATTAGTTCATTAAATTTTTAACTACAATAACAGTTATTCATTTTTACACTTTAAAAGATCATATTTCACTTGAAAATCAATATTCGCTTCTTTCATTTTCTTAATATTACTTAAAAATATGTAGGCAAACCATAGATCTATTAGATACATTTTTATTATTTCAAGAAATAGTTAATACTACATTCATTAAGATTAGAACAATATAAGTCCAAGAATTACTAGTTATTTACCACATCTGATACATTTCACACTAGTTTCTGCATCAATCTTTCAAGTAATTAGAGACTAGAAACTCAATCACCGGAACCAGTGTGCATATTTCTCTTTCCCTCCACCTCTCTCAAACTCACTTAGGAATGCATATTTCTCTGCTTTGGTACGATCCCATTATCATTATGCAACATATATATATAAACCTCACTACCAACTAAAATTGACAAGAGCACAGAACAACATATATATATCGACTCTCCTACACATTTTCTGCCAAAAAAAGGCATTTTTATGATATCAACAGTGTGCAAAGCAAAGTTATTTTAGTAACTTTACATGATATCATAGGTTTCTACATGTGTCTGTGGCTGGTTAAACTATTTGTTTCGAAGAAAAGTTATTTCCTTTTGCTTAGAGTTGAAACGCAAAAAATGGTAATTAATAAATGTATGTCCTAATTTCATCGTAGGAAATTTTGACTATGTTTCAGGACAGAGATGCCTATGAAAAACAAACATAGGCCAAAAATACAGCTGAATAAATGCAAATTATCAATTCTTTGTCTCAATCAATTGGGGCATGATCCAGAATTGAAAACCAATAAAGCACATATTTGAATCAACATGCAGCGGCATCTATGCCAACACTACATATCCACTCAACCATCTATTGAGATATGCACGCATTATATCAGCAAAGGCATTCATATTCAACGACCTAAACCCTTCTTTGAAGAGTTCATGACACAGGAGCTTTTATTTTTATTATAATATTTTATTATTTCAGTTTATTTCATAATATTTATTTTAAGTATTAGATATATTATAAATGGCTAGGGTTATTAGTTATCTTTACGGTTTGAAGCTAGGGTCATGAAAAAAACTTTATGTGCAAGTAAGCCTAGAAACTTGCAAGAAAGAAATCCTATATAAATAAGTTTTAGGCTTTACGGCCATAATTATTATTCTGATTATTTCCTTTGAATTAATAGAAAAATTAGAGGTTTTCTACAACTTAAGTTTTCTAGAGTTCCATCTTTCCTATTCATTTGTTCAGCTCTAATTCTTTTAATTGCTATTGTTTTCTCCCCTAAACCACATATATTCAGCATCAGAAACCCTGATGGTTTGCCTCTTTTATCCACAATTATAATATAAGGCCCCAGAATGGCCTAAGAACTATGATTGCTGTGCTTAGTTTTTAGCAAACACAACCCATTTCTTTTCTACCTTCTTTAATATCAAAATTCCCATACTTCTCTTAGGTTGATGTCATCAAGCCATTAACAGTGAAACCAGTTTCTTCAGGATTCTGAGAAGTGATTGAACATACTTCTTAAGTAGACTCTTATCTCCAAACCCCACATTGTCAATATGCGTGCATCCTTAAACCTTTTTCTTTACATTTAGCAATAAACGTTTCTATACCACGCAACGTAGGTTTCCTATATAGACACCATCAAAATTAGCATTGTGGAACTAAAAGATAATGGAAAAGGAATCTATGTGTCATATGCAACAAAAAGATTAAGAAAATGACTCAATGAAACAAATATCTCTCCCTAACAATGCAAAATATTTAATTTCTTTTTTATTTGAGAATTTATACTAAAATCAAGCATATTTTGCTTATATCTAATGAAAATGCTAATCAGCCTTGAAACAATGGATTGAAAGAATAACATCACGAAAACAAATGCAAAACCAACCTTGCAAATCAAAAGGTCTTCTGTCTTTAAAGAATTTTCCTTCTAGCTCCTCCTGAAAGGAAATAAGATAACTTTCTCACACTCCAGACCAGAAGGTAAACAGCAAGGCAATAAAATTGAGAGAAAAGCAAACGTCTTAAAGGTCATATAGCAATGAAGAGACCCATAAGTGAAAAGGAGCGAAAGAGAAAAAGGGGTTATTAAACATAGAAGAAAGGCATGGAATTATTTTACATGCTTTCAGTCACAAATTATATTGCTAAAAAATGTGGTAGAAAGTACAGTAATAAAGTATAAATTCAAAAGTTCCATTTATAAATGTGAAACTGAAACCGCAATGATATCCTTTAATAGTATGTTTCTGGTGGACTGGAAATTTACAAGTTCTAGTAGGTTTCTGTCAAAGAATCAACTATACAGGTCAATATAATAAAGGATCATGGTTATGGATAGGTTAACGTTGGCATAAAACTAATAAGGATACGGAAAAATAAAGAACATAAATAATAATAAATGAATGTACTGATAGTTAATCTAAAGGCAACAGATAAGTGGTGTGTTATGCTTTGGTTGTGTACACAAGCTTCACTAGCTGAAGCCTAGAGAAATATTGTTAAAAGACTAATGTTTTAGCTACTATATCCACTTATCAGAAAGCAAAGACGAAGGAAAGGGACTACAAAGGGCCATTTCATTTTGTGTTTAACAGGTAAATGATATTTTGCAGGAGATGTAAGAAGGCAACAATGATGGGAAGTAAGAAAAATCAAAACTAATGCAGTGTCACCAACTCGGGTTGTAAGTGGGTCAACATGCTGTGCAAGCTACTCAGGAAATAGTCAAGTTCTACTCCTCCTCTGCCAAGTCAGGTTCAGGCTCATACAGGGCTAATAAAGCATTTAAAAATGTATATTTTTAGTAAAATGCATATATTATCATCTATATACACTATAATATATATAATTTTATTATTTTTAGGGCCTATGTGTGTCTGAATAAATGTATGATATAGAACAAATAACATTACATATTCTTTAAGATATTTGATCCTAATTAAGTCAAGATCAAGTTTATAAAATGAAACTTATTCAAGCTCAGGGATGGTTTCAAGCCTCTCGTACACAAAACAGCTTGAGGTCAAGGCTGTTACTGTGGAACACTATTCAACTCGCCTTTATGTACAAAAATTCAAAGGAATAAAGATCCAACTTAGCTTTTATTACTTGAAATGGCAATCAATCCTAAAAAATTGACAAGTGAAACATGTTTCAAGAAATATTATAATTTGTTAGGTACCTCAATCAAACAGTTTAACAGATCTTACAACACTTACTCATAAGACTACTTTAGTCAATAAAATCTAGAGAACTATAACTTTCCCACATTATAAATCTAGGTGTACCTCATCAATCACCCCATTTTCGAACTCAAGCCATGCAGTTGGATGCTTGCATTCAATTAGTTCCTTCAAAGACATTCTGACCATCGAATTTAACTTTGATCACTTCAAAAACTATCGCCAGCAGTGGCAGTTATATTGGTTTGAAATAAAAACAAAAATGATAAAAACCCAACAAACACAATTCGAAACAAGAATTAAAAAAGAGAAAGAGGGGAGGGAGATGAAAAAACCAGTTACGCGAAGAAGGCAGGGACGTCATGGTAAAAAGGGTCACGAACAATGGTGTCCATGATGTCAAACAGCAAAATGGGAAGCTTCCTGGAGTTGAAGGAAGGTGATGTGTTGGTGGGATTGATTGCCATCCTGGTTCTGGGGACTGGAGAAAATAGTTTTGGATGAAAGCAGAGTGATGTGGCTGGTGGTGGTGGTGCTCTAACCAATTGAGCCATCCAAACGTACACTTGCAACCCAAGAGAATTTTTGATATTTTGATTTCCAGATTCCTCTTACCAGGAAATAAGGGTCAATGTTCGCTGCACAATTCTGGGTTTGCCTCTCTATGTTTGGGCTTACCATTTGTTTCATCCATCTTTGTGGGTACTTCTCAAAAAAATAAAATGCCTTGGCCCAATATTTATATGTATATATTTGTAATTATAAATTTATATTCTTAATAAAATTAAATATTGAATGTAATTATGCCTTTTGATAAAATTAATTTTTTTCAAAATTATTTATTTCTTAAATTCAATCTTATTAGTTATTACTATTGTAGAGATGTAAAATTTGTTTGGTTTCGGTTGCTAATTGAGGCGATCTATTGAAAACTTGAAAGCTAAAATTTGATTTTAAAATAAACTGGGAGTCGCCACCGATCCTTTTTCCTAGGTACGATCGGATACCTATTAGATTTATTTTTTTTTAACAAAAAGAAGGCTGAGTTTAGGGTCTAGGTTAAAAACCAGAGAAAAATTAGGGCTCGGGAGTCGGTTACGCGCGAGGAAGGTATTAGCACCCTCGCGACGCCCAGAAATTGGCATCTCATAAACACGTGTTGTCTTGATTTTTAAAAATACGAGTTCAATATTAAAATTTAGTCGTGATCCAATTAAAAGAAGACGAGAAATTTTAGTTCATTCCGGTTTTTGAGAAGGGTATATCGCTTTAACACGAGTCAATTGACGTTCACCCAACATAGCGATGAACTCGATGACTTAATGTTAAATCGGTATATTGCCTTGATTGTTGAAATTAATTAGAAGGACATGGATAAAATTCTTGAAGTAATGTAAAACAAAATTGAGATGAAATAAAAATAAATAAATGGAAAAATTAAAAATATGCTGAAATAAATAACATATAGGGCAATAATGCAAAAATATTGAAAATATATAATATATATAACACATAGATGATACATGCATATACATTAGAAATAACAACAATATAAAAATGGACTTACTAATATACTACATAGACATATACATTCATAGATATAAATAATAAGGATATTAGAAATACTAAGTATATAATGTTGGAATAACTACATAATACAAAAATTTGTAGAATGTAGTATTAAAATATGTGCACGATATATATACTTATTTAAAAATAATAATAAAACTGTTGATAATATTTCACAAATATATGTATATACTAAAAATATACATAACAATATATAAAGTATAATATATTAAAAAACGTATGTAAAACATATAAAATGAAAATACATATGTTAAATAATATTAAAATATTTACATAATGCATACATATAAGGAACAAACAGCTAATAATACATGGATATGTACATAGGCATATTAAATATATATACATATAATCGATATAGAAATATTAGAATAAAGCAATTAAAAAGTAATGCTATGCACAAATAGATATATACATATATAACAAAATATATACTATGGTTAATGATAATAACAATGACGATATAAAGATGTATACATACAACAACACATTCACTACATTAACAACCATAATAGTAATGGCATTAAAATACGAAGAACAACAATGTAACACAAAAATACTATATATATAAATCTATACACACAAATAAAAATATACACTATTGTAATAAAGATAATAATAATATATTATTAAAATATATAAAAGCAAGCATAACATTTAAATATTAAAATAAAGTAGCTAAAATACTAAACATAAATACATATATGTATATGCATATAATAAAAATATATAATAATATATAATAATAATAATAATAAAAGAAAATTTAAATAAGAATTAAAGATAAACGAAAAAAGGACCAAAATTGGATTAAAATCGAAGTTTTGGGGCTAAATCTAAAATAAAAATAAGCCACGGGGTCGTATTGCAACACGCGCGAAACATGGGGGACTGAATCAGTAATATTCCCATTCAATCAAAACGCAGCGCATCAACAAGGAGTAGATTGCAAGTCAGATTAAATTTTAGGGCCAGATTATAAACAAAAATAAACCCGATTTAAATACTGAAAATGCGGAAGGATCTAATGCGCAAATATACCATTGAATTAAAAAACACGCGGATCTGACCTGGTGCGGGTCGGGTCGACCCGCGTCCAAAACGGCGTCGTTTTTAGTCTAAACAAAGGGGGTCCAAAACGGTGCGTTTCAGACCCCTATATAAGTCAAAAAAAATTTAAAAAAAATTCATTTTGTACCGTGGAGAGAAAAAAAAAAGAGAGAAGGGGAGAGGGAAGAAAGAAGAGAGGGGAGAGGAGGGAGCTCCGGCTACGGGCCGGTCAACGGACGGCGATGGCCGGAAAAGGTAAAAATTTACTTTTTTTGTTTTTTTTTTATTTTTTTCGAATAAATGTGTATATATATGCTAGAAATGAGGAAGAAAAGAAGAAAAGAGAAAAAAAATGGATTTAAGAAGATAATAAAGAAAAAATAAGAAACAAAATCACCTTCCGATTTATGTTTTCGTTCCTTGTTTCCCTTTTTTGTATTTTCCTCTGCTTTTTGTATTCGATGTATGCTATTTGTTGTTTGAATCTATTGCTGATATTGTTATTACGAAGTGGTTAGATTTGCTTCTCTTTTTTCGAATCCCCCCTTTTACAAATGTTTATTTCTCGGCTTTATAGCCGACTACAAAACTAGGAAAATATTATTTATTTTTTGTCCTATTCTGTTTGGTCTGCTTCTGTCTTTGCAGGGTATGGAGGTGTCAGGGAAGTGGAGGAGAAGCATGCGGTGGCAGACGGTATGGGAGTGACCAAGGATGGTGCTAGTGTTAGAGGAAAGTGGGGCGTGGTAGCTAAGGGCAGAAGGGCGTGCGGCGCAAGTAGGGAGGCAAATAGAATTAGGGTTTCCTCTCTGCTGATTTGTTTTGGGCTGCTGGGCTAGGTTAATTTAGGGTATTGGGCTAGTAGTACTTGGGTTAGGCTAATTGGGCTGAAAATATTGTAAACAGGCTTGGGTTAGTAAGGGTTTGAAATGTATTTGGGTTTGGAAAAATTGGGTATGTACAACTATTAATATTTTAATATATTTTATATAATTTTTAAAAAAAAATTTAAGATAATAATTTGAATATCTTACTTTTTAACCAAGAAGAAAGAAGAATATCTAAGCCACTTACCTACTTATCTTATTCAACATTTTTTTGTTAAAAATTTTATATTAATTAAAAAGTTAATAAAATTATCAAACACGTTTTAAAAAAAATTAAATTAGCGGATCCTAATGCTAAATGTGTGGAAACCCTGATATTGACCAATTGTGTCAACCTCGAACCTTGATCGACATGCATAAGCTATAAAACTTGATAACAAATTAAATTGGAACGACAAATTTTATTGTTCAAAATTTTTTTATATTTTATAATTAAATTTAAATAAAAAATATTATCTATTTATTTTTCTTCTAAACAAGTTTCCAAGCACCTATCAAGCTAATGATTCAAGGTTCTTGTGATCTAATGTGTTTAATTGAGTGAAAAAGTAAAAGGAAGAAATAAAATAGTAGAAAGAAAATAAATTTTAGGTATAGTTGATAAGAAGAAAAGTTTTGTATTTTTAATTATATATGGGCTGATATTGAGTACATAAAGCGATCAACATCACGTTTGAAGCATTCAAAGCAAATTACGGATTAGTTTCATTACAGGGTAGCGAGTATCGGATTATTGAAGCATGGATCACTGCTTTGTTTGTATATCATGTGTTCGATTTATTACTTGTTATGATTGTTAATTGGAGACGTTGTTGCTAACTTGTGTATTGAATGTTCATTCTTGAAGCAAATAAGGCTGTAAAAAAAATTGAACATTCACCTAAAATCTCACCTTTCTATGTTAATTATTGATTTTGTTTTGTTTTTATAAATGTCTATACTTTTATAAAATGATTAATGTCCAGTAAAACTAGTTGGCATACATCAAATAGAGTCAACATATTATAAGGTGTAAGGATCCCGATTATTGCTTATTGTTTATTGTACGGATTTGTAACAACCCTATTTCAGTAGTACCTAAAATGGCGGTTTCAGAACCTCATTTACCGATGGTTGTGTCTGTAAATTTTCATATTTCATGATTGCTAGTTGATTATATTGTTATAAGAAATTCTGATTTGATAATTAGTTTGATTTGATTATTGATTTTAGTTTAAAGACTAAGTTGTAAGGAAGGTAATAATTAGTCATACTTGAACTTTAAGAGTTAAAAGGTTTTATATAGCAATTGTCCACTTTCAATGTTAGTGGACAATTGATGCATGGATTAGGATGAACACTTGTTAGAATGTTAATAAAATAACACTTTGATAAATGCGAGAGTAAGTATTTAAGTGGAAGGAAAAAGAATGATTTCGATTCTCATCTTCTTCTCTGAAATCTCACTATAGTAAAAGAAAAGAAAAACTTTAAGAATCTCCTTAGCTTTCAGCCTTGCATGGGAAGTAAATTGTAGTCTAATTCTCATAAATTTTATGTTTTTCTGAACATGATAACTCAATTTAGTTAACTCGTGTGTCTATTTTCAAAATTGTTAAAGTTTTGAAGCGTTATCGTTGTTATGTGCTTGAGGTGTTGGTGTTAATTGATTAAATTAGAAATTTAGATATGAACAAAATTTACTTGATAAAGTGAAGAATTGTTCTTCTTAATTATAAAGATTCAAGTCTGAATGTCTGAAACATGTTTAAATGCATTGTAAGCTGATGAACAATATTTAGAATTTCAAGTGATAGAATTGAACTGACTTATATCTATACAGTGAGATGATCAATGATATTTGGTTGATAAGAATTGAATTGAATTATGTTATAGATTAATATTTGAATCTGCAAAAAGAAGACCACGGAAAAGGGAAGGTTGTTGAGTAGGCTTTATCGTGGTATGTTTCCATTCTGCCAGATAAGTTCATACAATATAAACATTGTTTAATTCTTAATTAATTTTATTATTTAAATTATATAAATTGAATTTGGTAAGTTAGATTCGGTCTGTTGAATATAGCAAGGAGATATTGAATTATGAAATGAAAACATCTCGATGAACTTAGTAAAAGACTCGTACACATTGAGAAATGTTATTTCATGAAGATTCTGAGATCTAGTATTTGTTGCGGACTTGAAGATACATGTGACATAGATTTAGCTTGGACTGGAAACCTTACATGTATATACAACTCTGACCAAGTTTTCTTTGTATTGATAAAGGTTTAGCCCCGATAAGTAACTTGACACCTCTGTATGTGACTAGCTGGGAAGAGCCTCTGATGTGAAGAGAACCTGTGTTTCGAGTTCTTTTACGATGTTTCATCGGGTATGGTAGAATACACAACTAGTGAAATTAGTAAGTTATGGAATAGAGGTAATAGGAGAATTTTTGTTAAAATTTTGAATCTGTACCCTTAAAAGAGAGATGGGCTATTTGAACAAGAAAGTTAAAATACCGTGTTGCATACTTGGCGTAGTGTGTATGATTCAGGGTATATACTTACCTTGTTAATAATTTGTGTTGGTTGAAACGTAAACTATGTTTGCAAATTAGATTAACATATATTGATCATGCGAGGTTGGTTAATTATTGAATTTGTATGAGCTTACTAAGTATTCGTAATTCTTACTTTTATGTTACTTTTACCTTGTAGATATTGTTGCACCTAGATTTGTTAAGTCGTATATTGCAAGGAGGAATTCTGAATTAAATAGAAAAGTTTTCTATTCTGGTAGGTTCTTTTTGTAATTAAAGATAAGTGGTAGGCTAGTTGAGGAAGGTTGGGTTCCAACCATAATCCAGTTGATTTTGAAATAGATAGTCTCATAGTGGGAGACATGATGATTAAGGCTATTACAGGTGGCTACCGATTTAGTGTTGATGAAGGATGTATGAGAGTAATATATATATATATAAGAGGCTTTATTCTCTGAGATGATTTTTATTTTTTGATCTTTTTCTTTTCTCTAGTTTGCCATGGAAGGGAGAAAGATTGAGGAACATTCGTGCATAAAGGGAGAGACTAAGTTTTAAGTCTTAGAAATTGGAAATCTTGTCTGCTGGTAAGTTTTCTAATCTATCTGCATTAACGAATTTAAGAAAAAGAAAGAAGTTAAAGATTTTAGTTGACTATTGATTTTGTTCTATTTTGGGTAAATAGACGAATGATTATTTAGCTGAACTCTGTATGCAAAGAAATTATGGTTTTTATGCTAATGAATGGTCTCAGTTCGATTCTGAAATGGTTGTTGTGTTGTAATGGCTAAGGAGGCTTGTGTAGCAAGGGAAAAAAGTTTAGAAGATGGATTTGGCGAAAACTCCTAGGTGAGTTCTCAGACTCATATCTTAAATGGATGTATTTTGTGTCATTCATATACTAAATATGATGAACTAGTGCTTTACCAATGGTGAGTCAACTTATGGCGAAGTGTTGATGTCTTGTGTGTGCATGTAGTGTTGACATGCAAATACGGTTGGTTATGAGTATGATCATTTTCAATAGAGGAAATGTTGGCATGGTATATATTGTGTAATGAGATACAATTGTATAGTTGTAAGTTATTTATTTTAAGTAAATGAAAGGCTTGGCGTGATGCATTGTTGCATATTGAATTGATATGAATGATTGGTAGTAAATATGTAGTTGCATAATGATATGAATGGCGTATTATATGTCGTGTGATAGATAGTATCTATTGGCAAAATGTTGTATACCAATAAATGTAACACCCCTAACCCTTATCCATCGCCGGAACAAGGTTACGAGGCATTATCGAACGTTACGGATTAAATACGGACATTTCACAACTTTTATTATACATATCAAGAATCAATTATAAAACACTCATATTATCCCTTAGATGAGCCCTCGAGGCCTAATATACCCCTTAGAAGTGAATTGGGACTAAACCGGATGCTCAGGGAATTTTCCCCAAAATTTCAAAAAATTTCTTAGGAGCATGGGACACACGTCCGTATGGTTCACACGGCCAGGAGACATGCCCGTGTCTTAGGCCGTGTGGGCATTCGATGTGAGGCACACAGTTGTATCTCAGCCTGTGTCCTTACCTGTGTAACTTTCTAACTTAAGTCACACGACCAACCACACACCCGTGTGCTAGGCCGTGTGTAAGGTGTAGGGTTCACACGGCAAAGCCACACACCCGTGTGCTAGGCGGTGTGCAAAAACCTGGGCATTCTATTTTGAAATTTTAAGGTGCAGGGGACACACGGCCGGACCACAAGCCCATGTGTCAGGCCGTGTGTCACACACGGCTGAGACACACGCCTATGTCTCTACCCGTGTGGACAAAAATAGGCCATTTTATGGCCTCTTTTCTCACCCATTGTAGACTTCAATCCACACACTTCAAATTTCATAAGTATAAGCCATAACAAAATCACTAAAACAACCAATTTTTATCTTTATTATGGTCATATTATCACATATATTCTAACAATCTAAACTAGAACATAAATTAATTCACACATGCAATTACCTATTTTAACATGCTTTACCAATTCATTCAATACTCATACCAACTCTTATACCATATATGACAAACCATACATATATAAGTTAATATGAAACATAACCAAAATGTAATTTTAACATTTACACAACCAATTCAATCCTTATACATGCCATATAAAACATAGAATATTTAGCAAAATCTACCAGCAAGTTGGACAGTGTGATTTGATATGTTTATTCGACCTCCCGACTTCCTATAAATCTACAAAGAAAATTAAACAATACAAGTAAGCTTAATGAAGCTTAGTAAGTTCATTGGTTTTAAACATAAATCTTACCTAATATACTATAATAATTCATTTAAATAAATCATTTCATAAATATTTCCTATCAATCACAACTTTGATTAATGAATCCACTTATTTCAGACCAATAACAATAATAACTTTAAGTTTTCAAACATTATTTTCATATGACACTTACCAATCTTTCTCAAATAGGAGAACTCTTACGAATATGATTACATCGTATGTGGAAGCTCGAAGGCTGCACAGAAGCACATAAGTGCTAAACAGAAACCCATAAGGGTTGAACGGAAGTTCATAAGAGTTGAAAGGAAACCTATAAGGGTTAAACAAAAGCTCAGAAGAGTTAAACAGAAACCCATTAGGGTTAAACTGAAACTCATATGAGTTAACTGAAGCTCATAAGAGCTAAACGGAAAGCAAACAAGGAAGTTCGCAACAAATGTTGAACTCCAGTTTACTTGGGTAATTTGCCATCAATTCTTCTTTCGCACTGAACGACTATTCTTGGGTTCCATTCTTTCTAAACATTCAATTTAGTTTCATAACTTTAACAATAAATTTTATTTTCACAAATAAAATAAATAAATACACATTACTATACATCAATTTAATTTATAATATTTAAAATTTAACCATACGAACTTATCTGGGTTAAATTGTAAGTTTGTAATAGTTAGGGACAATTCTGCTAATTTATCTTTTTCTCGTTGATCTACGGGCTCTTGATCTAAAATATAAAATTATTCATGCATTAACATATATTTCAGTTTCAATTCACTTTACAATCAGTGTAACACCCGTAACCCGTATCCGTCGTCGGATTAGAGTTATAAGACATTACTGATCATATTACAAATCATACAATTATGCATTATATATTACAGCTCGACCCTAATATCACATTAGTGGGTATAATCATTTCATATATCAGAACCTAAAAATTTTATCATTCATCACATAGTATAAATAAAATATATCTCAAAGTACATCAGCATAGCTTATACATATACCAAACATATGACTCATCAATATCTTTATTGTTGAGTATTAAACATGTTCTTAAATAAGCCATGCACTTGCATAAGTTATAAATTAATGGAAAATAAATTTCATTATTAGCCTATTTATTCCTACATGCAGCACCATACTGTAAATTTATATGTGATTCATGTTTTGGTACATTAATAAAATTTAATGAATCCATTCGATCATATATATACATGCATAAATAAAAAACTCCTAGCATTTTCGAATAGAGCTTATTAGCAAAGTCATACTTAAGGCTAAGTAAATGACTAATATATAAAGGATGTAACATGTTACATAAAGGACAAGCTCATTACAACATTTTTAAAACAAAACCACTATTGGACACAATTAACAACTCCAGTATAAGCTCATAATATAACTAATTGAAACTTATTTCACAGTTTAGCAAACAACTACATATACAATTTAAATTAAATATAACATAGCCGAATATACCTTAAGGTTTAATACTAGTGCGTTTTCACCCTAGGCACCAAAGCCACACTTTATTAATTAATTTCATACCAAGTAAATGACAAAAACAATCATGCAATATTTTTCCTTATTTAATGCCATGCAAAACCAAATTATATATTTAATTCACATATCTATCCAAGGTTTCCATTACCGAATTATCAAACCAATTTCATAAATCTTTATTACTAAAAACATATTAGATTAAAACTAAATATAATAAACAACATCCACATGCATACCTTATCTTAGTATTATACACATCCAAGCTAATCACCTTCATACCACATCCAAGATTTATAATTAAATTCAATACTCAAAACGCATAACATAATTACTTCCAACCCATGGCATATAGCAAAATAATTGAAATGAGCTCAAACCATAGTCTAGCCAAACCAAACTCAAGCATAACACTTAAGCCATTTTCGCATGGCTAAATTATACACGACCCAAAAATCTAATATTTCAAAATAAAATCCAGCCTATACATGCCATAGTTCAAGTTCGACTATTTAAATACCAAAATAGCAGATAGTGTGATGGACTTTGCCGACGATCCCCGAGCTTGTAACTTAAATCCAAAATCTATAAAATAAAAACAAATATACACACAATAAGCTATTATAGCTTAGTAAGCTATAAGCAAATAAACAATCTAATAATATAACTATGTCATAATAAATTT
Organism: Gossypium hirsutum; assembly: GCF_007990345.1. Taxonomy (NCBI): domain Eukaryota; kingdom Viridiplantae; phylum Streptophyta; class Magnoliopsida; order Malvales; family Malvaceae; genus Gossypium; species Gossypium hirsutum. The sequence continues at coordinate 101,206,336 of NC_053425.1, read as the reverse complement.
AGCCGAATTATACTAATATGAGTATGCTTAGTCTCAATCAACCAAATTCATTCATGATATTTCATTTTTATACAAAATTCTCACCTTGGCCGAAAGCCTGTATAACCAACATATGTAATTCATATTTTATTTATAAAGCCAAGATATCATTAATCAATCGAATACACATATACTCATAATTACTACTCAAGCATCATAATATGTCATCACGTACACATTGACCAAATGGCCGAATACACTTAGTTACATCAATAAGCATATCACATATCATTTCGAAGACAAACACAGTACATATATATTTCCTTATCAACTTTGATTACTATCATGTGATTTTATCTTCCATATTTATTTAATAAGTCATTTGTATCAACTATTAATTACTTACTTACCTTACTTTGACTTGGTAACAAATTAATCCATACCTGTACTTAGCTCATTTTACATATTCAAACATAGCTTATCATTGCCCGATGAACCATTTGAAAATCGGATAGGACACTCGGATAATCACATAAATCGTACAACGGCAACGTCCCAGACGTGGTCTTACATGTATCCACATATCGATGCCATATATTGATGCCATTGTCCCAGACAGGGTCTTACTTGTAAACAAATATCGATACCACAAATCGATGCCATGGTCTTACTCGCACACATATATCAGAATCCTATGTCGTGACATGTGTATCCTAATTATTCCTAAGGTTCATGCAAGGCTTTCGAACATCGTAACTCGGTCGAATAGAACTCGGAAGTGTAGTAGTCAAATTTAATCATTTTCGGCCATAGCATATTTAAATTCTAACATTTCATAATAGCATATAAATATAACATTTAATTACCAAATAAACACATCTATTTGCTTATAAACTTACCTCAGACAATGAAAAATCGTTACGGATCAACTAGTCGACAACTTTCGATTTTCCCTAGTCCAAATCTGATTTCTTTAGTGCTTGATCTAAACATATTCAAATTAAGCTCATTCAAACATATTTTCATTCAATTTAGTCCAAAAACACATAAATGGGAAAATTACCAATTTACCCTTGACATTTACAATTTTTACAATTTAATCCCTATTGCACAAAACACAAAATACAAAAAATTTCAAAGTACCCATGTTAGGCCGAATTTTACCCATTACCATACAAGTCCATATATTTCATTAATTTCATATTTTAGTCCCTCAAATTATTATTTTTGCAATTAAGTCCTAATTACTCAAAATCATCAAAAACTCCAATACAAAACATTTTAATCTAAAATATATCTTTCATTTTTCATCATCAAACAACAAAAATCACAAGCTATCAACAATGGCACAACTCAAAATATTCATCAAAATCGAAAATTCAAGCATGGGTTTTGTAGTACTCCAAGCAACGATCTCAAAAACATAGAAATTATCAAAAACCGAACAAAAAAACAAACCTTGATTGAGCTAAATAGATGACCGAACCCTAGCTTGTTTTTCTTCCCTTTTGTTTCAGCAATTAGGAAATAAAAATGATGAATATGGCTTTCTTTTTATGTTATAATATGATATATTATAACATTTTATTTCATTTCCTATTTTAACCTTATTTATTAAATTACAAAACCATTTTAACCATGGCCATTACCATCCAACTAACATGAAAGTGTACTATTTACCACATAAAGGTTCTCATTTAAAAAGCCATTAACAAATAGGTCCCTTTTAGAAATAACCACCAAATTTTCATTTTACGCGATTAAGTTCTTTTATTTAATCGAGTACCTAAACGACAAAATTAAATCACGAAAAATTCACAAATATAAATTCACACAAAATAAACATAGAAAATAATTTTTAAAAATTTTTCTGACTCAGATTCGTGGTTCTGAAACCACCGTTCCGATTAGGGTCTAAATCGGGCTGTTACAACTATCCCCCTTAGGGATTTTCGTCCCTAAAAATCTGACCAGTGAATAGGTTCGGATAACATTCTTTTATTGTATGCTCTGGATCCCATGTTGCTTCCTCAACATCGTGCTTATGCCACAATACTTTAACTAATGGAATCTTCTTATTCCGTAACTCTTTAATCTCACGAGTCAAAATGCGAATCGGTTCTTCTTCGTAGGTCATATCGGGTTTAGTTTCAATCTCAGACGGACTAATCACATGTGAGGGATAAGATCGATAACTCCGAAGTATCGAAACACGGAATACATTGTGAGTCCTTTCTAACTCAGGTGGCAACAATAGTCTGTAAGCAACCGGGCTGATACGCTCTATAACCTCATACGACCCAATAAATCTTGGACTTAATTTGCCTTTACGATCGAATCTGAGTATTTTCTTTCACGGTGAAATTTTCAAGAAGACTTTATCTCCGATCTGAAACTCTATATCTTTTCGTTTCAAGTTCGTATAAGATTTCTGATGATCTGACGCTGCTTTCAGATTTTCATGGATCACTTCCACTTTTTGTTCAGTTTCCCTAATCAAATCGACCCCGTGTATCTTATTTTCACTGAACTCAGTCCAGTATAATGGTGTACGGCATTTACGGCCATACAAAGCTTCATAAGGTGCCATTTTGATACTCGATTGAAAACTATTATTATACGCAAATTCAATCAGAGGTAGGTATCGTTCCCACGTACCTTCAAACTCGAGAATGCAACATCTCAACATATCCTCAAGTATCTGAATGATTTGCTCAGACTAACCATCTGTTTGTGGATGGAAAGCAGTACTGAAATGTAATTTCGTACCTAGTGCATCTTGTAATTTCTTCCAAAATCGCAATGTAAACCTCGGATCTCTATCCGAAACAATAGATATAGGCACACCATGTAATCTCACAATCTGAGAAACATACAATTCAGTTAGCTTATCTAGTGAATAGTTTGTACGTATCAGAAAAAAATGAGCCGATTTAGTCAATTTATCTACAACAACCCAGATTGCGTCCTTCTTGCTCGATGTCAACGGTAAACCAGATACAAAATCCATCGTGACTCTTTTCCACTTCCACTTAGGTATCATGATAGGCTGAAGTAATCTTGAAGGCACCTGATGTTCAGCTTTTACTTATTAACAGACTAAACATCTTGCAACAAAGTCAGAAAGGTCTCGTTTCATTCCATGCCACCAGTAAAGCTGTTTCAGATCATTATACATCTTTGTACTACCTGGGTGAACTGATAACCGACTGCTATGAGCTTCATTCAATATCATCCGAATCAGCTTTAAATTCCTCGAAACGCATATTCAATTTCTGAATCTCAAACAGTCATCAGCATCAACTTTAAATTCTGAATCAACATCTGTCTCACACTGAGCTCGTTTTGCTAGTAATTCATTATCAACCTTCTGGGCATCACAAATTTGTTGAATAAATAACAGTCTTGCTTTCAATTCAGCTACTATCAAACCATCATCACACATGGCCATATGCATATTCATTACACATAAAGCAAACAATGATTTCTAGCTTAAAGCATCAGCAACAACATTAGCCTTTCCTGGGTGATAGTCAATCACAAGCTCGTAGTCTTTTAACAATTCTAACTATCAAAGTTGTCTTAAGTTTAGATCTTTCTGTGTCATCAAATATTTTATACTTTTATAATCAGAATAAACATGGCATTTCTCATCGAACAGATAGTGACGCCAAATTTTCAATGCGAACACAATGGCTACCAATTCTAGGCCGTGTGTTGGATAGTTATTTTCATGTGGCTTCAATTGTCTCGAGGCATAAACTATAACTTTGCCTTCCTCCATCAAAACACAGCCCAAACCATTTGAAGAAGCATCACTATAAATAACAAATTCTTTACCCGATTCTAGCTGAACTAGCACTGGAGCTTCAGTCAAAAGAGCTTTCAACTGATCAAAGCTTTTCTGGCACGTTTCTGACCACTCGAATTTGACATCCTTTTGCAATAGCTTCGTCATCGGAGCTGCAATTAAAGAAAAACCTTTCACGAACTGCCTATAATAATCGGGAAGTCCTAGAAAGCTTCGGACTTCAGAAACATTCTTAGGTGGTTTCCAATCAAGTATAGCTAAATTTTTACTCAGATCAACCCGAATACCTAATACTGATATCACATGAACCAGAAAACTTACTTCACTTAACTAGAACTCACATTTACTGAATTTTGCATACAACTGCTTATCTCGCAAGGCCTGTAACACAAGTCTCAAATGCTTGGCATGTTCAGCTTCGTCATGAGGGTAGATCAAAATGTCATCTATAAACACAACTACAAACCGGTCCAGATACGGTCTAAAGATCTGATTCATCAAATCCATGAAAACAGAAGTACATTAGTGAGTCTGAATGGCATAACTAAAAACTCATAATGTCCATACCTCATTTGGAAAGTAGTCTTTGGTACATCGGAGTCTTTAACTCACAACTGATAGTAACCCGATCTCAAATCTATATTTGAAAACATTGTAGCCCCTTTCTGTTGGTCAAACAGATCGTCAATCTATGGCAACAGATACTTATTCTTTATAGTGACCTTATTAAGCTGTTTATAATCGATGCACATTCTCATAGTTTCATCTTTCTTCTTCACAAACAACACAAGTGCGCCCCACGGAGAGAAACTCGGTCATGCGAAACCCCTATCTATCAATTCTTGCAATTGAGCTTTCAATTCTTTTAATTTTGTAGGTGCCATTCTATACGGAGGTATGGATATCAGAGTCGTCCCAGGCATTAACTTAATTCCAAACTCTACCTCTCGAATAGTGGCAAACCCGGTAATTATTCAGGAAATACATTTGGATACTCACATACAATAGGTACTGATTCAATGTTTCTTTCAGCCACTTTACTATCAAGCACGTAGGCAAAATAAGCTTCACACCCTTTTCTCACATATTTCTAAGCTAGCATCGAAGAAATTACTGCTGGTAAGCCATACAAATCACTGGATTCAATCCGAACAATCTCATCTTTCTAACTCCACAAATCAATAGTCTTTCTCTTGCAATTTACAACAACATTATGTAAAGTTAACTAGTCCATACCCAAAATTATGTCGAACTAGTCAAATGACAACAACATCAAATCAACCAGAAAGCACGAATCTCGAACCATCAAAGGGCAATTTTTACATACTTTATCAACCATAACACATTAGCCCAAGGGGTTTGACACTTTAATCATAAACTCAGTAAACTCAACAGGCAGAGTCTTGCTGAATACTAAAGTCTCACAGACATAAGAATAAGTAGAACCAGGATCAATCCATGTAATTACATTAGTATCATAGAGAGTGAATATACTAGTAATGACATCTGGGGATGAAGCCTCATTGCATGCACGTATAGCATAGGCTTTGGTAGGTGTACAAGTCTCAGATCTATTTGCTGTATCTTTAGTTCCTCTCTAACTGCCACTTGCATTACCTACATTTCTCGGTGGTCTACCTCGAGCAGCAGTATTACTCGATCTCGAGTTCTGCACTGGATTCTCTTCAGCTAACCTTGGGCAATCTCGAATACAGTGATCCGTCGACCCACATTTAAAACAGGCTCGATCGTGCAGTCTGCAACTGCCAGGATATTGTTTACCGCAATGCTCACACTCAGGTTGATTAGATCTGATATTACCCATACTGGCTACCGAGGTAGCTCTCGAACTCACAGGTGGTCTGTTCTGATCCCGTCTGGAGTAACCCAAAGTGGCTTTTGAACGACTGAAATCATCTCGGAACTTTTTTGGTGACTAACCTGCTGAATGATCTTTTACGCGAGTATCTAGCTTCAAAGTCAGCTTTCTTTTTCTCTTTCCCGAGCTCTTCAGCTTTACAGGCTCACTCAACGAGTACCACAAACTCTTTTATCTCAAGTATGCCAACTAACAATTTAATGTCTTCGTTCAGTCCATCTTTGAATCTTTTACACATGATGGCTTCGGTAGAAACACACTCTTAGGCATACCGACTGAGTCTCACGAATTTCCTCTCATACTTTGTTACGGTCATCCGACCCTATTTCAACTTCAGAAATTCTTTACGCTTCTGATCAATAAATCTCTGGCTAATATATTTCTTATGGAACTCAGTCTGAAAGGATTCCTAGGTCACCTACTCTCTTGGAACTACTGAGACCAGGGTATTCCACCAGTGATACGCTGTGTCTCGAAGCAAGGATATAGCATATTTCAAACATTCATCTGGAGTACATGATAGCTCATCAAACACACGGACGATGTTATCAAGCCAGAACTCAGCCCGCTCAGCATCATCATTATCAGTGGCTTTAAACTCTTCAGCTCCATGTTTTCTGATTTTATCAACAAGTGGTCTATTCAATCGCAACGGACCACTTACTTGAGGTACAGCAGGCATGGAAGATGGATTAATCGAGGGTGGAGGCTGTCAAGCAGCCAGGTTAGTCCGGATATATTAAGTGGACCAGTCATTCATCATTTGATAGAAGACTTGTTTAGCCTCACTTTCTTGATTACTCGAAGTCGGTCGAGAATTAGCCTGTGCTGTCCCTTGCACGGGAGCAGGTGCTACACTATCGGCATCATCAGTTACAGCTCTGTTGGGATCCATTTACTATATGAAAACACATTTCAAATGTCAGAAGTCATCATACTATCATAGAATAATATTATGTCATGTATAGCTAGACTCACACGCACTACGTTAGTCCTAGAACCAACTAAACTGTAGCTGTGATACCAATAAAATGTAACACCCCTAATCCGTATTCGTCGCTGGATTAGAGTTATAAGGCATTACTGATCATATTACAAATCATACAATTATGCATTATATATTACAGCTCGACACTAATATCACATCAGTGGGTATAATCATTTCATATATCCGAACCTAAAAATTTTATCATTCATCACATAGTATAAATGAAATATATCTCAAAGTACATCAGCATAGCTTATACATATACCGAACATATGACTCATCGATATCTTTATTGTTGAGTATTAAACATGTTCTTAAATTAGCCATGTACTTGCATAAGTCATATATTAATGGAAAATAAATTTCATTATTAGCCTCTTTATTCCTACATGTAGCACCATACTGTAAATTTATATGTGATTCATGTTTTGGTACATTAATAAAATTTAATGAATCCATTCGAACATATATATATACATGCATAAATAAAAAACTCCTAGCATTTTTGAATAGAGCTTATTAGCAAATCATACTTGAGGCTAAGTAAGTAACTAATATATAAAGGATGTAAGATGTTACATAAAGGACAAGCTCATTACAACATTTTTAAAACAAAACCACTGTTGGATACAATTAACAACTCCAGTATAAGCTCATATAATAACTAATTGAAACTTATTTCACAATTTAGCAAACAACTACATATACAATTTAAATTCAATATAACATAGCTGAATATACCTTAAGGTTTAATACTAGTGCGCATTCACCCTAGGCACCAAAGCCACACTTTATTAATTAATTTCATACCAAGTAAATGACAAAAACAATCATGCAATATTTTTCCTTATTTAATGCCATGCAAAACCAAATTATATATTTAATTCACACATCTATCCAAGGTTTCCATTACCAAATTATCAAACCAATTTCATAAATCTTTATTACTAAAAACATATTAGATTAAAACTAAATATAATAAACAACATCCACATGCATACTTTATCTTAGTATTATACACATCCAAGCTAATCACCTTCATACCACATCCAAGATTTATAATTAAATTCAATACTCAAAACGCATAACATAATTACTTCCAAGCCATGGCATATAGCAAAATAATTGAAACGAGCTCAAACCATAGTCTAGCCAAACCAAACTCAAGCATAACACTTAAGCCATTTTCGCATGGCTAAATTATACACGACCCAAAAATCTAATATTTCAAAATAAAATCCAGCTATACATGCCATAGTTCAAGTTCAACTATTTAAATACCAAAATAGCAGATAGTGTGATAGACTTTGCTGACGATCCCCGAGCTTGTAACTTAAATCCAAAATCTATAAAACATAAACAAATATATAGACAATAAGCTATTATAGCTTAGTAAGCCATAATCAAATAAACAATCTAATAATATAACTATGTCATAATAAATTTAGCCGAATTATACTAATATGAGTATGCTTAGTCTCAACCTACCAAATTCATTCATGATATTTCATTTTTATACAAAATTCTCACCTTGTCCTAAAGCCTGTATAACAACATATGTAATTCATATTTTATTTACAAAGCCAAGATATCATTAATCAATCGAATACACATATACTCATAATTACTACTCAAGCATCATAATATGTCATCACGTACACATTAACCAAATGGCCGAATACACTTAGTTACATCAATAAGCATATCACATATCATTTCGAAGACAAAAACAATACATTTATATTTCCTTATCAACTTCGATTACTATCATATGATTTCATCTTCCATATTTATTTAATAAGTCATTTGTATCAACTATTAATTACTTATTTACCTTACTTTGACTTGGTAACAAATTAATCCATACCTGTACATAGCTCGTTTTACATATTCAAACATAGCTTATCATTGCCTGATGAACCATTCGGAAATCGGATAGGACACCAGAATAATCATATAAATCGTACAACGCCAATGTCCTAGACATGGTCTTACATGTAGCCACATATCGATGCCACTTTCCCAGACAGGGTCTTACTCGTAAACACATATCGGAACCACAAATCGATGCCATGGTCCTACTCGCACACATATATCGGAATCCTATATCGTGACATATGTATCCTAACTATTCCTATGGTTCATACGGGGCTTTCAGATGTTGTAACTCGGTCGAATCGAACTCGAAAGTGTAGTAGTCAAATTTAATCATTTTCGACCATAGCATATTTAAATTCTAACACTTCATAACACCATATAAATATAACATTTAATTACCAAATAAACACGTCTATTTCCTTATAAACTTACCTCAGACAATGAAAAACTGGTACGGATCGACTAGTCGGCAACTTTCGATTTTCCCCGGTCCAAATCCGATTTATTTAGTTCTTGATCTAGACATATTCAAATTAAGCTCATTCAAACATATTTTCATTCAATTTAGTCCAAAAATACATAAATGGGAAAATTACCATTTTACCCCTGACATTTACAATTTTTACAATTTGATCCCTATTGCACAAAACACAAAATACACAAGATTTCAAAGTACCTATGTTAGGCCAAATTTTACCCATTACCATACGAGTCCATATATTTCATTAATTTCATATTTTAGTCCTTCAAATTATTATTTTTGTAATTAAGTCCTAATTACTCAAAATCATCAAAAACTCCAATACAAAACGTGTTAATCTAAAATATATCTTTCATTTTTCATCATCAAACAACAAAAATCACAAGCTATCAACAATGGTACAACTCAAAATATTCATCAAAATCGAAAATTCAAGCATGGGTTTTGTAGTACTCGAAGCAACGATCTCAAAAACGTAAAAATTATCAAAAATCGAACAAAAAACAAACCGTGATTGAGCTAAATAGATGGCCGAACCCTAGCTTGTTGTTCTTCCCTTTTGTTTCGTCAATTAGGAAATAAAAATGATGAATATGGCTTTCTTTTTATGTTATAATATGATATATTATAACATTTTATTTCATTTCCTATTTTAACCTTATTTATTAAATTACAAAACCATTTTAACCATGGCCATTACCGTCCAACTAACATGAAAGTGTGCTATTTACCACATAAAAGTTCTCATTTAAAAAGCCATTAACAAATAGGTCCCTTTTAGAAATCACCACCAAATTTTTATTTTACGCGATTAAGTCCTTTTATTTAATCGGGTACCTAAACGACAAAATTAAATTACGAAAATTTCACAGATATAAAGTCACACAAAATAAACAAAAAAATAATTTTTAAAAATTTTTCTAGCTAAGATTTGTGGTCTCGAAACCACCGTTCCGATTAAGGTCTAAATTTGGTTGTTACAATCAGTACCCTTTAATTTTCAAAATTACACAATTACCCCAACTTTTACAATTTTTGCAATTTAGTCCTTTATTAATTATCCTATCAATTGAGCTAATTTTTTTCTTGATTGAAAATTTATCTAATTATTCTAGGCTATCTTACAGCCTTTGATACATAGAAATTTAATAGTAAACCTTAATTCTTTAATTCTTTCCAATTTAGTCCTAAAATCAATTTCTATTGAAATCACTTGATAAAATCATCATATATCAAAATTAGAACTCTAAATCCATGTTAATTCATCACAAACATCTAGTACTCATCAATGGTAACTTTCAAAATTACTCGTAAAATCAAAAACTAATAAAATAGATAGTTAGACTAACAAGAAAGTAGCAAGAATGAAACTTGTAGGAAAATATGAAAAACCAGTTTCTTAAGGGTTCTTCAATGGTGTTTTTGGCTGAGAATTATGAAGAAATGTCTAGATATTCAATTAAATCTTATTTTAACTATTAAGTTTTATTTCGTTTTCAATTTTACCCATTGTTCACACTAATTCATGATTTTTCTACACTCATGTCATCCAGCCTCTTATTTTAGGCTTATTTACCCTTCAAGTCCTTCCTCATTTAACATTTAGGCTATTTTATCACTTTAGCAAGTTCTACACCTTTTTTAATTTAGTCTTTTTTAATTAATTAATTATCAAAACGTTAAAATTTTCTAACGAAACTTTAATACTAACTTAATGACATTCCGTAAATATTTATAAAAATATTTATGGCTCAGTTTATGAAATCGAGGTCTCGATACCTTGTTTTTAAAACCACCTAATTGAATAAATTCTTCTAAAATACACATCATCAATTCAAAGATCTTCTAAAAACACAATTGACTCCTAAATAAATAAATAATAAAATTTTTGAACTCTCTGATTGGATTTAGTGGTCTCGAACCACTATTTTCGACACCATTAAAAATTGGGTTGTTACAACTCTCCCCCTTTAGGAAATTTCGTCCTCGAAATTTGTTACCTAAAAATAAGTTCGGATATTGTGATCTCATCAATTCTTCTGTTTCCCAAGCAGCCTCCTCCTAACCATGACGGTTCCATAATACTTTAACTAATGGTACTTGTTTATTTCGTAATTCTTTAACCTTTCGAGCTCAAATCTTTACCGGTTCTTCCAAATATGTCATATCTGGTTGCAGTTCAATCTCACTATGAAGAATCACGTATGAAGGATTAGATCTGTACCGGCTTAGCATCGATACATGAAACATATTATGAATTTTCTAAAGTTCCGAAAACAGAGCTAATCTATAAGCTACTGCGCAGATTCTTTCAATAATTTCATACGGTCCGATAAATATTGGACTCAATTTCCCTTTCCTACCAAAATGCAAGACCTTCTTCCATGGAGAGACTTTTAAAAACACTTGATCACCAACTGAAAATTCTATATCTTTTTTTTTTAAAATCCGCATATGACTTCTAACGGTCAGAAGCAACCTTCAAACTGTCCTGAATAATTCAAACTTTATCTTTAGTTTCTCAGATCAAATCAACCCCCACTCGCTTAGATTCACTCAATTCAGACAAATACAATGGATTCTTACATTTCCTTCTATAAAGAGCTTCAAAGTGTGTCATTTTATGCTGGACTGATAACTATTGTTATATGCAAATTCAACCAACGGTAAATACTTTTCCCAGTTACCCCTAAACTAGAGTATACAACATCTCAACATGTCTTCTAGAATTTGAATTACTTGTTCTAATTGCCCGTCAGTTTGAGGATGAAACGCGTGCTGAAATTTAATTTTGTACATAGAGCTTTTTGAAATTTATTCCAAAATCTCAATGTAAACATCGGATCCCGATCTGAAATAATGGATGTGGGGACCCCATGTAACCTCACAATCTTTGATATATACAATTTTGCTAATTTTTCAAGTGAAAAGTCGGTTCTGACTGGAATAAAATGTGCCAATTTAGACAATCGATTAACAATCACCTAGACCGAATCTTTCTTTCTCAGAGTCACAGGTAATCCTGATATAAAATCCATCGAGACATGATCCCATTTCCACTGAGGAATCATGACTGGTTGTAATAAACCCGTTGGTACTTGATGTTTCACTTTCACTTGTTGACAAATCAAACATTTAGCTACAAACTCACAAATTTCCCGTTTCATACTCAGCCACCAATACATCCGTTTCAAATCACAATACATCTTCGTACAATCCATATGAATGGAATACATGTTACTGTGAGCTTCAGAAAGAATATTATTTTTCAATTCTGAATTATTAGGAATAAAAATTGTAATACCCCGAAAGTTACTACAGCAAGAAAGTGAAATATTGTCCTTGATATAATAAAATAAGGAGATAAAGTAAAAAAAAAAGGGGAATTTTGAGCTATTAACAAAATCTATTTGGGAAGTATATTATGATATATTAATTCAAGAAAGGACTAAGTCGCTAATGTGAGAAAAGTTTTGTGGCCCAAGAGTAAATACTTAAAATTTAAGAGGTTAAAGTGTAAATATGAAAAAGTTGAAGGACTAATAGTACAAATATTTTAAGGATGGAGTGATATAGAAACTAAAGAAAACGGATGAATTAGGACCAAATTGAATAAGTGGAAGGGGTTAAATCACAATTTTACTAAAATAAATGATGAGTCAATGATGGAATTTTGAAGAATCAAAATGGTCATTTAGCAAAGAAGATAATTTTGAAGAGTAAAGATGATGTGGGTGATAAAATAAATAAATAAATAAATATTAGTTTATTAATATTTTGATTTAATTTTTAATTATATTTATTATTATTTTATTTAGTATATAAGGAAAGAAAGATGAAGAATTCTCTTCATCTGTAACACCTCTTACCGGTACCTGAGACCAGGACAAGGTATGAGGCATTACTGAACATAAACAGGGCATCTCTGAAAAATACGGGTCATAAAATTTTACTCCAAATTAAAATCAATCAAACAAATTCATATTGTCCTTATCATGGACCTATGAGGTCGAAAACATACATTAAAAAACAATCCGGAACTAATCCAAGAACTTAAGAGAAGTCTAAGAAAATTTCTAGGGTTAAGCCTCACACGCCCGTGTAGAGGTAATGCACACGCCCGTGTGCTTTGGGACATGCCCGTGTCCCTTACCTATGTGGGATTTCTAAAAATTATTTTTCATTTCGAACCTGCAAGGGTTTTCACATGGGCAAGCACACGCCTGTGTCCTTGGCCCATGTCCCTCACACGGCCTAGACACGCCCGTGTCTTCTCCTGTGTCCAAAAACCTGGACATTCTGTTTATGACATCATCACTCATTTAGGGGCACATGGCCATGGTACATGCCTGTGTTCTAGGCCGTGTCCTTTACACGGTTGAGACACACAGCTGTGTCTCTTTCCTTGTGTTTACTACCATGCAAACTGTCTTAGAAATTTTAGGTGCAGGGGACACATGAGTGAACAACACGCCTAAGGGGCTGGCCGTGTGTCACACACGGCCTAGACACATGTCCGTGTGTCTACCCGTGTGGACCTTTTTTGAGGCTATTTTCCAAGCTTTTGGTCACCCTCAATTACTCATACATTGAAACACACTTTACAACATACAACATGACATATTTATACACTCTAACATTCCAAACCATGGCATTCTCATGTCTTCATAATGTCATCTTATTGCACTTTATTACACCATTTAGAGGCATTCCACACCCATTTCATGCATTATTAAACTTGTTACCATAACCTCAAATTGTGTATTCATGCACATAGTCATTTTAAGTCATTAGGTCATCCTTTAACCTTTAACACTTAATCCACACTTTACCATACATTCATCAATCAACAGCATACCACATCATTATCATGCATTCACAAAGAAACAACATACCCTACCATCAAGACACTAACACATGCATGCATGGGTAATTAGATTACAACCAAAATGATCAAATATGAGCCATATCACATGGCCATTACAAAAGAATCATCATCATCATCATCATCATCATAGGCCTTCACAAATTGGCCAAATAACATGACACATATCACAAAAGAACCAAGTTCCTATAGATGCCATACTCAAAATAATGATTTCACTATACCCAATAGTCTTTTGATAGTGTGATCGAATACTCCGACAACTTCCAATCCCCTAGCTAGCTTGGCGGAACTACAAAGAATGGAAAAGAGAGTGGAGTAAGCATTAAAGCTTAGTAAGTCCACATACAAATAATATGCAATAGTGGTAAACAATTAACATGTAAAAACATGATAACATATACATAAAGATTATTCTTCATTCAAACCTCTTTGCTTATTCATCATATGCATATACATACTTGCCCCTCTTAAATCGATCTTTATCAAAGCATTACTCATTGGTTTAGCGTACGTACCTGTACTCATCGTAGTGTATCAATAACCATACCTTTTTCATATGCCCTCCTCGAGACTTTCATTACAGTCATTACATTACCCGTTGAACACTCGGAATATTATTGGATAAGCGGAAACCTTGCACATAAATACCACATATACAAACGTAGCTGAAGCTACCACATAACATGTAACACATCCATAATGAACTTAGACCTCTCAACGAGCTTGGATGTTACATGAATTGCATCCATAGGAACTCGGACCACTCAACAAGCTCGGATGCTCGCATCCATAATGAACTCGAACCTCTCAATAAGCTCGGATGCTACATACCTCACGAACCCGGACCACTCAATGAGTTCAGACTTCTTAGTTTCTAGTGACATGTCACTTGTATCCTAAACTATTCCTAAGGTTAAAACGGGGTTTTTCCTCTCTTGCATATAGTATCTCCATCATACTTGCTTGTAACGTCGTGGATAACAACCATAATAGTATTCATGCTTTCATAACAATCAGCTAGCATATAACTCATAATTACAATAAAACATTTATTACAATATATTAAAGCATTAAAACATACTACAATGCCACATTATTTGCATATGTACTTACCTCGGTACAAAACGATGATAATCGAGCCTAGTTGTCGTATACTTTATTCTTTCCTCGATCAGGTCCCGATTCACTTTTTCTTGCTCTATAATGCCAAATTTAACTTATTTATTATTCACATTGCTGAAATGGGTCCATAAATCATATTTTTTTCAAATTTACATTTGACCTTTAAACTTTTACATATTTACGATTTAACCCTTAGGCTCGTAAAATGAAATGCATGCATTTTCTTGATTACCCAAGCTTGGCTGAACCTCTTCTATGCTCATATCAGCCCATATTTTCTATTATTTCACATTATTACTTCTCACTCTTACACTTTTACAAACAAGTCCCTTGTTTAGGTGTTTTCACTAAAAATCACCTAATAAAAGATGTTCATCATGCATCAAACATTCATAATCCTCCATTAATCATCAAAATACAAGCATGTCATGCATGGGTCAATTTTTATACATGAAACCTAGCTGAAATATAGCTAGAAATGGTAGATCATGTTACCGAGACTTCAAAAATACATAGAACATTAAAAACGGGACTAGGGAACACTTACTATTGAGCTTGGAGATGTTGAACAAAACCATAGCTATGGTGTTTTGTGATTTTCGGTAGCCAAGGAGGAATATGGACAGATTTTTTATTTGATTTTCCCTTTTTATTCTTTTAATTACCTAATGACCAAAATGCCCTTAGGGTTTCTCTTTCCAATTTTTTTCTATGCATGTCCATTTTTGTCTAAAATTTTAGGAATTGGTCAAATTGCTAATTAGGACCTTCTAATTCATAATCTAATGCAATTTCATGCTTAAAGCTTCTAGAATGCAAGTTTTGAGCTTTATTCAATTTGGTCCCTAAAATGCAATTAGACATTTTATGCATAGAATTTCTTCATGAAACTTTCACACAAGCATGCATTCATAACATAAACCTCATAATAATCATAAAATAGTTATTTCTATCTTAGATTTGTGGTCTCAAAATCACTGTTTCGACTAGGCCCTAATTCAGAATGTTACATCATCTTTCCATGCAACCAACGTGAGAAGAGAAAAGAAAGAAAGAAATTTTCTTTTATTTAAAATTTGGTCCTTTTACCAAAATTCACCATTTTCACTTAGAAATCAAAAGAATTTCCATAGATACCAAGAGAGTAAAGCAATAAACAGATTATGGGGAGCTAGAATATCAAGTTAGATTCAAGAAATAGAAGCTGGAGGAGAGAGAATATCAAGTTAAAGATTGAAATCAATAGAACAAGGTAAGAACATCAAGTTTTTAATATATTTTTAAGTTTGATATTATTGAAAAAGAATGAAAATAATGTTAAAGTAGAGTTTTCTTATATAAGATTCTATGTTCTTGATATGTTAGTGAAGGGAAATATTGTAGAGAAAGGAAAGTGGGGTGTTATAAACTTGGTTATCAACAGTTTGCACTAAAACAATTTTTAGACAGCAGTAGTAGTCTGACTTTGAAAATTCACCAAAAATTGTAGAAATTGAATTATAGTTTAATTACAGTATTAAATCAAAGCCTATTGAGTCTAGTTTTAGAAGAAACATTGTAAGTAAAAGAATTTCATATTATGAGATATATGAATTTTTGTGAGATAATGTCAGATTGATTTTAGGTTCCCCTGTTCTGACTTTGGAAAATAAAAAAATTATAAAAAATAATTATGGGTTTAAATTTATATGTTTAAATTCTTAATGAGTCTATTTTCAAGAGAAATAAACAAAAACATCATCCAAACCCCATACTAAGTGATAATTAATTTTTAGTAAAGAAAGGTCGAAGTTGTCAAATAGCAGAATAGGGATAAATTTGAATATTTTAATGTACTTATCGGTTAAATTATAAATTCTAAATTTTTTATGGTAGAAAGATATTTGAGTCTAGTGTCAAAAACATTAAGCGGATATTAATTTAGAATTTTGTAGCTTAAGATATAAATAATTTAGTGACTATGACTAGGACTATCTTTTGTGGATGTCCATGAGGACTTATCTAATGTGGGAAAAATCAGCTAGGACTATTGTTGTGAGGAAAATTCACCAGAACTATCTAGAAAATATAATTCCACAACACACACTTTGATTTAAGCCTGTAAAAGGGTGTTCTATTATTATGAGAAGGCCATTATGCCTGTGCTAGCAAATAAGTGAAGCGAATACAAGTTATAATGATCCACTTGTTCTGTTCTCATAGCTTGAAATCTATAGCAGGTATGGAATTCATTCTTGTGAGAGTTGGCAAATTCATTAGGCGATTTGAATCTAATTCTATAAGATCGCCAAGAACGAATCCCCATGCTAATATTGCAACTTATGTCCAAACCAAATGCATGGACAATTATATGGAATTCATATTATGTATATATGATAGTTCGCCAGGTTCTATTGGGAATGATACAAGGGTATTCTCCTATGTTTCCAAAATGAAGAAAATGTTTACCTAAGTAAGTTTTGTGTTTGAGATATTGTGTGTGTAACAGCCCGGTTTAGACCCTAGTCAGAATAGTGGTTTCGGGACCACAAATTTGAGTTAGAAAAATATTTGAATATTATTTTCTATGTTTACAGTATGTGGTTAAGCATGTGTGCAAATTTCGTATGAAAATTTAATCAGTTGTGTGCTTAATTTGTAGAAGGACCTAATCGCAAAAATGTAAAAGTTTCTTGCCATATGTTAAGTGTGCCTATTTTTTTATGTCTTTGTAAATGAGAGGTCCTTATGTTGAGAATAGACCATTTGAATAATGGATGGACATAAATGCCTATAGTTAATGAAATTTTATATGTTATTAATTAAGGGCAAAATTGGCATTTGGTAATTAAAGTTATATTAAATAAAAAAAAGCCATATTTTCTTCCAAATTCATCATCTATTACCGAAAATAAAAAAGAAAAAGAAAGAACAAGAGCTTTTAGGGTTCGACTATTGATATTGGTGATTAAGGTATGGTTTTTGATCCGTTTTCGATAATTTCTACATTTTTGTGATCGTTGCTTTGTATTTTACTAAGCCCATGCTTCAATTTCTGAAATTGATTATGATTTTAAGATATACCATTGATGAAATTATGAGTTTTATGAAGTTTGATGATAGTATATGGAAGTTTGATGTTGGGTTAACATGTTTTGTCTTTGGATTTTTGATGAATTTGAGTAATTTGGGCTAAATTGTGAAAATGAGATTTTGAGGGACTAAAATGTGAAATAAATGAAATATATGGACTGTTAGGGACCATAGGAAGATTCGGCTAAGGCATGATTGTGATGAATTTTGTACATTTTCGTGTTTTGTGTAATAATGATTAAAATGTCAAAATGTGGAAATTAGGGACTAATGTGCAAAAAGGCCAAATTATGTGATTATGAATTTAATTGAATTAATATGAGATTGAATAGGTGAATTTGAATTTATATAGATCAATAAAGGAGAAATTTGGACCTAGATCGAGGCAAAAACAAAGTGCAAGGTTGATCGACCAATATCGTCGTTTTTACGTCCGAGGTAAGTTTGTGTATAATATTTATTGTTTAAAAAATGTTTATATGAGTTGAAATGAATAGAATTGTGATTGTGAAGTTTGAGTATGTGATTTGTGGATTGAATATATGAGGCACTAAGTGTGCGAATAAAGAAATAGCTACGACTACTAAAATGGCACTAAGTGTGCGAGATTAAAACAATGTTGGCTGAATAAATGGAACTATGTGTGCGATACCATTATTAATTTGGTTTATTGTAATGGCACTAAGCGTTCGATACTATTATAGCTTCGGCTACTTAATTGGCACTAAGTGTGCTAGTTCATTGAACGTTTAAAGATGATCAAAGGAATTAATGCATCGAGTATTGAAGTGATAAATGTGATAGGTATGAACGTGATGGTATATGTATGTACGGAACCTATGTGGTTGATGATATAGAGTATGAAATAGACGAGAGATTGTGTAAATGAATGATGAAATGAGTAATATGATGAGTTGTATTAAGTGTTAGTTAATTGATTGAATTATATTTTAATTAATGAGTTAAATGTGTTATATCATGAACTTACTAAGCTTTAAAGCTTACTGTGTGAAATGTTCTTTGTTTTATAGTGTTATAAAGCTAGCTTGGATTCAGGGATCATCAGTGGCACATTCACACTATCGGACACCTATTTTGGTACCATTTTGAAAGTTGTATATATGGTATATGGCATGTATAGGCTAGAGTTATTTTGGTATGTTTTGTGATATGAATACTTAGCCATGTGATATGTGATGTAATATTGTCTATAGGCTATATTTTGATGTGTATAAAAGGGCCTTGTGAGAAATGGTTGATTTGGTAATATAGAAATGTGAACTTGCTATGGAAATGGTAGAATGATGCTATGAGAATGAATGAAGTGTATTGAGATTATGGAACATATGTCTTGGTATAATTATAGCTTATGATTTGGCATGATTTTGATATGGATTACAAGCATGAAATTTATTGATGATGGTATGGCATGAATAATGTATGTTTTGGTTGTGAATTGGTTGAGAATTTGGTATAAATTGGTTTTGTTTTGGTCCTTGTAAGGAAGACCCAAAATGGGTGGCAAATTGGCCTTGTAAATGGCCTATTTTTGCCCACATGGGCAGGGACACGGTGTGTGTCTCAGTTGTGTAGCTTGAGGGCCATTTCGAAATGAGCCTGGCCAGACTACATGGTCGTAGACCGATGGGCGTGTGCTAGGCCATGTGGCCAAGTCAGTTTCGAACACGGGCTAGACACACGGGCATGTGACTAGCCGTGTGACCCAAGTCAGTGGCCTCCCTAATTTTTACACGGCCTGGCACACGGGTGTGTCTTGTAGCCATGTGGACAAGTCAGTATGTATGCCTTGTTTTATCATGGCCTAGGAACATCGGCGTGTCTAATGCTGTGTGAGACACATGGTTTGTTCACACGGGCGTGTGACCTTTATAACTTAGAAAATTTTTTGAAGTTTTGAAAAATTTTGAGTGTG
The DNA here is from genome assembly GCF_007990345.1 of Gossypium hirsutum. Lineage (NCBI taxonomy): Eukaryota > Viridiplantae > Streptophyta > Magnoliopsida > Malvales > Malvaceae > Gossypium > Gossypium hirsutum. The sequence goes on along the minus strand of NC_053425.1, from coordinate 101,186,305 downwards.
CTCGGTTTAGTCCCGACCCCTTCCTAATGCATGTTTTAGGTCTCGATGACCTAAAAAAGGGACTTTATGTTGATGTTTGATTATGATATGATGACGTATGACTTTTAGATTGTGAAATGAATTTGAAATGTTCTGATTGTCCGGTAATACCTCTTAACCCTAGTCCGACGACAGATACGGGTTAGGGGTGTTATAATGTGAGTTGTTTGGCTATGCAAAACCACATATGAAAGATTTGGTAGTTCACCACGACTGTCTCACATGTATGATTCCGAAAATAGGGGGTTCGCTGCTAAGAATCTACTACAAGTTATTTTTTTCAAAGAGATAACTACCAATAGTAGACTATTTGATCCTGGAACATGGGCGTGATGAAATGTACCGTCAATCTGTCTATTTGATGGGGATGAGTAAACTTTCTATATTAAGCTGCAAGGATGTTTTCCTTATGAATTCAAGAGGATCGTAATACGGGTTTGAGTTTAGTAAGATAAATCGATGGATTATCTCTTACAAGTAGTTTACAAGTAAGAAATCGCGAGGATTTCCCTCTTGAGGAAATAAATGCATAAGAAGCTATTAAGGCAATTAAAGGGAATAAAGTTAGTAAGGGAAATCCGCTAAGAAATTATCTTCTGTGACGATGAGAATGATGTACTGTCCCAAATCAAGCAAGAACATAGTGAAGTCCCAGCCACGAAGGGCAAAGAGTTAGTATTTTGTTTGTAAGGTATGGAAACTCATTAAGTTATTTGGAACTTATTTGTGTTGCTATGTATTGCAGGCAACTGGGGGATTGTGAGGATTCGAGAAAGGACCAGGCCAGAGTTCACCGTGTAGTGGCATCTTTGTTTCTTAGTTGTAACTTGTATGTAGCGGGGCGACCCAGAGACGAAGTATTAGGATGTTTGTTGTAAATGAAACTAGATAGTCAAAATACTAAAGTCTTAGGGTGTTTGTTGTAAACGAAACTAGATAGTCAAAATACTAAGTGGTCATTCAAAATAAGTAAGGGTTACTTGGTGAAATTGTTGTATATTTGATAAACCGTAATTTATACATATTTCTATCCCTTGCTTAGCACATTTTATGGATGATTTTTCCTTAAATTTGGTGAATTCGAGGCTCCTAATGCCTTAATTTCATATTTTATACTTAGGTGAGCATAGGAGAGCGAAAGGAACGAGAAACAGGCCAAAAATAGAGAAAATGGGCCAATGTATGAAATCAACACGGCCTGGACCTCCTCACACGGGCAAACCACACGGCCGTGTCAATTTGGCAGAATCAAATCATGACTCACACGGGCGGACCACACACCCGTGCCTATTTAACAGGCTTGACCGCAGCCTGAAGTAATCGCACATGGGCGTGTCACATGGGCGTGTCCCTACCGAGCCCAAGTTTAGTCCAATTAGGAAAAGGCCAATTTTGAGGGTTCTTAGGCATTCTAAAGCCTATAAATACACCCTAGAGAAGGAGGAAAAGGGGATAGAAAGAGAAGGAAGCAGGGAATTGCTCAAGGAAAGCCGATTGATCCATCTCAGAATCTGGATTCATCATCAAGACTGAAGATCTCCCCTCAATTTCCCTTCAGGAGTTTTGGGTTTTTCTTTAAGTTTTGTATCCATTATTCTTCTGAGATGTTTACCTTTTTAGTTATGACGTTTTTAGTTATGAACTAAAACGCCTAAATACCTAAGGGGGATGAAACCTAAGACGGATCTTGTTATTATTATCTGAATTGTATGATAAATATTTGACTTGTTCTTAATTATGTGTTCTTAATCTTGTCTTGATATTCTAGGATATTGATTCAAGTTAAGCTCTTATTCGGAGGAGGAATAGACCCTATCTAAGTGTACATTTGTCATAATTAAGTGGAGTTGATTGCACGCCTAGAGATAGGGTGACAAGATTTTGCCGGATTAGGGTGAAACCTAATAAGGGGATCCATAGATCGAGTTAATGCAACCCTATGGAGTTAATTAGAAAGAGATTTCAATTATTCAACCTAGGGTTAGACGTTGTTAGTCTCGAGAGGGATAATAATATAACTTAGGGATTTCTACGGATCAAGTCAAATGAATAAATCGTCTGATTCAGAGTCAAATAACAAGTGAAGTCTAGGTGGATTTTTCCTTAGGTATTGTCTTAATTCAATCGTTTTTTCAAAAGTAATTCCCAATTCTATTCTCTGTGATTTCTTAGTTTAGTTAAATAGTTAGTTAAAACAAACCTCATTATTCTTAGGCTAGATAATAAAAAGACAGTCATTACTAGTACTTTTAGTTCTTTTGGGTTCGACAATTTGGTCTTACTAAAGCTATACTACTGTTCGATAGGTACACTTTCCTTCATCGTGATAATAGTTAGTTTCAAGAACGATTCATTATAAATATTTAAAACCTGTCACGAATATCACGTATCAAGTTTTTGGCGCCGTTGCTGGGGAACTAAGATATTAGGAACACCCAATTTTTATTATTTCAGCCGTTTACTTTTACTTCAATTTAAATTTTATTCTAATTTTTATTACTAATTCTTTTTTTCCCTTTTTTGGCAGGTTCTTATAGTTTATGACTAGAAGAAACCTGTCAGGACCATTACTTTTTGACAGTGAGATCGATCGCACAGTTCGCAGAAACCAAAGAGAAATAAGGCGAAGCTTAAGATACATAGAGAACGAGCAAGAGGATAATATTCAAACCACAACCGAGGAGATGGCTGAAAACCAAGAAAATCTGCTACCTCCTGCGATTGCTGTTAATCAAATCCTGCTCCGCGCACTATGTATGATTATGCTAAACCTTCTTTAACAGGAACTGAGTCAAGTATAGTTAGACCTGCTATTGCTGCAAATAATTTTGAACTGAAACCTAACACAATTCAAATGATACAACAGTTTGTTCAGTTTGATGGTTTGCAAGACGAGGATCCCAAAGCTCACTTGGCAAATTTCTTGGAATTTTGCGATACCTTTAAAATTAATGGTGTTTCTGATGACACCATTTGCCTTCGATTGTTTCCCTTTTTGTTGAGGAACAAAGCTAAATAGTGGTTGGACTCATTACCACGAGGGTCAATTACTACTTGGGAACAAATGAGCGAAAAGTTTCTACTAAAATACTTTTCGCCGGCTAAAACGGCTAAATTACGTAATGATATCTCTTCTTTTGTGCAGATGGATTTAGAAAAACTTGATCGCATGATTCGTAACAAGTAATAAATATTTATAATGAAGATCAAACCTAGACTAACTATTATCACGACGAAAAGGCAAGCGCACCTATCGAACAATAGTATAGTAATGGCAAGACCGGGATATCGTACCCAAAGGACCAAAAAGTACTAGTAATAACTATCTTTTTATTATCTAGCCTAAGAATAAAAGGGTTTGTTTATTAAACTAATTATCTAAACTAATTAACTAATTTAATTGAAGCAAAGAGAAAATTTGGAAAAAGACTTGAAGAAAAGCAATTGATAAAGACGACACCCAAGGAGGAATCCACCTAGATTTCACTTGTTATCTGACTATGAACCAGACGATTTATTCACTTGACTTCAACCATGAGATTCCATAACCTACGTTATTATCCCTTTCGAGACTAATAACGTCTAACCCTCAGTTGAATTAATCGAAATTTCTTTCTTAATTAAAATCCCTAGGGAAGCAGTAAATCACTCTATGGACTCCCATATTAGGTTTCACCCTAATACGGCAAAATCTCGTAACCCTATTTCTAGGCGTTCGATCAACTCCGCTTAATTATGCCAAATCTACTCTTAGGCAGAGTCTATTCCTCCTCTGCATAAGCACATCAAATCATGAATTAATACTCGGAATATTAACTCAAGCATTAAGAATACATAATTAAGAATAAATCAAGTATTTATCATACAGTTCAGATAATAATAACAAGATCTATCATAGGTTTTATCCCCCTTAGGTATCTAAGGGGTTTAGTTAATAATAAAATAAGAGTACATCTCAAAAGTATAAAAATAACAAAACATGAAGAAAACTAGGAATTCTGAGAGAGATCTTTAGTCTTGGAGTAGCTTCGACTTTTGGGATGGATCATCTGGCTTCCTTCAAGTAATTCCTGGCGTGTGGTTCTGTATTCCAGAAAAGTTCTGGAAGAGGCCCCCTTATTAGGTCACGCTTAGGGTGTTTATATAGGCTTTGGATTAGCTTTCTTCCTCCCTAAGTACCTTTTTTCGTGTAAAATACAACTTTTTGAAAAAGGGACACGCCCGTGTGCCACGGCCGTGTTCGATCCGTTAAATTGCACACGGCCGTGTGGGTCAATGGCCAGGCCGTGTGAATTGTGAGAGCCTTGGTCGACACCCTCGAAGGACACGGGCGTGTGAGCAGCCCGTGTGGCAAGGCTTAGATCGTGTGATCTTTTTGATTTGGTCCGTTTGTCCCTTTTTAGCTCATTTTTGGATCCTTTTGACTCTTGGTGCTCTCTTGAGTGCAAAACATGAAATAACTGGATTAAGAGCACCAAAATCCAAAAACCTAGTAATAAACATCCATAAATATGCTAAGTATTTGGGGTAAAACTATGTATAATTTGGCGTTTATCAACACTCTACGATGCATGGGAGAGATACAAGAACCTTTTGAGAAGATGCCCTCACCATGGGTTACCGCTTTGGCTACAAGTTCAAACGTTCCATAATGGCCTGAATTCTTCGACTCGGCAGATGATTGATGCAGTCGCTGGAGGAACTATCAATAATAAGACACCTGAGGCGGCTTACGAATTTATTGAGGAGATGTCACTGAATAACTATCAGTGGCAAGTTATGAGAACAAAGCCGACGAAAGCAGCCGGTGTTTTCATCCTCGATGCGGTTACTATGCTATCTAACAAGTAGAACTCTTAAATAAAAGGATTGACGGTTTGTGTGGTTCTACTCAGGTACATCCAGTGATGAGGTGTGATTCGAATAGAGGAGGAGCATGTACAGAATATCAACCCTTCAACCCTAGCATAGAGGAGGAACAAGTCTAATATATGGGTAACAATAACTCTAGATCCCAAAATAACCCATATAGTAACACTTATAATGCAGGTTTGAGGAACCATCCCAATTTCTCGTGAGGCGGTCAAGGAAATCAAAGGCCGCAATATCCTCCGGGTTTTCAACAACCATCTTGCCAGCAGGAGAAGAAGCCGAACCTTGAGGAGATGCTAACCAAATTCATATCGGCGTCATAAACTCGTTTTCAGAATACCGAGATAGCACTTAAGAATCAATAAGCATCGATCTAATGGCTCGAAATTTAGATTGGACAGCTTGCCAAGTTGATTTCTGAATGACCACAAGGTAGCCTGCCAAGCAACACTGAATCTAACCCAAGGGAGTAACTCAACGCGATTGCCATTCAAGATGAGGAAGGGTTAGTCACACCAGAACCAGAACCAATGCAAGAAACAGAGATAAGCAAAGGTAAAGGTGAGGTAGACCATAATGAGCAGAAATCAGTAAGTACAGAATACAAACCTCGTGTGTCATATCCCAATGCGACAAGGAAAGGCTGCTCAGATGAACAATTTGGTAAATTCCTTAAACTCTTAAAAAAATTGCATATTAACTTACTATTTATTGAAGCTCTATCACAGATACAAAACGCAATGAAATTTTTAAAAGAGCTCTTAGTAAATAAGTGAAAGTTGGACGAGGCTTCGCATGTGAAGCTAAACTCAGTTTGCTCAGCTATTCGATAGAATAAACTACCCAATAAATTGAAAGATCCAGGGAGTTTTACAATTCCTTGCTTAATTGGTAGTTTGGATGTTAATAATGCATTAGCTGATTTAGGGGCTAGTATTAACGTCATGCCTTACAAAATTTTTAAACAACTAGGTCTTGGGAAACCCAAACAGACTAGAATGAACATTCAATTAGCAGATAAAACTATAAGATTTCCTAAGGGTATTATTGAAGATGTGCTAGTTAAAATCGATAAATTTATATTTCCCGTTGACTTCGTTGTTCTAGACATAGAGGAGGATAGCAACGCTCTTTTGATTTTAGGAAGGCCCTTTTTAGCAACTGCTAGAAAGATTATTGATGTTGGCATAGGTGAGCTCACACTTTGTGTGGGAGACAAAACAATCACCCTTCAAGCTCGCAATTCCGACAACACATCGAAAATTGAAGGTGATTGTTTAAACCATTCTTCTAAAACTGACATTATGGTGCAACCTACTTTGTAAGAAATGAGTTTGAAGGAAGTACATGAGCCATTTTCAAGCAATAGTAGAAGACCTATTCATGAAGAACGAAGGCTGCAAATCGAGGAGCTAGATGAATGGCGGACATATAAACTGAGAACACACGATAAACCAAAATTACGCCAGAATAAGCTCAATACCTTTCCAAATCAACTTAAGGTTGGAGATAAAGTTTTATTAGATGCTGCAGATCCTCACATTGTCACTACCAAACCGAATGAAGAAATCCCTCTTACGGTACTTAGCATTTTCCTATTCGGTACAGTCGAGGTAAGTTATCCCAAGTTTGGCACTTTTAAGGTAAACAATACCCGCCTAAAACCTTATTTTGATGAGATTCACAGCAGGAATGAGGAGTATAAACTCCTCGAACCACCATGACCATTCAATGGAGAGGTAAGTAGAGCTTAAACTATAAATAAGCGCTTCTCGAGAGGCAACCCGAGCACTAATTGTATTAACTTCTTTAAATTTTAGTACGTAACTTACTAACGGAGCTCTTGAATACAGGTTTACCACACAGACACGGCCTAGCACACGGGCGTGCTTAGGATAATGTGGAAATAGGGCAAAGATTTTCCCTAGCACGGGCTACGATAAATCACCACGGCCATGCGACATGGCCGTGCACGAACCTGCCAAAACAACACGGGCATGTGACACGCCCGTGCCTTGAAATCGTGGCCAAACCTGTCAAATTAACACCGGCGTGCGACATGCCCGTGCCTTGAAACCGTGGCCGAACCTGCCAAAACAACACAGGCATGGACCTTCATACACGGGCGTGGGAGAAAGCAAACAAAGACAGATACGACCATGCGACATGGCCGTGTGCACCCATACGCCTAAAGAACACGAGCGTGGGCCAAATGTCAGACCCACCCAAATTCAAAATTCGCGAATCACACGGGCAAATATTGGGGAACACGGGCGTGTCCCCTTGGCCGTATGTCCCAAAATCTATAAATACCCTTCACTATTCATCATCTTCTTCACCCAAAATCCCTAACCCTAGCCGCTGCAAGTCCACACGGCCTCCCTGCCATGCCCGTACGCTGCCTTCAACTCCATTTCTGAAGCCCATTCTCATTTTTTTAGCGTTTGTTTATTCTTTTCTCTTTTATTTTACTTAGTTCTAATGCTAATTACCATGTTAATCTTCATTTATCCCATACTATTTCCATTTTGCTATCATTCAAATCCCATTGTTAGATTAGCTACCATTATTTCATGTGACATTTTTATTTATTACTTCATGATTTCTCAAGCCCCATCTACGTTTTCTAAGTTAATATTCACTTGCTTATTATTCTTTTCCATTATAATCCATGCACTGTGATACGTTTATGCTTTTTACATTACCATCAAGCTCTTTGCCATTTTGATTTTCATACTAATACCATGACATTATGCCATAAAATTTATTATTTTGGTTAGGTCTGTTAGTGTTAGTAGTTGTGTCTGAAATTATTTTTGACCTTTTCCTTGTTGAATTTGTTTACATTTTACCTTATCCAATCATCAAAATAGAATAATGGTTTTGCTTGGAGGTATACCATGTCATCTTCACGAGGAATGAAAGCCGCCGTCCCTGCTTCGAAGAAAAGTAAGGGAGCGTTATCCTCCTCGAGTCCTACGCGGAAATTCGTCACCCTTTCCTGCAGTTCCCCATTGGGCCCCAAGAAGAACTTTTCCAGATTCTATGGGCTCGACCTTTGGAAGTGGACCGCTGTATAGATTGGGCCGTGCTAGAACAAGTCCAACTTGCAGATGTAATTCGAGCCTTCCTCACCACCAATCGTTGGGGGCTTTTCTTTGAGATTGTCGAGCCAACATATCTCGAACTCATTATGGAACTCTACTCAATGTTCCATCCTTAGACCGTGATGACCCATTTTGATGACCTAGGAACAATCCAATTTCGCCTCGGCGGTCTAGTCCGCCAGTTGAACATCCCAGAGTTCGGAACCGCATTGGGCCTTTACACTGAGGAGTTCATGGAGGAAAATGAACTCCACGCTCTTAATCGCCACATCCATCACTCTCCTTCACAATGTTGGGATGCCCTCACCCCAGACACTGCCTCCTACAATCCTAGCCGCTCCAAGGCATCGGCTCTCCCTCCATTTCTGAGGTACTTACACGCCATTTTGGCTCACACGTTAATAGGAAGGAGAGAGAGCACTGATGTCGTCAACATTCATGACGCCTACTTTCTATGGTGTATGTCGCATGAGCACGTCATAGACCTTGCTTATTTCACTGCCCTCGCCATTCAACATCAGACGGAGCGACATAGGAAAGGGGTCATCTCCATTGGGCCTTATGTGACACGATTGGCCCGGCACTTCGGGCTCCTCAACACAGCAGCCCAATCATCCTCCCTCACTCTCATGGGCTAGATGTCCCCATAGGACATCTCAAGCATGCTAAGTATGAGGATAATCGAAAGACTTTCTGATTCTATCACAGTTATAAAGAGCTCCAAAGCTCACTATTACTCAGGGACTCGAAACTCCACTGGGAAAGGTTCTCCATGACTGCCAGGTCTTGCTCGACCACGACCATAGCCAACTTCAGATATAATATTCTTTTGGCATAGGACTTATGGACTAATGAACCTTTACCACCACCGGAGTATCCTCCTCCACCCTCACGCCGATTATTCTCCAAAACTCCAGTTTAAGGAAATTCATTCATCACTTAGGAAGTTTCACTTCTCTCCCTATCTTATTTTTATATTCTTTTCTATATATCTATCTTTGTACATTGAGGGAAATGTACATCTTAAGTGTTGGGGGGTATTCATTTCACTATCAGAAAAATCCCTAAATGATTGCCTTGTACTCTTGAAAAGCTCTCATATCATGTTTAGGATAAATTTTGATTGATTTATGATTTTTATTGATATATCTTAAATTAAAACATAGGCATTCATGCACTGATTATTCAAACTTTAAGACATTAGAGAATTAACCATGATAAGTTGATCTTTAAGAATTTAAATTTTAAGTTGTTTCCCCAAGTTTAGGTATTATCTTGAATTGAAATTCACAAGTTTAAACATCAAAAAGCCATAATTTTTTGTGAGATCTTGAGCCTTCAAGAGCATCTATTAATTTTTTCATTCTCACTTTTATTATTGCTATGAGTGTGTCAGTATTGAATTGTTATTCTAGAAATTTCTTGATTATGCATGTCAAGACCACACCATTTGATGTGATATGTCAAAATGATAAAGGCACTTAGTTTTAACCCACTCACTCCATAAAAGCCTACCTTCAAAATTAACCCTTAGTGAACCCTCTTGAGCCTAACAACGCATTCATTGATTTACCTTCAATATTAACCCATAACTCACTATTGTTGAAATCCCCTAAATAATTTAGTCCCTATTTTTGTTGAGATTTGAGTGGGAATAGTTGCTTAGCTATGTTTTATTCTATTTTGTAATTTAACTTGTCCTAAAATAAAAAAAAATACATGTATACATATTAGTAGTAGTAATATTCTGAGCTAAAGAAGTTAAATTCCATATTCTAAGTAAAAGCTCTATTGTATGCAATTGATGACTAGTCATTTTTCTAGTTAGGTAATTTTTCAATTCAATCTCGATTCTAAACCTTTCTTTCAGCTTGTGACCAAACCCTCTAACCAAATCCACGTTACAACCCTCTAAAGACCTTTTGATTGATGTTTTATCTCAATTTATAGTAGTGGAGATTTGATTTTCATGCAAGCCTATGGTATTGACTTTTCATTATTGACTATTGAGTGCTTCATTTATTGTCCTTAAACACCTCGAGTGGTTTGAGTGAATCTTTTGTAAGGATGTGAAACTCTATGATATTTTGAATCAAAGGTAATTACTTAGACGAGGGGAGACACCTATGTTTTCATGATAAAATGCTCAACTTGGAATGTTTGAAACTTTGATATTCTTTCAGTTGAATTTTAAATGTATGATTACCTATGGATTATTTTGAGATATTATCGATAGAAATTATAAGTTGAGAAGAATTTATTTTGATTATGAGTTGAGGATTTTGCTTGAGGACAAGCAAATGCTTAAGTGTGGGGGTATTTGATAAACCGTAATTTATACATATTTCTATCCCATGCTTAGCACATTTTATGGATAATTTTTCCTTAAATTGGTGAATTCAATTCTCCTAATGCGTTAATTTCATATTTTATACTTAGGTGAGCATAGAAGAGTGAAAAGAATGAGAAACGGGCCAAAAACGGAGAAAATGGGCCAACTTACGAAATTAACATGGCTTGGACCTCCTCACACGGGCAGACCACACGACCGTGTCAATTTGGCAGAATCGAAGCACGACTCACACGGGTGGACCACACGCCCGTGCCTATTTAACAGGCTTGACCACGACCTGAAGTAACCGCACACGAGCGTGTCACACAGGCGTGTCCCTGCCGAGCCCAAGTTTAGTCCAATTCGAAAAAGACCAATTTTGAGGGTTCTTAGGCATTCTAAAGCCTATAAATACATCCTAGAGGAGGAGGGAAAGGGGACAGATAAAGAAGGAAGCAGGGAACTGCTCAAGGAAAGTCGATTGATCCATCTCAAAAGTCAGATTTATCATCAAGATTGAAGATCTCCCCTCAATTTCCCTTCAGGATTTTTGGATTTTTCTTTATGTTTTGTATCCATTATTCTTCTGAGATGTTTACCTTTTTAGTTATGAACTAAAACCCCTAAATACCTACAGGGGATGAAACCTAAGATAGATCTTGTTATTATTATCTGAATTGTATGATAAATATTTGACTTGTTCTTAATTATGTGTTCTTAATCTTGTCTTGATAATCCAGGATATTGATTCAAGTTAAGCTCTTATTCAGAGGAGGCATAGACCCTGTCTAACAGTACATTTGTCATAATTAAGCAGAGTTGATTGCGCGCCTAGAGATAGGGTGACAAGATTTTGCCGGATTAGGGTGAAACCTAATAAGGGGATCCATAGATCAAGTTAATGCAACCCTAGGGAGTTAATTAGAAAGAGATTTCAATTATTCAACCTAGGGTTAGATGTTGTTAGTCTCGAGAGGGATAATAATATAACTTAGGGATTTCTACAGATCAAGTCAAATGAATAAATCATCCAATTCAGAGTCAAATAACAAGTGAAGTCTAGGTGGATTTTTCCTTAGGTATTGTCTTAATTCAATCGTTTTTCCAAAAGTAATTCCCCAATTCTATTTTCTATGATTTCTTAGTTTAGTTAAATAGTTAGTTAAAACAAACCCCATTATCTTAGGCTAGATAATAAAAAAACAGTCATTACTAGTATTTTTAGTTCCTTTAGATTCGACAATCCGGTCTTGCTAAAGCTATACTACTGTTCGATAGGTACACTTGCCTTCATAGTGATAATAGTTAGTTTCAAGAACGATTCATTATAAATATTCAAAACCTATCACGGATATCAAGTATCAATATTCAACTAAATATTTATTAATGACATAGATTCATTTAAATCTTGAATTTACTTAGCAACAATATCAATTGTGTTCTTTTTCTTCACTCTTTTATTATTGTGAATAATAATATTGAAAGTATAAGTTAAATTGATTAATCTTGAATGTAGCATCCTATAGTCCAGACCCAAAGATTTGGTTGGGTATGGGGCATTACAATTTTGTTAGTATCAGAGCTCCGGTTTAGTCAGTCCTCAAGGAATAGGATTTAGAAAGTTAGCCCTTGTATGCATGTTATGGAATCTCTGGCTTAGTCCCTTGAATTGGTGAAAAATTATAATGTGTTGTTATACAATTGAATTTTTGTTTATGTATTATAGCGATAAGTGCAAGATGTGGAAGAGAATCTGCAAACTATTGATCAAGTACGAGACACAAAGCAATTGCAAAGACCAAACTGACTTCAAATGTAGTAGTTATTTTAGGTCATTTCTACACTTAAAGAGCTAATTTTCTTGGCATTCTATAATTAATTATTATATTTTCAGTATTAGTATGTTAAGAACAAAATATTAGTAAAATAAGCATTTTTACGCTTTTTTATTATTTCGATGACCTATAGGGCCAATTTGGGCCTCATGACTGACTAATGTGCTATTTAAGTGTGTAGGATGCCAATTTAGGTCCAAGAATATAAGGATGATGATTGGACTACGAGACAAGGAAGCTCGATAGGACAACGAATCCCGATAGGACAACGAAGTTGCCAAAGCCAAGAAAGCACTTAACGTCATGACAAAGAGCTTCCTCTCACCACGAAAACGTGATGGAGATAGGAGAGCATTCACGGTGACAACGTCTTGACGAGGAGCATTCCCATGTCATGACAACGTGACGATGGCAGGCCAAAATATGGTTGATTCTTTCCACGAAACTTTTGGGAATATTTATTTCTTTGGACCCTAGCATTTATTAGAATATTGCGTTTATTGGTATCTAATTGTTTCTATGGTTGAGTGGTCACCAAGTAGGCAATTGCCTATATAAGCAACCTTAGGGTCACTGGTATTGGTATGCAGACTTAGAGACACAATTTTACTATTTAACTTTTTTTTCTCTTCATGTTCGTGTAGTCGAAAATTTTCTATTATGATGTGAAGACAATTGCGAGTACAGATTAATCCAAGATCGCACGTTAATCTGTATTCATGAACTTTCTCTTATCTTTTTGTTCTTTTATTTATATTTTCGTTAACATTGTCAATTAGCATTTTTACTACCTTCTGATACACCAACACCAAGAGTATGAATACTGCTACCAAATATATAGAATTAAGGCGGTGACAGCAAGTATACTGGTCAGGTTGTAATATAGTTTGTTTACAATGAAACATTTGGTAAAAATTCTTAGGATTGTACCCTAGAGATTACAGTTTGATAAAACCTGTTACTATGCCAATTACCAAAAATAACTACTAGTCTAGTTGAATCATGAATTAGTAGTGTTAATTTCAAAGTAGGATGATACTAATAGTAACAATAAACTAAAAAAATTAAACTAAACCTAAATATACTCCTAAGTTCATGTATCAGCTTCTCCTATTCCTTGTTTTGAACACTCGAGTTCCTTCAGCCTGGATCCAATTGTTTTACCTGATTAACTATTGATGTAGGGTTCTAAACAATTGGTTACTAATTAACTTAGTAGGGCTTCTTAGCCTTCTACTAACCTAACTAGTTGGCAAGTACTGCTCACTTCTCGATAACATAGTTCAGATCGAGGTAGGGTAAGGTTTACATGCATAGGCAATACTAATTTTAGGTTAATTCCTACATAAATGACTTCATAGGGTCATCAATCCTAGGGTTTAATTGCACTCAACTAGATTCGACTAGTCCAAATTAAACTTTACTTGTCAATAAATTAATTAGATTAAAACAATTAAAACATGTGAAATATGTATAAAGCATAAATTGATTCTAATCTTTACATAAACATTCAATTACAAAAATTAAAGAAAGAAATATAAAGAATAGAATAAATGAAAGAGATGCTCACGGATTTATCGATGAAAGCATGGCTCCGAAACAATCTCTGCTCGTGAAAGTCTCACTTCGGAATAGGATTTTCCGGTTACAAGAACATAACGTAAACTAAATAAAACTAAGAATGGAATAATAATTTATGTCTCCCTCAAATTGTGTGTTTAAACTTATTACAATGGCCTTTATATGGGCTAAACTTGGAATATTAAAGTGCCTAAACTATCCTTGAAGTACTTAGGGTTTAACTAGGAAAACTACTCCTAATCACCCTAAAAAACGTAGCTATCACGTGGAGGGACTTTTAGGCCTTACAAAAGCCATGTTGCAACATAGGATCCGGTGTCCCGGCATAACAAGCTGTTTCACTCTAGGACTTGTTTTTGCTTCTGTCTTCAATGTTGCAACATCGATGTCCTGGTGTTACGATATAAGCAGTAGTTTCGGCCTGAATATGCATCTTTAGCTCACAATTTGTCCTATAAGACCATGTAACCTTATTTAGATATCTAATATGTAATAAAAACTACTAAAAAAATAAATTACTATTTTAATCATGAAAACCTAATTATATAATAAGATGCTTTGATTTTCTTTTAAACAAGCTATAATTATGTGTAAAAAGGGATGTAAATAATAGTGTAATTTGTGGTAGATCACATTTCTATGAATAATTGAATAAATTATTCTGCTAATTTCATATCTTGCATGATTTGATTAATAAACTCATTTAATTGTTAAGTGATTATTTATCCAAAATTGATTATTTATTCAAGAGCACTTAGTATATTATGGAGTGACACCTCTGATAGATATAGAGATAGGTGAGATCGGAAGGGTATCCTGTCATGTATAACTTGTAATAGCCCACCCGGCGAAGTTTCCATATTTGGTTACTATTTGGCGTATAGATGGTAAATTAAGGATAGATTTGAATAAGTAAAGTATTTATTCTTGCTAAGTATAGAATTCTATGTAATATATTATCTGGAAAAATCCTAGTTTAGTGAGGTTTAAGGTTTCGCGAACTCTTTTGTTAAGTATTCGCCCAACCTAGATGCTTTGGGCAAACTTGTTAAGTTCGTAGTTGTTTAGATTTGTTTATTATTTTAGTATGGTGATTTGGTTTGTTAAGTTAAGGTCTAGTTAGAATAAAACTAGACTACTGTAGATAATAAAACTTAAATTTTGTTAAGTGCACTTAATCACGTAAATAAAGAGAGTTAGTGGAATTATTTTATTTTTCCACTAATATTTGTCTCTGTTTCTTAAGTATAGAAGGATAGCGTTGGTCTTTCTGAAACACTTTAACGTTTTCTTCTTCTTTCTTGATTTCCTCTGAAAGTCTCTAAAAAACTTAAGTTTAGAAAACTTTATCGAAGTGAAGGTTCACAGTATCTAGCTAACTTATACGTTAGTACTAGCCCATTGGTAATTACTGATGAACCCTTAGGTTAACATTGAAGTCATTTAAATGTTTTTCGTACTGCATGCATAGATGCTAGAATGGTGTGTAAGGAAGGAAAAGTGTTGTTGTTTCTTGCATGCATGTTCAGATTTTATAGATTGATGATCTAATATGTATAAATATCTTTCTTTTAGCTCAAGAAGCTAACGTGAGTCCAAGTGATAAAGGCAAATGACATGTTTTGTAGATTGTGCTAGAATTTCTGGTGTGCTCCTTTTTACTTCCATGTGTTGTAAATCTCTTTGTTATATGATTCGTGTAAGGTAAGTAATCTTTCTCTGATCTTTTAGCTCAAGAAGCTAACGTGAGTCCAAGTGATAAAGGCAAATGACATGTTTTGTAGATTGTGCTAGAATTTCTGGTGTGCTCCTTTTTACTTCCATGTGTTGTAAATCTCTTTGTTATATGATTCGTGTAAGGTAAGTAATCTTTCTCTGTAATGGATGAAAAGTGTATTTGTGGATAATGGTTATCCAATGTCATCAGTCTGGGTTCAATTTGTTTATGTTATGAAGTAAGCACCATCCTTTATGCTTAAGCCACTACCATCTATTTCTTATATGTATTATATAACCTGGTATATGGTGATGGAGATGGAGAGATATTTTTGTGTAACCTTCGGTAGGGCAACTATATTGCAAACTGAATTGACAGATCATAATAAAACATGCTATTTTTAATGAAAATGATATGAGGAGTTAAGAGGGGAATGTAAGTGAATGAGATTGTATGGTATGATTTTGATTTTGAATTTTGGGTACGTGGCTGGCATGAAGATGAGTTTTTTGAGTTCTGTTAAGCTGGTGTATAGTATACACCTAAGTGATCAGTAAGTTCACGTATTGAGTTTGTTTGTATTCTGTATATGCCATTGGGCATACTATGTTTATTGTGTGTAAGTCTTTTTGAAATGCTTGATTATGTTGTAAGTAATTATATGTATGATTTTCTCTTTTGAACTCACTAAATTCATATGAACTTACTCTATTACCTTTTCCTTCTCAGGCTTGCTGATTGAAGGAAGACTTTGTTAGAAGGACTATACCAAAGTGTTGTTGTTATTGTGACCTGGTTGTTTTATTCTGTATCATGCATGACTCTTGGGGTGTCATATAAATGTATTTTAGAAACGATCTCTATAAAGAACTTCTATTTTTACAATATTTCTATTAAGTATAAATGCTTGGATTTGAATTATTGCAATCTTTTTAATGAGCTATTATGTTTGGACTTATAAGCCAAATGGCTTAAACAGTATTTCAAATTGTTAATGATTTCATTTAAACATCAATAAAGCCAAAACTATCATATATTTATATGTATAACTTTGTAATAATTTTATAAAGCTTCCACCAAATTGTTTTACTATAAGCTAGTCTGATTTTGAGTAGTGAATGTCAAACTCGGATCCTATCATAGGGTTGGGTTTGGCGTGTTATAAGTTTGGTATCAGAGTTAAGGTTGAGCCGATTGTTGAAAAATTGAAGGCTATGTCATGCCCTATCCTGCATGATACACCTCTGACTTAGTTCCTATGCTTTAAACTAATCTAAATTTTCTTGTAGTGTTGATAACCATGTCTAAAAGATCCAAAGAAGCGACCAGTGAAGAAATTGAAAGTCGTGTGCCCTCTGTTCTAGAACAAGCATCTGCAACTAGCTTGAGAACAGTTGAAATGTTGTCAGAAGTGTCTTCTTTATGATGATGACACAAATGTTTGATCAATTTATGGGGAATACTCAAGTGCCCCAACCTCAACAGCCTTAGCAACCACTACTAAAAGTGGTTCACCCAGCACCACCAGTACCGACTATAACTCCACCTATAGGAGATCATGTAAAAGAAATTCATAAAAGGGGTGCTAGCATTTAGTTTATCAACAACATTAGGACCTAGAGAGACCCAATTCTAGCCAAAAAACACATACAAGCGGGGTTCATTCAGACCAAACCACATATCCACATAACTATGAATTGCATACTTCGACAAACACAACAATGCTATTGGTCACAATATTAGAATAATTAAAAAAATTACGAATCTAGCAATTTTAATTAACAAGGCAAACATTTCAAGTAATCTAATATGGATCCAATATTTAGCAAACCTGAATATTTATAATTAAACTAGAATGTATGGAAATATCAAAGAACAAATAAGGATTAAAATTCAAGTTAGCCCTTGTATGCATGTTATGGAATCTCTGGCTTAGTCCCTTGAATTGGTGAAAAATTATAATGTGTTGTTATACAATTGAATTTTTGTTTATGTATTATAGCGATAAGTGCAAGATGTGGAAGAGAATCTGCAAACTATTGATCAAGTACGAGACACAAAGCAATTGCAAAGACCAAACTGACTTCAAATGTAGTAGTTATTTTAGGTCATTTCTACACTTAAAGAGCTAATTTTCTTGGCATTCTATAATTAATTATTATATTTTCAGTATTAGTATGTTAAGAACAAAATATTAGTAAAATAAGCATTTTTACGCTTTTTTATTATTTCGATGACCTATAGGGCCAATTTGGGCCTCATGACTGACTAATGTGCTATTTAAGTGTGTAGGATGCCAATTTAGGTCCAAGAATATAAGGATGATGATTGGACTACGAGACAAGGAAGCTCGATAGGACAACGAATCCCGATAGGACAACGAAGTTGCCAAAGCCAAGAAAGCACTTAACGTCATGACAAAGAGCTTCCTCTCACCACGAAAACGTGATGGAGATAGGAGAGCATTCACGGTGACAACGTCTTGACGAGGAGCATTCCCATGACATGACAACGCGACGATGGCAGGCCAAAATATGGTTGATTCTTTCCACGAAACTTTTGGGAATATTTATTTCTTTGGACCCTAGCATTTATTAGAATATTGCGTTTATTGGTATCTAATTGTTTCTATGGTTGAGTGGTCACCAAGTAGGCCATTGCCTATATAAGCAACCTTAGGGTCACTGGTATTGGTATGCAGACTTAGAGACACAATTTTACTATTTAACTTTTTTTTCTCTTCATGTTCGTGTAGTCGAAAATTTTCTATTATGATGTGAAGACAATTGCGAGTACAGATTAATCCAAGATCGCACGTTAATCTGTATTCATGAACTTTCTCTTATCTTTTTGTTCTTTTATTTATATTTTCGTTAACATTGTCAATTAGCATTTTTACTACCTTCTGATACACCAACACCAAGAGTATGAATACTGCTACCAAATATATAGAATTAAGGCGGTGACAGCAAGTATACTGGTCAGGTTGTAATATAGTTTGTTTACAATGAAACATTTGGTAAAAATTCTTAGGATTGTACCCTAGAGATTACAGTTTGATAAAACCTGTTACTATGCCAATTACCAAAAATAACTACTAGTCTAGTTGAATCATGAATTAGTAGTGTTAATTTCAAAGTAGGATGATACTAATAGTAACAATAAACTAAAAAAAATTAAACTAAACCTAAATATACTCCTAAGTTCATGTATCAGCTTCTCCTATTCCTTGTTTTGAACACTCGAGTTCCTTCAGCCTGGATCCAATTGTTTTACCTGATTAACTATTGATGTAGGGTTCTAAACAATTGGTTACTAATTAACTTAGTAGGGCTTCTTAGCCTTCTACTAACCTAACTAGTTGGCAAGTACTGCTCACTTCTCGATAACATAGTTCAGATCGAGGTAGGGTAAGGTTTACATGCATAGGCAATACTAATTTTAGGTTAATTCCTACATAAATGACTTCATAGGGTCATCAATCCTAGGGTTTAATTGCACTCAACTAGATTCGACTAGTCCAAATTAAACTTTACTTGTCAATAAATTAATTAGATTAAAACAATTAAAACATGTGAAATATGTATAAAGCATAAATTGATTCTAATCTTTACATAAACATTCAATTACAAAAATTAAAGAAAGAAATATAAAGAATAGAATAAATGAAAGAGATGCTCACGGATTTATCGATGAAAGCATGGCTCCGAAACAATCTCTGCTCGTGAAAGTCTCACTTCGGAATAGGATTTTCCGGTTACAAGAACATAACGTAAACTAAATAAAACTAAGAATGGAATAATAATTTATGTCTCCCTCAAATTGTGTGTTTAAACTTATTACAATGGCCTTTATATGGGCTAAACTTGGAATATTAAAGTGCCTAAACTATCCTTGAAGTACTTAGGGTTTAACTAGGAAAACTACTCCTAATCACCCTAAAAAACGTAGCTATCACGTGGAGGGACTTTTAGGCCTTACAAAAGCCATGTTGCAACATAGGATCCGGTGTCCCGGCATAACAAGCTGTTTCACTCTAGGACTTGTTTTTGCTTCTGTCTTCAATGTTGCAACATCGATGTCCTGGTGTTACGATATAAGCAGTAGTTTCGGCCTGAATATGCATCTTTAGCTCACAATTTGTCCTATAAGACCATGTAACCTTATTTAGATATCTAATATGTAATAAAAACTACTAAAAAATAAATTACTATTTTAATCATGAAAACCTAATTATATAATAAGATGCTTTGATTTTCTTTTAAACAAGCTATAATTATGTGTAAAAAGGGATGTAAATAATAGTGTAATTTGTGGTAGATCACATTTCTATGAATAATTGAATAAATTATTCTGCTAATTTCATATCTTGCATGATTTGATTAATAAACTCATTTAATTGTTAAGTGATTATTTATCCAAAATTGATTATTTATTCAAGAGCACTTAGTATATTATGGAGTGACACCTCTGATAGATATAGAGATAGGTGAGATCGGAAGGGTATCCTGTCATGTATAACTTGTAATAGCCCACCCGGCGAAGTTTCCATATTTGGTTACTATTTGGCGTATAGATGGTAAATTAAGGATAGATTTGAATAAGTAAAGTATTTATTCTTGCTAAGTATAGAATTCTATGTAATATATTATCTGGAAAAATCCTAGTTTAGTGAGGTTTAAGGTTTCGCGAACTCTTTTGTTAAGTATTCGCCCAACCTAGATGCTTTGGGCAAACTTGTTAAGTTCGTAGTTGTTTAGATTTGTTTATTATTTTAGTATGGTGATTTGGTTTGTTAAGTTAAGGTCTAGTTAGAATAAAACTAGACTACTGTAGATAATAAAACTTAAATTTTGTTAAGTGCACTTAATCACGTAAATAAAGAGAGTTAGTGGAATTATTTTATTTTTCCACTAATATTTGTCTCTGTTTCTTAAGTATAGAAGGATAGCGTTGGTCTTTCTGAAACACTTTAACGTTTTCTTCTTCTTTCTTGATTTCCTCTGAAAGTCTCTAAAAAACTTAAGTTTAGAAAACTTTATCGAAGTGAAGGTTCACAGTATCTAGCTAACTTATACGTTAGTACTAGCCCATTGGTAATTACTGATGAACCCTTAGGTTAACATTGAAGTCATTTAAATGTTTTTCGTACTGCATGCATAGATGCTAGAATGGTGTGTAAGGAAGGAAAAGTGTTGTTGTTTCTTGCATGCATGTTCAGATTTTATAGATTGATGATCTAATATGTATAAATATCTTTCTTTTAGCTCAAGAAGCTAACGTGAGTCCAAGTGATAAAGGCAAATGACATGTTTTGTAGATTGTGCTAGAATTTCTGGTGTGCTCCTTTTTACTTCCATGTGTTGTAAATCTCTTTGTTATATGATTCGTGTAAGGTAAGTAATCTTTCTCTGATCTTTTAGCTCAAGAAGCTAACGTGAGTCCAAGTGATAAAGGCAAATGACATGTTTTGTAGATTGTGCTAGAATTTCTGGTGTGCTCCTTTTTACTTCCATGTGTTGTAAATCTCTTTGTTATATGATTCGTGTAAGGTAAGTAATCTTTCTCTGTAATGGATGAAAAGTGTATTTGTGGATAATGGTTATCCAATGTCATCAGTCTGGGTTCAATTTGTTTATGTTATGAAGTAAGCACCATCCTTTATGCTTAAGCCACTACCATCTATTTCTTATATGTATTATATAACCTGGTATATGGTGATGGAGATGGAGAGATATTTTTGTGTAACCTTCGGTAGGGCAACTATATTGCAAACTGAATTGACAGATCATAATAAAACATGCTATTTTTAATGAAAATGATATGAGGAGTTAAGAGGGGAATGTAAGTGAATGAGATTGTATGGTATGATTTTGATTTTGAATTTTGGGTACGTGGCTGGCATGAAGATGAGTTTTTTGAGTTCTGTTAAGCTGGTGTATAGTATACACCTAAGTGATCAGTAAGTTCACGTATTGAGTTTGTTTGTATTCTGTATATGCCATTGGGCATACTATGTTTATTGTGTGTAAGTCTTTTTGAAATGCTTGATTATGTTGTAAGTAATTATATGTATGATTTTCTCTTTTGAACTCACTAAATTCATATGAACTTACTCTATTACCTTTTCCTTCTCAGGCTTGCTGATTGAAGGAAGACTTTGTTAGAAGGACTATACCAAAGTGTTGTTGTTATTGTGACCTGGTTGTTTTATTCTGTATCATGCATGACTCTTGGGGTGTCATATAAATGTATTTTAGAAACGATCTCTATAAAGAACTTCTATTTTTACAATATTTCTATTAAGTATAAATGCTTGGATTTGAATTATTGCAATCTTTTTAATGAGCTATTATGTTTGGACTTATAAGCCAAATGGCTTAAACAGTATTTCAAATTGTTAATGATTTCATTTAAACATCAATAAAGCCAAAACTATCATATATTTATATGTATAACTTTGTAATAATTTTATAAAGCTTCCACCAAATTGTTTTACTATAAGCTAGTCTGATTTTGAGTAGTGAATGTCAAACTCGGATCCTATCATAGGGTTGGGTTTGGCGTGTTATAAGTTTGGTATCAGAGTTAAGGTTGAGCCGATTGTTGAAAAATTGAAGGCTATGTCATGCCCTATCCTGCATGATACACCTCTGACTTAGTTCCTATGCTTTAAACTAATCTAAATTTTCTTGTAGTGTTGATAACCATGTCTAAAAGATCCAAAGAAGCGACCAGTGAAGAAATTGAAAGTCGTGTGCCCTCTGTTCTAGAACAAGCATCTGCAACTAGCTTGAGAACAGTTGAAATGTTGTCAGAAGTGTCTTCTTTATGATGATGACACAAATGTTTGATCAATTTATGGGGAATACTCAAGTGCCCCAACCTCAACAGCCTTAGCAACCACTACTAAAAGTGGTTCACCCAGCACCACCAGTACCGACTATAACTCCACCTATAGGAGATCATGTAAAAGAAATTCATAAAAGGGGTGCTAGCATTTAGTTTATCAACAACATTAGGACCTAGAGAGACCCAATTCTAGCCAAAAAACACATACAAGCGGGGTTCATTCAGACCAAACCACATATCCACATAACTATGAATTGCATACTTCGACAAACACAACAATGCTATTGGTCACAATATTAGAATAATTAAAAAAATTACGAATCTAGCAATTTTAATTAACAAGGCAAACATTTCAAGTAATCTAATATGGATCCAATATTTAGCAAACCTGAATATTTATAATTAAACTAGAATGTATGGAAATATCAAAGAACAAATAAGGATTAAAATTCAATTAGATCTCATAACTTGAAGAATCAAAAGGTTAAAATCCCTTCGACTAGAAAAGAAGTTTAGCAACTCAAGGAGAAAATAAAATATGAAAGTAAAATAATACTAAAGGTAGCTATATGTGGCTATATGTAGTTATATCTTATTCTAAACCTAAGACTATGTATTTATAGGGAAAAATTTGCATAAATAAGAAAAGAGAAAAGTGTCATTAATGAATTGAAGTAGTTTTTCCAGGTTTTTGGCAGATTTGTGTCACAAACTTCTAAGTCATTTTTTTGGAACCTTCTTAATGCTTTATGGGTCCAAGTTATGAAATAAATATAGTTAGCTCTTTTGATTCACCTTGAAACGACATATTTTTTGCTCAAATCAAAGTTATTTAGCTTTAAGATATGACCAAAATACTGAAAGTAATGTAGGTTAAAAGTCTAATTCCTAAAACTTGCCAAAATTAGTCTTTAAGATCACTTTTCTCCAATTCTTTCTCCTAATACATGAAAAAATGAAATATAAGAGAAAATAAAATAATTAAGAACTTAAATAGCATAAATCAAAGAGAAAATTATCACAAATAAATTAGAATTTATGCAATTATCAGCTACCTTCACAATATGTAATGGCTTTATGTGTAGCTATTGAGTAAATGAACCAACTTCAATTACTCAATATTACCATAGTCGAAAAAAACCAATTTCTTCAAATATAATCGTTGTCTTCTCCTATGGTTCACCTTCAACATCTTTTCCTTCAAGGGTGATTAGAAAAGCTGGGGTGGATTCCTGAAACGAAGAACTTTTTCAAAGTTTGTCTATCTTGGTTGAGATTAGTATGATCAATTGATAAACCGTAATTTATACATATTTTATCCCATGCTTAGCACATTTACAGATGATTTCTCCTTAGATTTAGTGAATTTGATGCTCCTAATCCTTTAATTTCATGTTTTATACTTAAGTGATCATAGAAGAGTAAAAAGAGCGAGAAACAGGCTGAAAATGGAGAAAATGGACTTACGTGGGAAATCAACATGGCCTGGAATTCCTCACACGGCCATGTCCATTTGGCAGGATTGAAGCACAACTTACATGGGTAGACTACACGCTCGTGCCTGTTCAACAACCTTGACCACGGGCTGGAGTAATTGCACACGGGCATGTCCCTGCTGAACCCAAGTATAACCCTATTCGAAAAAGGCCAATTTTAAGGGCTCTTAGGCATTCTCAAGCCTATTTAAACACCGGAGAGGCACTTAGAAGGGGGACACAGAGTAGGAAGCAAGGACTTACTCAAGGAAAGCCGATTGATCCATCTTAGAAGCCGAATTCATCATCAAAACTGAAGATCTCCCTTCAAGTTCCTTTAGGAGTTTTGGTTTTTCTTATTTTTTGTTATATTTATGCTTTTGAGATGTTTTCATTTATAATTATGAACTAAACCCCCTAAATACCTAAGGGGAATGAAACCTAAGACAGATCTTGTTATTATTATATGAATTGTATGATAAATATTTGACTTGTTCTTAATTATGTGTTCTTAATTCTTGTTTTTATATTCTAGGATATTCATTCAAGTTAATGCTCTTATTCAGAGGAGGAATAGATCCTGTCTAAGAGTAAAATTGTCATAATTAAGTGGAGTTGATTGCGTGCCTAGGATAGGGTGACAAAATTTTGCCGGATTAGGGTGAAACCTAATAAGTGAATCTATAGATTGAGTTAATGCAATTCTAGGGTGTTAATTAGAAAGAGATTTCAATTATTCAACCTAGGGTTAGACGTTATTAGTCTCGAGAGAGATAATAATATAACTTAGGGACTTCTACGGATCAAGTCAAATGAATAAATCGTCTGATTCAAAGTCAAATAACAAGTGAGGTCTAGGTGGATTTTTCCTTAGGTATTGTCTTAAGCAATCGAATTTTCCCAAAAGTATTTTCCCAAAATTTCTTTCAGTACATTCTTAGTTTAGTAATTAGTTTAGATAACCGAACCTCTTAATTTTTGGGCTAAATAATAAAAAGGAAGTAAATACTAGTACTCGTGGTTCCTTTGGGTTCGACAATCCGGTCTTGCTGAACTATACTACTGTTCGATAGGTACACTTGCCTTAATCTTGATAATAAGTTAGTCTCAAGAAAGATTCATTCATAAATTTTTACAACCTACTGCGAATATCACGTATCAAGTTTTTCGCACCATTGCCGGGGAACTAATATATTAGGAACACTCGATTTTTATTACTTTAGCCATTTTACTTTTATTGCAATTCAAATTTTTATTTTTAATTTTCTTCTCTAATTCTTCATTTATTTTCTTCTAACAGGTTTTTCAAGTTTATGACTAGAAGAAACCCGTCAGGACCACTACTTTTTGACGGTGAGATCGACCGCACAGTTTGCAAAAACCAAAGAGAAATAAGGTGAAGCCTAAGATACACAGAGGAAGAGCAAGAGGATGATACTTCAACCACAACTGAGGAGACGACTGAAAACCAAGAAAATCTGCTACCTCATGCGATTGCTGCTAATCCAGTAAATTAGAATCCTGCTCACGCACAATGTATGATTATGCTAAACCTTCTTTAACAGGAACTGAATCAAGCATAGTTAGGCCTGCTGTTGCTGCAAATAATTTTGAACTGAAACCTAACACCATTCAAATGATACAGCAATTTGTTCAGTTTGATGGTTTGTAGGACGAAGATCCCAATGCTCACTTGGCAAATTTCCTAGAGTTTTGCAATACATTTAAAATTAATGGAGTTTCTGATGACGCCATTCGCCTTCGGTTGTTTCCCTTTTCGTTGAGCAATAACAATGGTTGAACTCGTTACCACGAGGGTCAATCACTACTTGGGAACAAATGACCGAAAAGTTTTTACTTATATATTTTCCGCGGGCTAAAACGGCTAAGTTGAGGAATGACATTTATTCCTTTGTGTAGATGGATCCAGAAACACTCTATGATGCATGGGAGAGATACAATGATATTTTTAGAAGATGCCCTCACCATGAGTTGCCACTTTTGCTACAGGTTCAGACGTTTTACAACGATGTGAACCCCTCAATGAGGCAACTCATCGATGCAGTCGCCGGTGGAAATTTGAATAACGAAACACCTGAAGCACCTTACGAATTTATTGAGGAGATGTCACTGAATAACTATCAGTGGCAAGTTATGAAGACAAAGTCGACGAAAGAAGCCGGTATTTTAACCTCGATACAATTACTATGCTATCTAACTAGGTAGAACTCTTAAATAAAAAGATTGACGGTTTGTGTGGTTCTACTCAGGTACGTCCAGTGATGAGGTGTGATACGAATGGAGGAGGAGCATGTACAGAATATCAGCCCTTCAACCCTAGCATAGAGGAGGAACAAGTCTAATATATGGGTTACAATAACTCTAGACCCCAAAATAACCCTTATAGTAACACTTATAATGCAGGTTGGAGGAACCATCCTAATTTCTCGTGGGGCGGTCAAGGAAACCAAAGGTCAAAACATCCTCCGGGTCTTCAATAACCACCCTACCAATAAGAGAAAAAGCCGAACCTTGAGGAGATGGTAACAAAATTCATATTGGTGTCAGAAACTCATTTTTAGAATACCGAGATAGCACTTAAGAATCAACAAGCATCGATCCAAGGGCTCGAAACTCAGATAGGTCAGCTTGCTAAATTGATATCTGAACGACCACAAGGTGTCGAGTAACACTGAATCTAACCCAAGGGAGTAAATTAATGCAACTACTATTCAAGATGCGGAAGGGTTAGTTGCACCTGAACCAGAATCGAGGTAAGAAACTGTGGTAAGTAAAGGTAAGGGTGAGGTGGACTACAATGACTAGAAACCGGTAAGTAAAGAATACAAACCTGGTGTGCCATACCTAAACGTGACAAGGAAAGATCGCACAGAAGAAAAATTCGGTAAATTCCTTAAATTATTAAAGAAGTTACATATTAGCTTACCATTTATTGAAGCTCTTTCGCAGATGCCAAACACAATCAAATTCTTAATGGAGTTTTTAACAAATAAGCGGAAGTTGGATGAGGCGTCGCATGTGGAACTAAATACGATTTGCTCAGTCATACTACAGAATAAGTTGGCCAA